>NW_016107661.1:2227691-2289405 GCF_001604975.1 Cebus imitator
AGAAAGAAAGAAAGAAAGAAAGAAAGAAAGAAAGAAAGAAAGAAAGAAAGAAAGAAAGAAAGAAAGAAAAAAGAAAAGAAAAGAAAAGAAAAAATCCGAGACTTCTTTGGACCCCAACATTGAGAGGTTTCCCAGAGGAGAAAGAATTTATAGGAAGGTCTAAGCATCAGTAGCTACAGATGTCAGAAAATCAGCAGGAAATAGTGGTGTTATGGAAGCAAAAGGAAAACCATGTATCATTAGAGCCTGTGACAGAGTGACAATAAGGTCCTTTGCCAATGGGAGCCATGGCATTGAATGATGTACTCAAGGAGAACTCAGCGTGAGAGAAGATGACAGCCCAGGACACATCTCTGGGCTCTTGTGTTATTTTTGGGTGACTATGAATTTCCGGAAGTCCCCCTGCAATAGCTTTGATTTGAGATGGAGAGAAGTGTTTGTACCTTCCATGATGCACTGTGAATGACTGACTACTGTTCCAAGCTTCTTAACTGTGACTTTAATAATCTGAGCTCTAGCTCCCATCACCGTTCCTGCAGTGTCCCAGGACTCATTAAATCGCCGGGGGTACTCGAAGACCTCCCAATTAAGGACCGGTTTTATGATCATAGTTGAAATCCCGGAAATTATTGCCTCTTTGAGACACAGGAGTAGGTGCTGGTATCTGCTAGGATGAATGATAATGTGGACCCTGATGATTTGCTGTCCTTCATCGTTTGATCTGCTTTAATAACCAGAGAGTAATTAGTCCATTGTTGTGTGCAGCTAGGTGTTACAAATGGAGTTGTAAATTCAGTGCCTTAGAAAAAAATGTAGGTATTAGTTTCTCCCCTGCAATTCAATTTACAAATAGTTCTGGGGCAAAGTGGGAAGCAGCCCAGGGTGCCCTCTCAGAGATGACATGTGTGGTCATGTACATGCTTAAACACATCAGTGTGCACATACATACATAGGCTCATGTTCTCAAAACTGATCAAAAATAAGAATCCATCTGATGTAAATTCTTTGTGGCACATTTTTAAATGAAGAAATTGAAGCTGATGGCATCCAGGGCTGGGGAAGTTTGGAGAAGGGAACAGAAAATTTCGCAATTGGATTTCCAGCACTAACTGTGTCCAAACTCAGCCCCTCCTTGTACAGCAGAACTTTGTGTTGTGCTGAGCTCTGGAAATTCGTCTGCAGCATGAAGTTTTTTACCTGGCTGGCATCACTCAGGACCACAGAGGGAGCATGCATGCTGGTTAAGGATCTGGAATTCGAGACTGCCTGCGTTCTCAGTCTGGCTCTACTTTTCACTATTGGTTTGACCTTGGGAAAGACTCTTAATGCCTCTGAGGCTTCATTTTTCCTTCTATTAATGAAGATAGCCATAGAACCAGACTCACTGATTTATTAGAAGAGGCCAATAAGAACGTTTATAGAAGGAGCTTGGCCTGACAGCAGAGATGTGCCTGTGCTAAATGTGTTACTTACTACTCTCACGTCTTCATCACAGTATATAGATGAATATAGATGAACCAGGCAGCAACCATCGGTGTTTCAGAGCAAGAGAATGACAGACATTCAGTATCGTTTCCCAAGTTTATCAAACTGCTTCTGACCACTTGGTGATATGTGCAGAGGCCCCTCAAAGCACAGGGAAAACAGGCTACAGCTGCCAGAGATACACTCATTTGATCTGGGAGTAAGGATTGAAAAACTGTATCTGGTGTTAAAGCAATTACAGATACATGACAGAGTTGCACGTAAAACTCTGGATATGGATTTCTAGAACAAAACACATACTATCAAATGCATCTTGCCCTTTCAATACTTGATTCCATTTGTGTTTTCCAGAATTCCTGGAAGGTAACATCACTCTCCTCTGGGGACAGCTGATTTTCTCCACAAAATTGTTGATTAAGGGGACTGTGGAAATGTGTGCATACTTCCCAGTAAGCCTTTCTTCTTGTGCTTTATGGAAGATTCCACTAGAAATTCAGTGCTTTGGAAATTGAAGTTTTGAAATCAGCAGATATTCTTTATTCAGGATGCTCATTCGGCTTACCATGATGTCCTTTCAAAAGAGTTTTAATTTTATTTCTCTTCTCTCCATCCCTTCAATATGAATTTAGGTCACCAATAATTTTATTGAGCTTCAAAATAATTTAAACTATTTGAAATGGAAGACACCTAAGAAAAAAGATCACTCTTGAACTGATCAATCACTGACCTATATATCTCATCTAAAATTTTTTAGAGTAATTACCCTATACCTCAGATAGCAGAAATATCTTTAAAGATTGATAAGACATCCATATATTCAAACAATATGGATATGTGGAATATAGGAAATATCAATGTCTTTAAGTTCCATACTAAAAAAATCTTGCTTTTTCTCATCAATAGCTACCTAATATTCTATAATGTATGCTGTATTAGATTGCTTGGGGCTGCAACAACACAGTATTACAGACTTGGCAGCTTAGGTAACAAAAATGTATTTTCTAACAGTTCTGGAGTCTGGAAGTCCAAGATTGAGGTGTGAGCAAGATCACTTCCCTCAAAGGTCTCTCCTCTTGGCTTGTACATGGCTATCTTTTCCCTATGTTTTTCCATCTGTGTGTGACTGTCTCCTAATCTCTTCTTATAAGAACACTGGTCATATTCGACAACCTATAGGATGGGAGAAAATTTTTGCAATCTATCCATCTGACAAATGTCTAATATTCAGAATCTACAAGAAACTTAAGCAAATTTGCTAGGTAAAAAACCACCCTATTGAAAAGTGGGCAAAGGATGTGAACGGACACTACTCAAAAAAAAAAAAAAATACATACATGCACCCAAAAAACATATGAGAAAAAGCTCACCATCAGTGATCATGAGAGAAATGCAAATCAAAGCCACAATGAGGTACCGTTTCACACCTGTCAGAATGGTGATTATTAAAAAGTCAAGAAAAAATAGATGTTGGTGAGGCTGTAGAGAAATAGGAACACTTTAATGCTATTAGTGGTAATGTAAATTAGTTCAACCATTGTGGAAGACAGGGTGGTGATTCCTCAAAGATTTAGAACCAGAAATACCATTTGACCCAGCAATCCCATTAACTGGATATATATCCAAAGAAGTAGAAATCACTCTATTATAAAGATACTTGCACACACATGTTCACAGCAGCACTATTTATAATGGCCAAAAAAATGGAATCAACCTTAGTGTCCATCTATGATAGACTGGATAAAAAAAAATATGGTACATATACACCTTAGAATACTACACAGCCATAAAAAGGAATGAGATCATGTCCATTGCAGATACATGGATGAAGCTGGAAGCCATTATCCTCAGCAAACTAACACAGGAACAGAAAACCAAACACTGCATGTTCTCACTTACAAGTAGAAGCTGAACAATGAGAACAGTTGGACACAGTGAGGGGAACAACACTCACTGGGGCCTGCTGGGGGAGGGTGGGGAGTGGAGAGCATTAAGAAAAAAAATTAATGCATACTGGCCTTAATATCTAGGTGACAGGGTTGATGGGGGCGGAAGACCATCATGGCACACACTGACCTATGTAGCAAACCTGCACATCCTGCGCATGTATCCCAGAACTTAAAAAAATTAATTAATTAAATTTAAAGAAAGGAACACCAGTTGTATTGGATTAGACCCTACCCTTATGGATTTATTTTAGCTTAATTAACCCCTTAAAAACCTTATTTCAAAACAAGGGCATGTTCTGAGGCTTGAGGGATTAAGACTTCAACATACAAATTTTGAGGGATAATATCAACCCATGACTTAGGTGTTTGTAGTTTATTTAACTATATTCCCTTCCATGATCTTTCAGGATAATTCTATTTGTTTTGTATTTCTTCAGATTACACAGTGTCTTATCAAATAATCCAACCATAAGACTTGCGCAGCTAGATAAACAGAAATGTTTTGTTGTGATTTGGAATTTTAATTTTGTCTTTTTAGTTCAAAGGAGGAGTGGCTTACGTCCCCCTACTCAGGAATAACATGATTTTGTTTTGACAGAAGCCTTTAATAGAAGATTATTTTTTTTCTCTGTGGCAATCTGCAGAATAATGGGATAATTTTAGGTGAACTGAAGGGCTTGGAGGGCTGCTCTGTTTAAGCAATCTTTGTGCTCATGTCGGGACAGTAATATCATCCAATAAAAGGATGTATGCAATTATGTCACCTTTGTGGTAATTATATGGATAGTAGTTGTTCAGTACATTTGATTATGCTTTGTTCAACAGCCCTTACTGGCTTCTGGTGGGACAAGCTTTGACTGGATCAATGCCCGGTACTTGTATGTTGAATGTTTCACACAATGCATCTTTCTGGAAGCAAAGAACAACAACAAAAAAAAAAAATTGAGGAAAAGGGTCATGATTACCATTCCCCTCTTTTTCCTTTTAACAACATTTTTAATGGACAGTTCCAGAGACAGTTTCACCCTTTGTAAAACCTTTATGTTAGTCATTTGAGAGAAAACCAGTAATATATGGTTTTGGAACCATTAACACAACACAGAACTCTTTAAAGTGAATATGTGGCATCCTCCGCATCTACCCTCTCAGACCTCCAGTCTCACCCTGGGAGGAGCAGAATTTCCATTGAGAGCCTGGTGTGTGCTCTTCTGTATTGTCTCCTTTGCTGATAAAAATATCCGGGAACATGCTTATACTTTTTAAAGGATTGCCTCATACTCTAAATTTTATTCACTAACCTGCCTTTTTCACATGCCATGGTTATTATCCACATACACCAATATTAAAAATCGACCTACTCCTTTTTTGTAGCTGCATAGTATTCCATAGTACAGATGCATCACTATTTGTTCAGTCATCCTCCCACTGATGTTCTTTAGATTATTTCTATGTTGGATTTGTTTATTTTTTTTCTTCTGTTGAAATAAGCATTGCTATAAGAATCATTTTGTATGTATTTCTTTCATTTTGGTAATTTCTCTTTCTGTTGGGTAAAATTCTCAGAAATGAAATAATCAGTTAAAGGTCACCAATTTTTTAATTTCAACAAATATTACTATGTTTCTACCCCCCTTCTCACACACACACACACACACACACGCACACACACACACAATTTAAACAATTAGAAATCTTCCCGACACTATAAACTACTTTTTTAAAAAAAGTATTAAGTATAAATATGGCACATGGTATATTGTTGCTTTAATTTTTATGTTCTTGACTAATTATATACAAAATCTTTCCTCTTATATGTTATTTATGTACAATATTTGTCCGTTTTCAATTAATCATTTTCTTGTTAATGTAGATATTCTTTGTATCTTAAAGCTGTTCACCTTAGCTTCTTAAATTTATTATCAATACATGCCATTATTTACCTTTTCAGTTTATCTGCAAGATCCTTTTCCACTTAAAAGTGATTTATCATCACTTTTATTAATAACTTAAGGAGCTATCCTTCCCTTATTCAACTTTTATTAAAATACCGTCTTGTTATATTTTATAGTTTTATGCTTTATCTTTAGGTGTTTAAATTTACCTGGAACTTAGATTTGCAAAATTAAGTATTAAATCTAATGTGCATGATTTTTCTTGAAAAGGGTAGTCAGATGAGTCAAAAAACATCGTTTTCATATTCCATTTTTTTAATATTACCTTGTGTGTGTGCATACTCTCACACACATCACAATCTCTGCCCTCTATTACCTCCGATCAACTCTTGATTTACTGCTGTGTCTTAAAGAGTTTTGCTTACTAATATACTTTAACCTTGGCAAGATGCCGTTGATGACATAGTAATGATTAGAATTCCTTGCTTTAAAAGTTGGGCAGGTAACATTTGGGGTCAGAAACTTTTTGAACCCATGAACTAGTTAGATTTGGCAGGGGAGTCGGGGGTCGGGGTTGGGAGTGGTGTGTTAGTGTCAGAAATCTGACCCAAACTGATCCAAGCTGAAAGGAAGAGTATTGACTTTCAGAAAGGAAGACCAGGGCTTGCTCTAAGCTTTCGGAATCCAGGAGCTCAACCAATGTCATGAGGACTGGGTCTTGTTCTCCACGTCACTTAGCTCTCTTTCTGCCAGGTTTACCTTGGCTCTGCCATTATAAAGTAGAAAGATGCTTGCTAACTATCCCAAGTTTCCTCTCAGTGCCTGAACAGCACCAGCATAAAACACGGAATCACGTGCCCATCACTAAACGATCCCCACCATTAGAAGGAGATGAGTTCCTCATTGGCTAGCCTAGCTCATGTGCCCACCATGACCTAGGAGATGGAATCAATCCTGCAGGAACCACCCAGCTTGATGGTTTATCCTCCCAGAGGGAAGGAGCAGCACTAAGAAAAAATTAAATGCTGTTACCAAAAAGAGGAGATGACCCTTTGGTAGGCTAAAACTAGGGATTTTCACTATTCCTGATTAATGTGAATCAGATTTTTATGGTAGTTCTGAAAATTGTATCCATTGGGATGAAAGCAACTCTTTCATCTAAATGGGGGCCAGGTTTAATTCCTGAATCTAAAAGTTGTTGTCCGGAGAAAAACAAATTAAGATAACAACGAGATACCGTTTTTACAACTTGAATTGGCAAAGACCAACATGTTTCTAATAGCCATTGTGGTACAACTGTGAGTACAAAAATCTCTCATATATTATTGGTTGGTGTGCAAATTGGAATAATCTTTGAAGAGCTGTTTTTATGAAAAGATATACAGCTTTTATCAGCAATGCTTTTTTAATGAACTAACTGCATAGCAAAAATATTTTCAGTTGGTTTGAAAATAGCCATGGCAATACACAAAAGTATACTTGTGCAAGTCTTTGGTGTGGTGGTGTTTGTTATATTGAAGCCATATCCTGATCTAATGCATACTAGTAGTGAACTGATTGTAAAATTTTACTCTAGTTATGCATTTGCCTGACATTTGAAGAAAGGAGAATTACACATTTTAAATCAAAACCATTGTTTAAATGTAAAGAAAACAGCTACTTAAAAAAGATTTAGCCCTAACATCGCTGCTATAGTTAGTTCTTTGCAATGATTCACCCTAGAGTGGTCAGGTCACCTCTCTTGTGCTTTGATTACACCTTCCATATGGATTGCGGATCATTTTCAAAACAGTCAATTACTGAGCTACAGCATTAATCACTTGGCTGAATATATTTCACCTTTTCTCCTTCCCGCAATGTTTCAGCCAAGTTAACTGGTAGCAGTGCATTAAAAACAGGTAGTGCTATAAGGCAGTAGAGAACGCAGCCTCCAGCACAGAGATCCGGGGTCAATTCTGGAGCCATCATTTATTAGCTCTGTTGCCCTCAGGCAAATCACTTACTAGTTCCGGTGAGTTCATATCTTCTTTTGTAAAATGGCCATAATAAACACAGGTTCTCATATCTAGCCTGATTATCATGAAGAGTCAGGAGAGTATCTATAAGCCCTGAAGCCCTGGACACAAATGTGTAAACATTGTACGTATGGAACTGCTAATTATTGTTATTAGTCTCCATCCTGTTTTTGTAAGATTAGGTTTTTACCCATGCAAAGTGGTTGTCTGAGACTATATAGATTTGCAGAGTGAGGCAGAGTAGGCTACTTGAAAAAGAAAGTGGTGGGGTGAGGTTTTGTTTTTGTTACTGTTGTCATTTAATTATTTTATTTCATAGGAAGAGGGAGGGCACTCTCTCTGTACCTTTGTAAGTAGTAATGCATAAAGACACTATTCTTTATTTTGACAGCGTAGGTAAACCTGTAAGAGTCAAGAAAATAACAAGATTTGATCCTATATTTTACTGGCTATTTTGCACGTGAAGGTCTATCACTTTCGTTTCTGTCTGAGTTCAGCAGTTAGACTCAGCTCTTGGGTTCCTACAGCTCAATTTCTAAAATCTACGTAAGAAGGAAAATGGTGGTAAGTGTACCTGCACTTTTAATGTACATTCTGACCAGAGCCTTCTCAGTTATAGATGTATAGGTGTGTGTGTGTGTATTTATGTCCTTAAATTAAGCACTATTGGAACATGGCTCGCATATTTGTTTCTGTATTACCTGTGGTCATTTTTGTGCTAAAGGGGAATAATTGATGAGTTGCAACAGAGACCATATGGTCTAAAATATTTACTATATGGCCCTTTGCAGGAAAAAAGAAATGTTTTCTAACTCCTGATTCAGGCTAAAGTTTAGTTTGAGTTGTTGTTACATCAGTGAAAGACTTGGAAACTAGATAAGTGTGTGTGTGTGTGTGTGTGTGTGTGTGTGTGTGTGTGTGTGTGTGTTCTTTAAACTTTTAAGCTAATCCTTAGCTTAACCAAAAGAAAGGCCAGGTTTCTTGGCTCACCCCTATAATCGCAGCACATTAGGAGGCTGAGGTGGGTGGATCACTTGAGGTCAGGAGTTCGAGACCAGCCTGGTCAACATAGTGAAACCCCATCTCTACTGAAAATACAAAAATTAGCCAGGTATGGAGGCAGGTGCCTGTAATCCCAGCTGCTCAGGAAGCTGAGGCAGGAGAATCACTTGAACCCGGGAGGTGGAGGTGGCAATGAGCTGAGATGTGCCACTGCACTCTAGCTTGGGCGACAGAGTGAGACTCTATCTCAAAAAAANAAAAAAAAAAAAAAAAAAAAAAAAAAAAAGAAAGAAAGAAAGTAAAAGAAAAAAGAAGGGATGAAGGATTTAAAAAATTGAAACCATCCACGGTTATAATGTTCTTGAGTACATATCAACATCATTGGCTTATTTTTCAAATCTGGTTAAATGCTTACTGTGTCCCAGTTACGGTCTAGTTACTTTCCCATGTGCCATCTAATTTTAGAATTCTCTCAGCCACCACCTGAACTAGTTAATATTAAACCCATTTTAGAGGTGAGGAAACCCGTTCAGGAGGATTTCAATAACTTGCCACATTTCTTGAAATTCCCAAAAGCCAGAATTCAGCCTTAGCTAGGTATCAGTTCATGCTGATGCTCGCTGGGCTCAAGACCATTGGACACACCCCCTCTCCTTTGTCCTTTTGACAATTCCTTGGGCAGAATATCACAAGAATGGCAAATGGAAGGATAAAGAATGTATATGACGTGCGCCCAAAGAGGCTCCAGGCCTCTTTTCATCCTTGTGATCATGTTTCTAAGGTATTTTGGACCAGGCAGGGCTCCGTTAGTTTTAATAATAGAGTGTTGTTCAATGTGGGCATTCATACTCAGAATCTGGCAGCGCAACTACAGAAGTGAAAAAAAAAAAATGAAATCCTCTCATTGATTTCTAGGCTGAGAGATACAGAAACCCGAACGGTCCTTATGTGGGAATCAGTGTTCCCACTCTACGTCTATCTTAATATAACTAAATACAGTAGATTTAATCTTTTCTATAATTTAATAATTGATATTAATTACACTTAATGTAATATAATTAATTATATTTAATGAAATATAAAGTTTATTTAAAATATTAATTACATTTAATGTAACATAATGGGAGTTTGTTTAATATACTAACTAAATTTAATGTAATATAATAAACTTTACTTAATATATTAATTGCAGTTAATGCAATATAAGAAAGTTTACTTAATGTATTAATTACAGTTAATGTAATATAATAAAGTTTACTTAATATATTAATTGCAGTTAATGGAATATAATAAAGTTTACTCAATATATTAATTGCCATCAGCATAACATAATAAAATTTTCTTAATATATTAATTACAGTTAATATAATAAAGCTTACTTAATCCATATTTAATACAATTGAATTTATACATATTACGTGAGTTAATGTATGTAAAGTATTATAACAATACCAGGAACTTAGGTTACATTAATATACTGCTTATTTTTATAGCATTATTATTTTAATAATTATGTTACTGTTAGATGACTTATTTTTATGTACAGACAAGGTGACGTGATAGTAGCTGGGTTTTCCAAAGTGCCATATTTATGTCCCCTAGAAGCATCCTGTGCTGAGACAGGAGTTGTTAGCTATAAAATAAATAGAGCTGCTTTTGTGGAACATTAATTTTGCTCAAAGCTTTTGGAGGAAAAATGTTGTTTCCTGTTAAAAGGAAACAAATATACAGGTAATAGACAGCAAATGCACATGCGTTTTCTAAGAGAAAGCCTGAGACTTCAGTCATCCTTGACATGCCTTTGGACTCTTCCATCTATGGCTGTGGAACCTCTTATGGTAAGGATGAGACCTCATCTGGCATTAGCTAATGGTACTTAAATGGGAAATTTTGCAGAGCAGTAAATTATGACAGTATTCAAAAGTGGTTTCTATTTTTGGAATATTATTATGCAAAGCTACTGAGTTTGATAATGCAAACTACATCCCTTTGTTGAAACACTAGCATGTGGTCAGTAAAGGGTTAATGGGAAAATCCCAGAATCTGCTTTCTTTTTCACGTTTCTAATGGTCAGCTTTGCGCCAGAACCTCTTTGAGAGTTTAGAGAAAGGAATCACCAAAGAGTATGTCTTCAGGCCCGGGAGATGGAGGATTTGGGGGAGTATGGAATAGGGTTGGTGATTTTCCTCTGCACAGAAATGATTTCTTGAAGTCAGCTCTTTACTGCACAATGTGGGATAGAATTCTAACACCTCCAATATAATGGCAGGAGGGGGAATGGTCAGGAATATTGGCTAGAGTCGGCCTTAGTCTCTTTATTATGAAGGACCCACAGTTTACGTTTTTGACTTTTTTCACCCAATAAAGGCTTACGGCAAGTTACCCGGATACGTTGGCAGAATTACAAGGCTACATTCATCATAGAACTTGAAGCTTGTGCCCCACTGCTGGGCCATACTGCCTGTCAGGCCCAAATTAGTATTTTTTACAAGCCCCAAAATGATATTGTAAAGAACACAATTATAGCTTAGGACATTGCCATCTGTGGTGGGACATTTCAAACAGAATTAAGTCTGGAGATTATGAGTGACACATCATTGTCACTCAAACTGAAATTGGTATAGCACCTTCTGTTTTATTCAAAATTCTAAAGGGAAATTATTCTGCCACAAAAATTCTCATCTGTTAAGTAGCTCTTAAATGACTTTTTTTTTTTTTTGCCTTTGCAAAAACAAATAAAACCATTTTATTTGTGTGTGCTTTAAAACATTGAAATGTTGAGCCTGGATTTGTAAACGTGTCCTCGTTTTTGCTTCTCTTGCTCAGTCCTCTTTTCTACTTCTTCCTACCTTTTCTATTTCTAATGTTGTTTTATCATTATTACTTTTTAATCTTTTATTTAAGTTCAGGGGTACATGTGCAGGTTTGTTCCATAGGTAAACTTGGGTCATGGGGGTTCATTGTACAGATTATTTCATCACCCAGCTATTAAGCCTAGTACCTACCCATCGGTTATTTTTCCTGCTCCTCTCCCTCCTCACACCTTCCACCCTCAGATAGGACCCATAGCTTTTCTTAAGAACCAGAAGCCCCAGGCATTAGAAGTGATCAAGGCAATTTTTTTTTGACCCCTGGGAAGGTCTTTTCTTAGTACACAAGAACTGCAGACAGAGAGAGTATTTGATGCTTCCTTACAACCTGAACCAATAGAATTTTGTCAAAAGGATATTGAAGAGATGTCAAGAAAAAAGAAAAAGTGCAAAAGGAAAATATAGAAAAGTAGAGGGAAAATAACGTAATGCTGCAAATCCTAATAAGAGTACTGAAAATGTTGCCCCTCACAATCCGGTGATGTTCTCAAGTTACGACCAAGGTGTGGGATTCAGATGATGCTACTGACAATCCCTTTGGAATGTCTCCATTTGAAGCCTGACCTATCATTTCTTTAAGAGACCCACACAGGCAAGTTTTCTCCAGGTCTGAACTGGATTTCCTTCGTTGGTGGAGCACCAGTTGAGGAGTGCCCTGATTTTAAGGGCCATGTGCACTATACGAAAAGAGGTAGCTTCAAAACCAAGAACACTGGGTGAGATGAGATACATATGCTCAGAGGTGTTTCAGAACCCAAGAGGAGGTGTCTCGGAACCCAAGAGAAGGGCCTGTGTCAGACCCACTCACTGCTTCGATAGCCTGCAAAATCACTGCGGCGTTCACCTTTTTCCACCTCCTGTTTTCTAACCTCCTCGTGGTTTAGTTAAATGCATATAACTTGAGAAAGATTAAAAAGTGATTCTCAGAATCAGAACTTTGAGCTTCCTGCAAAAGGAATGTTTAAGCATCTCAGTATCCCAGGGTACCATTTATCTCACAGGCCAAGTGGGAGTTAGAAATCCTACAATGCCCATCAAGACCTATGGGACAGTAGATATGAACCTTAAAATCCTATATTGTATTTCACGTAGACCGATCTGTCAGCAGGCAAAGAACTGCCATCCTACTGGTGATAAAGAATTTATGATGTTGACTGAGCCCGGATTCTAGACAACAAAGTAACCTAGAAAAAAATCTGTGCCCTACTCAAACTTGATTCACAATTATCAAATACTCAATAAGTATTGACTTCGTGCCTGATGAACATTTATTTCATGAGAATCCTTTGCCATTCTGTCATCATTCATTTAAAATAGAGTATATAAAAACCTGATTTAGATATTGCCTGCAGTTGAAATTCCTGTATCCAGGTAGGGTTGGCTGTTTTAGAGAGCATGCCCCTTCGTATCCTGCCTGGATAGGTGGAAGGTGAGTATGTTTAACAACATTTGATCCAGGCATTTATAGTCATAGTTTGTTATTGCTGGAATTTGACCATCTCAATTCATTTTACTAGTGGTAAACTAGTCATGGATATTAAACATGTGACTATATTGATATATGAAAGCTTAGAGATGACACAGTTTTATCATCAGTGCCTTTATTCGAATGAGTTTTAAGAGTTGGTTAGCAACTGCATTCTACTATGTTGTCTCAGATAGTGCAAATGTCAGTCTCTCTATTCTTCCAAGATGACCTTCAGCTCTCTACGTGCATGAATTCCAGTTGGCCTATAGCCTCTCCTCCAAGTTCAACACCTGTCTATCCAGTTGCCTCTTGGGTAACCCTTTCTGGAGCTTCCATAGCCCCTACCCAACTTGATATGGTCAAAATGAGCCTCTTATGTTTCCCAAATATTTATCTGATGCCCCTGAACCTGGTCATTGATGCCATCATTTGGTCAATAACTTGTAACAGTGATCTGGGAGTTGACCTTGACCTTTTGGCTTCTTTTACTTTTGTATTTATTTTTATTTTTCACCACCCCCACTTATACATATCTTCTAGTCTTTCTTTCAGTGAGTCTTTTCAATTCAATTTGTCAAATGTTTATCACATCCTTCATTTCCATTATGTCTTTACTGCTGTGCCTTTGTGCAAACCCTCATCATCTTTTAGGCTAAGACACGATAAAATAATCTTCCAATGGCTCTTCTTGCTCCCAGTGTTCCTTTCTGCACACACCAGAGTAGCCTTCCTAGCACTGACTGTCCCACTTTCTTGTAGAGGAATTAAATCTAAATTTCTTAGCATGACCAGTGGGCCCCTTTCTGTGCCTGGTCTTCAGACATCAACCCTCATCATCAGCTCACCCAGTCACACCTCTGCACTTTTGCTTAACCTGTTTCCTCTGGTTTCAATGCCTTTGTCCCCTGACTCTATTGAACAAACTACTATGCATCCTTTAAAATCCAACTCAAGCATCATCACCTTTTGAATTCTCTGAAAGATGCCTTTGCCTTTAGTTAGAACAAGAGACCTCCTCTACCAAGTAGAAGCATAGCACAATTTATTCTGTTCTGTCGCCTAGTACAGTCATTATACTACTAGTTACTAGTTTCTGTTATAATACTTGTTTGTAATTTTCCTTCTCCAACAGACTTACTCCACTTTGTATTCTCCAGGCCTAAAAGTATTCTGGAATGCAGTGGGCATTCATGTAAGTAATGTTAAAAGAATGACTCCATCAATTATATTTCTGTGACATTCTCAGGTAGGCAGATATCTTTATGCTTACAATTGGAAAAAAAAAAAAAAGAAAGAAAGAAACAAAACCTCTAGTGGCAGAGAATTTGTTTTTGTTAGCTTCCAGCATTTGGATTGTATTTCTGACAGGCTAGCCCGCCAGTTATGCTTCATGAAAGACCATGAGCCACAGGGAAGAGGTTTATTCATCTCAGCATTGGGATATTTTGCTTTTCTTCAAGGCAGAGGGATCTGGGGACTCCTTTGCAGGCTGGCCATGTCTTGTGCAATCCCAGCTGTGTCTGGAGATTCTAGCAGGGATGCAGAGTGTGGTTGGGACTTCACAGGAAGTCGACTTGCATCAGAAGCACATAGGGAAAGGAAAGAGAAATGGAAGGAAGAAAGCGTTCAGCAGCCAAGGAAACAACTTCCCCATCTCTGTCTGGCTCTGGGGCCAAACACGCTATTGTTTGTGTTTATTTCCTCATCTCCCCACCTCTGTTCCTCTGAGTTCTTTTCCTGTCACCTCTCATTCCTTCTCTCTATATACTGTTTCGCTGACTAGTCATCAGACTCTAGCAAGAAATCTACCCAATCTGTCTGCTTTCTACCTCATCTTCCAAGTCTAGCCCTTGAGGCTTAACTATTTCATCTCCGTCTCAATTCCACATTTTTTGGAGAGACTCTGATTTGACCTGTGTCTGACCCGGGTCCCTGGACCAGAGAATGATGAACGCAGCAGGGCTGTGAGAGAAGTAGTTTCTCTAAGGAACCGTGCAGGGCTAGGGAGAAATGTTTAGTATCCCTACAGCACACATGGCAGAGATGCTGGCTACACATCCCTAGAGCCATCTCTAGAAGATGGCTTCCTTCCCATCCTATAAACCCTGAGTCAGGGATGTCCCCAAGCATGTGAGATGTCCACCTTCTTTCTGCACTTGGCCCAAATCAAATCCAGTCATTTTTATTGGGAGTCTTGTTGCATCCCCTTGTTTCTTTTGGGAGGTGACATACTGCTGACATCTGTGGAGTGAGGGGATTTGGGGAAAAAGAGATTCATCATCTCCTTGATGATGTTTAATTCTCCAAACTTTGTCCAGTTAGTCTTTCTTTCTTCTTTTTTTGTTTCTTTCTTTCTTTCTCTCTCTTTCTTTCTTTTCTTTGTTTCTCTTTTCCTTTTCTTCCTCCTTTCCATCTTTTCTTCCTTTTTCCTTCTGTCCTTCTTTCTTTCCTTCCTTCCTTCTTTCCTTCCTTCCTTCCCTTCCTTCTGTCCCTCCCTCCCTTCCTTCCTTCACTCCCTCTCTGTCTTCCTCCCTCCCTCCTTTCTTCCTTTCTCTCTCTTTCTTTCTTTCTTTCTTTCTTTCTTTCTTTTTGACGAACTCTCACTCTGTCAGCCATGCTGGAGTGCAATGGCATAATCTCAGCTCACTGCAACCTCTGCCTCCCAGATTCAAGCGATTCTTCTGTCTCAGCCTCCTGACTAGCTGGGAATACAGACGTGCATCACCGTGCCCAGCTAATTTTTGTATTTTTAATAGAGACAGGGTTTCACCTTGTTGTCTGGGCTGGTCTCGAACTCCCGACCTCAGGTGATTCACCTGCCTCGGCTTCCCAAAGTGCTGGGACTATAGGCATAAGCCACAGTGCCCAGGCCAGTTTCTTACTGAAGACACTCAAGTGAGAATTGTTCTAAGGAAGATAGCATGATCACACAGGGGTAACTCCAGGTGAAACTTTTCTACCTTGGAAAGGTCTCTGCTGGTATACAGACAGAAACATCCATGATTACATATGTACCTTTCCCTGTGTGAGCCCTAGTCTTCTGCCCTGGGACCCCAGGATACCCTGCAACACAGGGAAATAAAATTTCCCTCCTGCCTCTGGGATCTCACAGCTGTTATCCTGAATTTTCTTTTCTATTTTTTAGCCCTGCCTACTTATCTATTTTGTTTTCTGGTGATTAGTGAACGTCGATCACCCTCCAAGGCTTTTTGTTGGCAGGGTACATGTCTGCCTCATTTTTGTAGCTCTGTAGTGCAAATCAGATAGCAAGTGCTCAATAAATCCTTGAATGAAACAAAAGAAAGAAACCAGTTCATGTTGTAATTATAATCCTGACAGCCTCAGCATCTTATCGAAGGTATTTATCTCCATTCTTTCACTCTCATCTCATCACAAAGTTATTTCCCACCCAGAAGTTGCAAAAATCTGTCATTT
Organism: Cebus imitator; assembly: GCF_001604975.1. Lineage (NCBI taxonomy): Eukaryota > Metazoa > Chordata > Mammalia > Primates > Cebidae > Cebus > Cebus imitator. Next base: position 2,243,805 of record NW_016107661.1, read on the forward strand.
TCTTATCTGTCTCCCTCACTAGAACATAAGCTCCATGAGGGCTATGGTTTTGTTTACCCCGTGGACAAGACCATAGCTTCTGTTTATGTTTATTTGGTTGGTCCTTATAGCAGAAATAAACAAAGACCAACCAAATAAAAATAAACAGAGGCCATTTATTCAGAGCTTGCTATAGCAAGGAGTCAGCCATCATCACTTGCATTTTGGCAGAAACCCAAAGGCAGGCAGAGGAGTAGGAAAATTTTATAGTATAAAAAGAAAGGGACAGCTTCAGATATGCCCTGCAAGATGGGGAAGCTGTAGATAGCCTAAGCAGAAAGGGGTGTTCTAGCTAGGCACTCTGGCTCATGCACTTTGGGAGGCTGAGGTGAGTGCATCATGAGGTCAGGAGCTCAAGACCAGCCTGACTAACATAGTGAAACCCCTCTCTACTAAAAATACAAAAAAATTCAGTGGGCGTGGTGATGGGCCCCTGTGATCCCAGCTACTTGGGAAGCTGAGGCAGGAGAATTGCTTGAATCTGGGAGGCAGAGGTTGCAGTGAGCCAAGATCATGCCATTGCACTCCAGCCCAGGTGACAGTAGAAGACTCTGTTAAAAAAGAAAGAAAAAGAAAAGAAAAACAAAATTGGTTAGGGTGAATACTTGGCTTTCTCTGGTTGGTTTTAAGTTTGAGGTGGGGACAAAAATTAGGAAAGCTGTCAGTTATGAATCTTTCTGAGACAATGGATTTTTGTTTGGCTTCCTGGACCAGTTACCAGAGATAGTAACCTGACTTCCTTCCACAATAGAATCGTGACTTGTGGATGACAGGCTGGCTTCCTGGGCTGGTTACTGTAGATAACAAGCTGGTTTCCTGGCTGGCTGCTGCAAATGGTGGGTCAGATTTCTCTTTTTCTCTCTGGTCTGGCCAGTGCCCATTTGTGTAAACAGTTTGGGAGGGAACATTAGAAAGGAAGGAAAGAAGGGAGGGAAAAGGATGGGGATATCATAGTACTGTTATCCAATTTTTATTATCCAGATTCTATTTCAAACACTTTAATCCCATTTTGATGTCAAGGAATAGTAATTCATCCCAGAGCAGACATGCCATCTGTTTGCAGGATCCTTTAATCATATCCCATGGTCCAAAGCTATAACACAGTGAAGAGGAAAAATACTCTTTTCCTGTCAATTGGCAGAGCAGGAGCCAAGGGCTTTTGAGGAGGCACTTAAAGAATTTTCAGTTTGCAATTGTGCAGAAGCTGTTGTTCAGGTAATTTAACATTGATTTTAGTTTAAAAAGCAATTAAGACAAAATGGTCAGCCACTAGCCACTTATGTTAAATAAGCTTGGATTTAAATTGCTCCTCATCACCACCTTTGTTTTCTGTCTGGGCTCTTCTATGCTAATTTAGCATGGGATGGTATGGTGGTCCAAGTGGGCCAGGTGGATAGGCGAGGGAACCCAGCCAGAGAAATGATTATTGAAAGAGAAAGAAGTTGGTCAGAAATTGTCCTCATGGCGAGATGAGTCCCAACCATACTCCTCATCCCTGCTAGAATGTCCAGAAAGAGCTGGGATTGCACAAGACATGGCCAGCCTGCAAGAGTCCCCAGATCCCTTTGCCTTGAATCCCAGCTATTCAGGAGGCTGAGTACTTTTTAGATCTGGTTCCTTAGATCTAAAAACTTAAATATGGTGCCCACTTTTTTTGACTCATCAGTTTCACTTCTAGGTATTTACCCTGAGATAAGGTACAGAGAAAATCTCATAACATCAGAGGCAAGAATGGTCATTGCAGTGTTATTTAACATAGAATAAAAAGAAACTATGTGTCCTTTGAGTGGAATATATAAACTGACACTGTACATTTTTTGTCCTTACAGCAGAAAATGTTCATGATACACTGCAAAGTGCAAAAGATGAAGGCGGCTTGTACAGTAGCATCCTAATTGTGTACTTATTATTTTTTAGTTATATAAGCAATGAAAAATGTCTGTTGTTGGTAGACCTCTAACAGAATAGTCCATACAGCTCTCTTTGGGTGGCAAAATAATGTTATTTTTTTCTGGTGCTTTTTGAAATTTCCTAAATTTTCCACAATAAACGCTCATAGGTTTTATAATTATAAAACACATCAAAAACAGTGTTTGTTGTAATGCTGTTAGAAGAAGTTTCCTGTCAGCAGTGTGCTTGATTCCTGCCATCTCAAGGATGAGGCTCTATGTGCATGCTAAATTATGAGGTGGTAGAATGGATATTCAATTGAAATAATTCTGTTTCTTGCTTGAAGAAAGTCTGCTAAGCTTCAGAAATGAGGGCCATTCACTTGGTCTTTGTTTAAATTTGTAAGGTGAACCATTTGGTAGAGAATGCTTTGAAAATATGCCCAGGTGATTCATGCATTTGTCTATTAGAAAACATGGTCACTTACCAGCAACCAATATAGAGGTAATGGGATTCATTTAGAAATATAACCACAACAAGTCCACTATAAATTGTATGTTCTCCCATCTCAATATGCTTCATTAAGCTCACCTTTCTTAATGTAACTGGATTATTAGGTGTCAGGACAAAGAAAATCAGTAGGCCCTACTGCTGTAATCCTGCAAAGTTCCAATGTGGTTGCTATGTAATTTTATTTTTTTAGATGGAGTTTGCTTTGTGCTTTTCTATAGGAAAATATTTTCAAACTGGTACAGAAGCAATATTACTGTATTGTGAGGCACATCTCAGTAGGTCATTATCATAACTTCTAGCAGAAAGGATAATTTACATCACATTTTACATCAAGGATAAGATTGATTTTTATAAAAATCTTTAGTGCATTGGGGCTTAACGTCTTTTTATTTTCCCCCTATGAAGAAGCAATTAGATGCTGGAGTTTTCCAGAAATGTTAGGTGGGCATAAACCAAACCTTGATGTTCTTCTTTTTGAAGGTTTTATCATCCAGCATTTGAAGAGAAAAGGCAGTTCCCAGGTAAGAAAAACATCACTGGCACAATGTCAGTCATTGACACTCACGTGGCCAGGGGCTCCACCCTTTTCTTCTATTTACCTCTGTTTGAAAAATAAAGAAATACAGGAAGTGGCAAAGAAAATAATAAGCACCTGTAATTCCACTAGCAAAAACTACCCATTTTGTGTGATTTCTTCCAGGGGTGTGTGTATACAAATATGCATAGAGACATAGACATACACTTTTAAAAATAGTAAATACACACCTTTTACACTTAAAGCAATACATAGAGAGGTACAGGCACACCTTGGAGATACAGTAGTTCAGTCAAAAACAGCTGCAATACAGTACTTTTATACTATATTGTAATCTATGAAGTGTGCAATAGCATTGTATCTAAAAAATCATGCATATACCTTAATTTAAAAGGGCTTTATTGCTGAAATTAAGATGCCAACAATCATCTGAGCCTTTAATGAGTTCCAATCTTTTTGCTGGTGGCAGGTTTTGCATCCATGTTGATGGCTTTGTAGTGGTCAGGGTGGTAGTTGCTGAAGGTTGGGGTGACTGTGGCAATGTCTTAAAATGAGGCAACAGCGAAGTTCTTCACACGAATTGACTCTTCCTTTTATGAAATATTTATCTGTAGTACATCATGCTATTTGATAGCATTTTACCTACTGTAGAACTCCTTTCAAAATTGGAGTCAGTCCTCTCAAACTTTGCTGTGGCTTAATCAGCTAAGTGTATGTGATATTCTAAATTCTCCGTTGTCATTTCAGCAAGGCTCACAGCATCTTTACTGGGTGTAGATTCCATCTCAAGGAACAACTTTTTCTGCTGATCCATAAGAAGCAACTCCTCATCTTTTAAAGTTTTATCATGAGGTTGTGGCAAGGTAGCTGCATCTTCAGGCTCCACTAGTAAATTCTCATTCTTTTGCTATTTCCTCCACATCTCCAGGTTCTTCCTCTACTGAAGTCTTGAGCCCTTCAAAGTCATGCTTGAGAGTTGGAATCAACTTCTTCCAAACTCCTGTTAATGTTTATATTTTGACCTGCTTCCATGAATTGTGGATTTTCTTAATGGCATCTAGAAAAGTAAATATTTTTAGGTTTTCAATGTTACTTCACCCTGCTCTATCAGAGGAATCACTATTTATCGCAGCTATAACCTTATGAAATATATTTCCTAAATGATAAGACTGGAAAGTCAAAATTACTCCTTGATCCATTGGCCACAAGAATGTATGTTGCAGTAACAGGCACAAACACAACACTCATCTCCCTGTACGTCTCCATCAGAGCTTATGGCTGACCAGGTGCATTGTCAAAGTGCAGTAATATTTTGAAAGGGATCTCTTTTTCTGAGTAGTAGAGCTCAATAGTTATTGGTCTTAAAGTATTCAGCAAACCATGCTATAAACAGACGCGCTGATCCATTTCTAGAGCATAGGCAGAGTAGATTTAGCATCATTCTGAAGGGCCTCGGATTTTCAGAATGGTAAATGAACACTGCTTTCCATTTAAAGTTACCAGCTGTTTAGCCCCTAACAATAGAGTCAGCTTCTGCTTTGAAGCTTTGAAGTCAAGTGTTAACTTCTTCCTATCTATGAAAATCATAGATGCCTTCTTCTTCCAAGAGAAAGCTATTTTGTCTACACTGAAAATCTGTCATTTAGTATAGCCACATTTGTCAGTGATCTTAGCTTGATTTTCTTGGGTAAGTTGCTGCAGCTCCTCCATCAGCATTTGCCATTTCACCTTCTACTTCTATGTTATAGAGACTGCTCCTTCTCCTCAACCTCATAAACCAACCTCTGCTAGCTTCATACTTTTTTTTTTTTTTTGGCAGTTTTCCTAACTCTCGCTGCCTTCGTAGAATTCAAGAGGATTAAGGCCTTGATCTGGATTAGGCTTTGGCTAAAGAGAATGTTGTGGCTGGTTGGATCTTCCATCCAAACTACTAAAACTGACTCCACACAAGCAACAAGAGTGTTTTGCTTATTATTAGTGTGTTCAAGGGAGTAGCAATATTCACATTCCTTCAGTAACTGTTTCTTTACATTCACAACTTGGCTAGTTGGTACAGGAGGCCTTGCTTTTGTGCTGTACCAGCTTTAAAAGTGTCTTCCTCATGAAGCTTAATCCTTTCTAGCTTTTGATTTAAAGTGAGAAGTATGTGGCTGTTCCTTTCACCTGAACACTTAGAGGCTATTGCAGGGCTATTAGTTGGTCTAATTTCAAGATTGTTGTGCCTTAGGGAATGGGGAGGCCCAAGGAGAAGGAGAGAGCTGGGGCAACAGCCTGTCATTGGAACAGTCAGAATGCACACAACCTTTATCCATGAAGTTTGCCATCTTATATGGACACAGTTTTTGGCACCCGAAAACAATGATAATAGTATCATCAAAGGTCACTGTTTACAGATCACAGAAACAGATTTGGTAACAATGAAAAGGTTTGATATATTGTGAGAATTACCCAAATGTGTTACAGAAACACGAAGTGAGCATATGCTACTGAAAAAAGTGGCACCAACAGACTTGCTCAGCACAAGGTTGCCACAAAACTTCAGTTTATATAACATACAATATCTGCAAAGCATAGTGAAGTGAAATACAATAAAATGAGGTATGCTTATGTGTGTGTATGCCTGTATATACACACACAAGTTTAAAGGTTTCATACTGTATTAGTCTGTTCTTACACTGCTATAAAGACATACCTGAGACTGGGTAATTTATAAAGAAAAGAGGTTTAATTGGCTCACAGTTCCGGATGGCGGGGAAAGCCTCAGGATGGCAATTTCAATCATGGCAGAAGAAGAAGTAGACACATCTTACATGGCGACAGGTGAGAGACAGCGAGAAAGATTAGGGAAAACTGCCTTATAAAACCATCAGATCTCTGGAGGCTGAGGCAGACAGATCACTTGAGGTCAGGAGTTCGAGTCCCCCCTGGCCAACATGGCTACACCCCATTTCTACTAACAACACAAAAATTAGCTGGTCATGGTGATGCACACCTGTAGTCCCAGCACTTGGGGGGCTGAGGCAGGAGAATCAGTTGAACCCGGGAAGTGGAGGTTGCAGTGAGCTGAGATAACGCCACTACACTCCAGCCTGGGTGACAGAACGAGACTCCATCTCAAAAGCAAAAACAAAGACAAAAAGATCCCATAAAACCATCAGCTCTCATGAGAACTCACTCGCTGTCACACGAACAGCATGGGGGGACAGCCCCCATGATCAATCATCTCCCACCTGATTTCTCCACTTGGCACATGGGAATTATGGCCTTTTACAGAAAAAAGTTCACCAATCATCAGTCTAGGCCAGACATGGTAGCTCATGCCTGTAATCCCAGCACTTTGGAAGGCTGAGGCAGGTGGGTCATTTGAGGTCAGGAGTTGGAGACCAGCCTGACCAACATGGTGAAACCCCGTCTTTACTTAAAATAGAAATAATTAGCTGAGTGTAGTGGTGGACGCCTATAATCTCAGCTACTTGGGAGGCTGAGGCACGAGAATTGCTTAGACCCGGGAGGCAGACAGAGGTTGCAGGCAGGTGAAATCGTGCCACTGCCCTCCAGGCTGGGTCACAGAGCCTTTTTAAATTAAGGTATATACATCTCAAAAAACAACAGCAAAAAACACTACTGGTCTAGAAAAATGGGACTGAAATTCATAATAGTGTCATCTCTAGGGAAAGGGGGAGGAGACTATTTTTTACATGAAGTTGAGAGCTCCATTTCTTCTTTTAAGAGAACACTTATGTATTGGTTTTATGTATTTTTAAATACTGATAGAAGTGTACACACATGTAACATATAGAATATGTATACTTTTCATTTAAAACAAGCTATGTTCATATATGTTATATGCATGTAAAGGACCAGACAGTAAACATTTTAGACTCCCTGAGCCATTTGGTTTCTCACAGACACTCAGCTCTGCAGATGTAGATGAAGCCAGTCATAGCTACCCATAAACAAATGTGCATAGCTACTTTTCAATAAAACCTCAGTCGTGGGTGCTGAACTTTGAATTTCCTACATTTTTTACATATCACAAAATATTATTCTTTTTTTGATTTTTAAAAATTATTTAAAATATAAGAAACATTTTTAGCTAGCCAGCTGTACAGAAACAGAGAATGGCTGAATTTGATTCTAGGGCTGTATCTAGCTATATTCTGTTTTGGACTGTTTCCTGTACATTCGCAAATATTTATACATCTACAGAGAACTTGTATTACTATATTAGTGTATTCTCTTTCAGAAATGGTGTCATATGTGTACAAATCATTTAAAACCTTGTGTGTTTATCTCAGCCATTTATTTTTGCTGAGAAATAGATGTATTATATATTTGCACTTTGTAGTGTATATCTTTATTTTCACTCCTACATATCCATGTCTGTATAGCGATGGATGTATTCATATGTGGCTTTATTTGATGCTTTTCACTGCTATATAGTATTCCATTATATGATATGCCATATTTTTAATGACAGATGGGTACAGGGTATTTAGTCTTTTGCCTCCCTGCCCAGCCCCATTCTTCATCACAAGCAGTAGCAATTATATCCAAACATATCCAGAAACATACCTGGTGCATGTTTTTTAGGACAGACATGAGAAATAGAACTGTTTGATAATAGGTCGTGCACATTTTCATTTTAATAGGCACTAGTAAATCCGCTTCCAGAGTGACAATATCAGTTTACAGCGTCCACAGGAGACTCTCCTGCTGTTCTTGGCTTGGGAGATTGCATCCCTTGCTGTTTTACTTATGGGGTGGGAGCAGGAAAACAACCTTATCTCTGTACCTTGCCTTGTAGCTACAGATGCATGTGTGAACCTTCATGTCCCTTTGGGTGACTGCAGACATGGTTTTAACTCTTTGCTGTGCCCCTTGGACATGAGAATAGCAATTTATATCAATAATCAGGTCTGGCAACATCTGCCAAGGTTGTCACACTCTGATTAAATGGCCACATGTGCTGAGAACACGAGGACAATGGAGATGTAATTAGGGCTTGCTGTCTCTCCATCGGCCACCCGCACCAGGCTTCCCTTCACATAACCTTGCTTTTGTGAACTTATTTGTGAATCAAATTATTCCACTGAGGATGCCAGTGTGTACTGTGATAATAATGATAGTCTCTATTTGTGAATCTCTGTAATTATAGAGGGTTCTGGATGAGCAATACCCTAAACACCTTTTTGCCATTTTATCTGGTGCTGTTGGAAAATGTGTCAGGGATGATACAAGATAATATTGGAAGTTAACTTTAAAATAATAGGAAGGGCCGGCCGCGGTGGCTCAAGCCTGTAATCCCAGCACTGTGGGAGGCCGAGGCGGGTGGATCAAGAGGTCAAGGGATCGAGACCATCCTGGTCAACATGGTGAAACCCCGTCTCTACTAAAAATACAAAAAATTAGCTGGGCATGGTGGCGCGTGCCTGTAATCCCAGCAATTCAGGAGGCTGGGGCAGGAGAATTGCCTGAACACGGGAGGCAGAGGTTGCAGTGAGCGGAGATCGCGCCATTGCACTCCAGCCTGGGTAACAAGAGCGAACTCCATCTCAAAATAAATAAATAAATAAATAAAATAAAAATAATAGGAAGTATATTCTTCATGGTATCAGTATTGTGAAATAACCTTATGATTATCTCGGCATCCTTTAAATGCCACTGACCCCCTAAGAAACGTAGGCAGAAAGAACACAAATAGACTTTTCTTAACACTGCAAGGAGAAAGTTAAACACTGTGTTAATACCATATTAAAAACATGCTTAGTGCACAGCAGAAAGAAGAATCCTTCCTCATTTTGTGCCTGGTGTGACAAAGATGGATGATGGTTACATAAGGAATTAGCATGTTCAAAAAAAAAAAAAAACCTTGAAATATTGCCTCCAGATATGGAGTTGCAATAAATGTGAAAATAGTTGAAAGCTTGATTAGCATTTTAAAATTTGCTTACCAGTGCATGCAATCCTAATCAGTTGTGTACAAGGCCTTTAACTAAAAGTATCCAAGAAGGACACAGGAAGCCGATGAATATTTCACTCATTGTTAATCAAATGTAAAAGGGATATATGTATACGAAATTTTCTTCCCCACTTAGATCCCTCCTTTTGAAATAAGTGCTTGAGGTAGCCAAGCCATCTTAGTGCATAGCTTGCAGTTCTATCGTGAAAAGAAAGGAAAAAATAAACAGACAAACTAGTTTTTCTACATCCAAAAGAGCCATTTCCCCAGCCATTCCATTTTTTGGCCCCAAGATCAACACTTAAGCTGAAGATAGCTAGAACCTGTGTAACTCATTTCTATTAAAAAAAAGAAAGTGAAACACATGTATGAGGACTTCTTGGGACAATAATAGGAAATTTACTTTGATGCTTTTATCATTCAAGGTAAACACATTTAAAAGGTGATCTCTAAAGTTCAACAGAGGCGACAGTTGTTTTCCTCCTAGAAGCAGGCTGAAACCTCAGCGCATTCTCATTTAGCACGCAACGTGGAAGAAGAGTTGAGATGCTAAAGCTTCACTCCTAAATAAAGTACAGCTGCTTCTTGGAGATGGTCCTGATGAAAGCTTAGCTGTTTGGGGCGGGAGGCGAGGTGGGGGGACGCGGTGCTGGGGCCTTCTATTTTTTTTTTTTTTTTTTTTTTTTTTTTGGTTTTTTTTTTTTTTTTTTTTGCTAGTATTTCTAGGCGAATTAGCATATTGGAAGTCATAAACACTGTCCGGTGGACGTCTTGAATAATGCAGGAGTAGCGTAAGTAATTGGGAGTGCTTATATCCGCCTTTAGACGTTTGATTGCTCGTGAGTTAAAATTGGTTGTCAAGTGCGGACTCAGGGGACCCAGCAAGGTGCCCTATTCTGTCATGTGGTACATATTTAATGCCTGAAAGAACAAGGGAAGGGACACGTGCGGGAGAGAGAGGGCGAGCCGCGAGATACAGCCGCCAGCTCCGAGCTTTGCAAGTGCTTCCGAACCGTGGGGGCGGGACCCGCGCAGCCCCAGCATCCACCGCCTTCCCCCACCTGCAGGACTTTGCCAAAAAAAAAAAAAAAAAAAAAAAAATCGGGCGTCTAATTTGGCTAGCGTTTTGGCGCGGACAGAGGCCGAGGCCGGCCGGGGAAGCCGGCCCGGGGCGCCGGCGCCGCGGTGGCCTCCCTTTGTGTGCGTCCCCGGCTGTTGATTGCTTCCTTGCACGGGCTGCTCGCTCTCGCGCCCGCGCGCTCGGGGCGTTCTGCACCTGCTGGCGGCCGCGCCAGGCAGCCCGGGCGAGCGAAGGCGCGCGGCGCGCACGGCAGATGACTGGAATCATTTACATTGCTAGCACGTGGGTGCCGTTTGCCGTTGCCTCGGACTTCTCCCGTGCTCTGTTCTCCCGGTGAGGAAGCAGGAGGCACTTTGCAGCCGACGATGAAATCTTGGCAGCTAATTGCAGTCGTGGGAGATGCCCTTCAGGTAAGGCGAGCGGAGAAGACTCTGAAACACTGTCAGGGAAGGAGAGAAAGAGAGAGGGAGGAGGGAGGAGGGAGGAGGGAGAGGGAGGCAGCTTCTGCAGAGGCTTCCTGAAGCCCACTGACTCCGCGGGAGGGGGTTGCAGAGGGACGGGGGCGGGCGGCAGGGGGAGGAGTGTGCAAATTGACATTTTTGGCTGCCTGTGGCAGAGGAGCAGCCGTCAGCCGCTGTCCATCGTTAGCGCAGAGACGGTGGCGGCGTGTGCGCCTCCGGGGCTGCCGATTAGAATAGGGGACTTGGCCGCGGATGGAATCCGGGAAACCCGACCCGGCGATGGAAGGATGAGGCTGCGATTGCAGCGCGTGAATGGGTCGCGGTATGTAAGCCCGGCTCCGGCTCCGGGGACCTCCGAGGCTGCGCTCAGGGCTCGCCCTGGGCGCCCCGGGGTGTGGGGTGGGGTGCGGGGTGGTCTAGACGCCTGGAGAGGGCGAGGGGGCGTTTAGAGGGACTGGGGAGCCCGGAGATGGATCGATTATCTTTACCGACTGGAAGTTAGTAGGCAACTTCCTTGCCAATGCTCATTGGCTCCGTTTAACTTTATTCCCAGAGATGAATAAGCGTTTATTAAGAACCGATGTAAAAGTCCCCATAGGCTAGCGATGGTTTTGCAAGAGATGCGCTGCTCTGGAAGTGAGAGGTTGAGGCAATGAATAGCCAGATGGGTCGTGCATTCGCGAAGTTGGCGTGCTCGCGTTGCAAGGGAGCATGTGTGTGCATGTGTGAGCATATGCGCTGCACGTCTGTGTAAACATGTCCACCATGCTAGTCGCACTGGTGTACTCTTTATCTTCTCTGCTTGATCCCCACGGAAGAGAGATCACATTGACAATACTGAATACGCCTCGACTTGAGGAATAAGCTCTGTCCCATTTGATGACATGGAATAAGAGTTGCCTTGTTCTGAGATCAAATGGGGGAAATGTGCTTTGCCTTCTCAGGCGATGGAATTAACTGTCATGCATTTAAATACATATATGTGCACAGTATTGAACGTGACACTCATCAGTCTACAAGGATCAGTTAGCCTCTGAAGCGCAGCTCATCCCTCTAGCCCTTGTTTTCAGATTGCAGGAAAATTGGGGGCGGGGGTTATTATTTCTTTCGACAAAAGAGCTGTGTTTTCTACCTTCCTACTTAAGAGGGATCCAAGCGGAATTCTGAATCCAAAAGTTTTGTTGGCAGTGTCATCTCATCTCAGTAAAACCTCATGAAGTTATTTGCTAAGAGAGTCACTTTCTGAGTGTCTTCACATATAAGAATTTACTCATTGTTGACATGGTTTCAATTTTGGACACAAATGGATGTGGTTTATTGCTGAAGCAGGCAAAAATGATTGTGTAATCCTCTCCTTATTAGGGTAGCTGGGTAGTGAATTGCTTGGCTTAAAACTGTAACATCTTTCTCCACTGTGTTCCCTATTTCTGATCAAAATGTGTGCTGGGAAATCCAAAGAGTGTGAGTAAAAGTGTGTTGTGGCATGGAGTAACTTGCCTTTATGGTTTACTATGATTAAGTTTGAAGAGGCTTGTTCCTCAAGTAAGTAAATGCATGTCAATCAGCAACAGCTGCTTGCCACTCAAGCTCACAGGAATCTAAGGTTTTCATATAAGAAGCAAGATTTTCCAAGTCCCATCTGCCCACACACTCCCCACATATGCAGTGCCTCCCCTCCATGAGAATACCAGAGGTTATGAAGACGGAGTTGTTTATCTGAAGAGCAGGGTGGGGGGAAGCATTGAAACACTTCCTTCCTTACTCCTCTTCTATTCTTTCTCTTGGTCTCTCTGTGGGTATTTCTTCCACCTTCTCCCATTTTTTTCATCTATCTGTATTTCTGTCCATCGGTCTGTCTTTACTGTTTTACCTGGTGCACAGAAACCTTTTAGGTATCTTTTGATACACTTTGTTTTAACTAATATTTTGCACCCTGGAGCGTCAACAGAGCCTGTTTTTTTTTTTCTTTCTTTCTTTTTGGAATTCTCCACTGGCCTATAAGAATTATTTAGTATCAGGCAATTCCACTGTACATCGATCTTATAAAAAGTGAATATTCAAACTTTTCTTGTCGTTTCATTTTAACCAAGCAACTGGACTCTTAGAAAATGCTTTTACTACGTGAAAAGAGCTGAATCTTTTCTGTTATCACAAATTGAGGGATTATACAAAAGCGCATTTTGTCTTTTATGACTTTATTAGGCTAAGCCTATTTTTACATTTGTGTCTTAAAATCTTATCCTTCAAACGTCTTTTTTTTTTTTTTATCACTGGTCTTAATTTTAGAGTCTGGGTTCATTTTAATCTGTATTTACACAGATTTGGTAGAAATAACTATCAGCACTGACTTATGGGCCAGGTAATTGCAGTGTAACAAAAGTAGTTTATTTCTTTTTTGTATTAGATTGTGTTCTTTTTGCTCTTAAAAAGGACCGGGTAATTATTTTCCTTTTTTTCCCCCCTCTCTGCACTAGGAGTATAATACAAAAGTTGAAGTAGATCTCAGTAAAGGACTTTTTTTTTTTGCATTGATTGCCTTCCTGTAAATTATAGTTGCAACATTTTGAAAATATATAATCATATTTCATGACACTAATTGATGTATATGATGGTTATTATCATATTTTGAGACTCCAAGTACACACTCCTCATTGTTTTTGACTCTATCACAGAGAACCTTCTTGAATTGCTCAGTCATGAGCTATACAAATACTACAACATCCAGTGAAAAACAAACTTGGTCTTGTTTTCTGACTGAATTTATAATTTTTATAGTAGATTTTGAGCAAACTTCTGATGTGGAGAAATGGAAAGTCATCTGAAAGAGGAAGAAGATTTCTGAACTAATACAATTATTTTTATTAATTAAACTTTTATTTGTGTTTAACTTTTAGCTTTTATTTAAAAACTTCAGTGTTCATCTCAAAGTTACTCACTGCGAGTTGGCGTTAAGTTCCTGGAAAGTAATTCTATTGGAATTTAAAGTCCTCTTTGTGAGACCTCATTCTCCATCGTGTTTTGATTTCCCGATGATCATAAAAATAAATGGGGAGGAAAAAGCATGGACCTTTAATGTTTTTTTTTTTCTTTTTTTTTTTTTTTTTTTTTTTTTTTTTTTTTTTTTTTTTTTTTTGCATTTTAGGCTTTATTTTGTTATGGATCCACAACTTTGGAATATGATAAAATATGGAATCTTTGTTGGCATTTATGGGTGTACATTTTTGTTCTGTTTGTTTTCTTTCATTTTCAGGCAGGGTTGCGTGTTTATGTGTATTATAAGCAGTAGGCAACAGGAGCAAATGAGAGAATGAAAAATTTTACAAGAATGCATTCTCGTGCATAATTTGGTTTCAATTAAATCATAGGTCAGCAGAATAGCAGTTTTGAGGACTTAGGATTCCTTCTGAACCCCCTCCGCTTACGCACACCCAGAGAAAGAAAAAAAGAATCTTCAAAAGTCAGCATTGAACACACACTGCTTAGTTTGGAAACCATCGCATATTAAATTTTTCAGCAACTAGAATGTCCCAAACAGTTTTCAGGGTGTGTTTTTATTAAGATAAAGTTTCCATGATAAGTTAAGGGGTTTCTGTGTGTGCGTGTGTGCCCAAAAGGCCCAAACAGCTTAGGTCAGCTACAGCAACTCGTTTTTGATTCAGCAAAACTAGGTTATGAATTCAAGCAATTAAAAATGACAGAAAGCCCAATTTCACTGCCTAGATTAATATGCTTCCAATTTTTCCTGCTCCATAAAAATTTCAAAGTGTTCTTTCTCGTTAGGTGCTTGCATAACCTATGGGGCATGGGGAGGGTCCCCATTTCTCGTTTGCTTATGATGTCTGAATACTTTGATGTAGCAAATGTAAATAAGATCCACTGGATATTCATTCATAACACAATTTTGTACTTGCAAGCTCTCCTGAAATTATTTTGGTTGGATTTAAAAGAAAAGAAGAGCAGCAGTTAATTTCTCAGCATTTATCGATAGTGAAGAATCTGTCGGAAAGCTCCCATGGCATGAAGGCCAGAAAAGACTTTTCAAGGAATGATATTGTGGTAGTAGAAATAGTGTTTTCAGCTTCCAAAGATGGAAGGGATATGTGTAAAAAAAATAGGGGTGTGTGTGTGTGTGTGTGTGTGTGTGTGTATATATATATATATATATATATAAAATTTTTTTAATGCAGTGGTGAGCAAGTTTATTACTTTTTCTCTGTTCCTAATGTCTGGAATTCTAGATTCATTCTTCTCTAATTAGCCAAATCTCTCACTGTTATCTAAACTGGTCCTTTTTTTCTTACACACCGATTAGCAGTCAAAACCGAATTATCTGTAGATTTTGATTTGTTGGTTAAGTTTTCTAACCTGGTTTGAATTAACTTGATCACAGAAAGAGTGTACACAGACACAAATACATACTCAGAAAGCTCATCTCTCAGCACCATTTACTCCACACTTCCAGTCCAATACAGAAAAACAGCCACAACCAAACAAATCAAGGTGCACTATATGCCCAGTGTTTGCTTTATAAAAACGACCCCTAAAGGACTGTGTATAAGGAAGACCTCTGCCAGCCCTTGCTTTCCTCTTTATGATAATTCTGCATCTGCATTTGCCACAGTTCTGTGCATGTATTTCTTTGTTGTTTAGTTGCAGCCTCTGGTTGTGAGAAAATTAGTTGTTGTCTCCTAAGGAGACGTAAGTAGTAGTTGGATTTATTGTGGATAGCTGAATGTATAAGTACAGGTTTTCCATTTCTATTAAAATGATGAGGATGAGGATGTGGTAACATATCAACAGCAACAGTAATAACAATACAATGCCGATTTCTTCCCGGACACTTACTACCTCTGTGCATCAGACATTGGACGGGGAGCTTCCAAGTATTTTCTCTCTTCTTACAACTCTGCAAGGTTGGTATTACCGTGACTACTTTAGAGATGGGGAAGCAATTTTCAAGACTTTTTATAATTAGAAGAAGTGATTAGACTCCAAATTTTTCTGATTCCAATATGCGAAGATACCGTCCAAGCTTATTAATCTGAGTTTAGAATTTGGCATTTAGAATTTGTTTACGCAAAATGGGTACCTAACAGATACACTAGGTTAGTGGTTCTCAGGAACAATTTCCTCCCTTAACCCATAACAGTATTCAGCAACACTTTGAAGACAGTTTTTGTGTCCATCGTGGGCAGGGATTGCTCCTAAGATCTAGTGGATAGAGACCTGGGATGCTGCTAAACATCCCAGGATGCACAGGATGGCTCCCTCCCGCAAAATAAAAACAAATTACCTGGCCCCAAACCAGCAGTGCCACAGCTGAGCAATTATACCCTAGGTAATATCAGCAATAGTCTAAGGTAAACATGGTCTGATTTTTCAAGAGAGGGGATAAGGTATGTGAATTTCAAGTACTAAACATTTAAAATTCCTGGTTGGATACTGTGAATAGGATCATGATGCAGAATCAGTCCTTATTTCCTTACAATCTGACATTAGAATTTTAACAGCTGCTTCCTTGTAACATTTTTCTTTACAAATATGACATGGGTCGTTGTGATTTAAAGTGCCTATTTTTTTTTCCGATTTACTTATTGTTAAGTACGACAAGAGCTAGAAAATGAAATTTCTTTCCCTGATACTCATGTCAATAGAAGAGAAGTGTAACATCACTAAATGAATAATGGAAGAGCAATTCTAGGAACCTTCCCATATGGTCCATCTTTTCCCTCAGTATTTAAATGGCATTATTTTCTTCTTTAAAGGTTTGGCACATAGGTTTATTGCCTTATTTCTTTAAACAATATTTTATATTTGCCAAGCATTGCTGCAAATGCTTTAAAATATCAATTAATTGAATCTTCAAGATAAGCCTAGGAGATTGTTATTGTTTTTATCTACTTTTTACAGAGAGGGAACAGATGCCCAGAGAAGTTGAGTAATTTGTGTGAGATCACACAGCTTCTAAGTGGCAGAGCTGGCATTTAAACTCCAAAGTTTGTGTTCCTAGCCACCCTCTCACGTACTTTAGTAATTTGAGCTTCTGAATGTATAGAAACATAAGCGTTTAGGCAATGCCTTCACCTGCGTTTTGAAACAAAAGGATTTTTTTGTCTCATTTTGGAGTTGTTGATTTGGAAAACTGACTTACCTTTTCTTGAAAGAGCATGAGTGATAATGCTCACAGCTTTATATTTCACTGTTTAACTATTCCTGTATATGTATCTCACCTGAGTCAGGAGGACTTGTGACTTCTGTTTACCATGACCACCTCCAAGAAAAAAAAGCCAGCAAAGGAAAACAGTGACGTACAAGAGGGCACCATTTGCAGGATGAGTGATCTCCATTTTATTTCCTCCTTACTTGTGATGTTGGAAACATTGAAATTCAACTGGATCTCCTAAGGTGTCTTCAGGAAACTTAACTCTTTGCTTTCTGATGCTCTTAAAATGTTCTAGGGAGCCCCACGTGGTCCATGCCAGGCTAGTGGTAGCAGATGTGAGTGCATTGACTCCCAGCTTGATGTCAGCTCACGCCAGGCTGTTGACCCGCATTGAGGCCGTGGGAATGACCACCATTCCTATCTCGGTCTCAGCTGAATGTTTAGCGTATAGCAAATGCTATGAAAAGAAGAACAACTTAAGTATATTTTTAAATAGAAATGCCAATTTGACACATTTTATTCTGCTTTAGAAGGGAAAAAAAGATCTTGCAAGTATGCAGTTAACTACATACTAGAATATCCAGAAAGCCGAGGCGAGTGTGGAGAACCTCATTGAACTTCAGTTGGATAAATAAATAAATGGGTGGAACATTTTGTATTTGTAATGATTTCTTATTAGAGATACGTACGGGTTTGTACTTGGAAATGTCTTACATCTCGAATGCAAGCCACCTTGGTGGGAGATAAATGTCTGACAGGCATCAGTTTCATACCAGCTGTCCCCAGCTTTCCGATCCTGACTTGTACCTTACTTAAATGCTGGGCATAGGTATCTGCTTACTATTTACTGCCTCGCAAAAAGCTCAAAGATGCTTAACCACAAATGACAAGCATGGACTGCATTTCACCTGAGACAAGACACAGATTTCTTTAGACAAGAGAGAAGGGGTCACTGATGAAGAACTTGGATCTGACCGTGGAACAATATTAAAGTCACGAAAAGGGCTTTGGAATGACCTCCTCCTCCTCCTCCCAGCCTGGGGACAGTCTCGCAACTGGGCTGGAAGTGGAAACCATTACTGTTCTTCCCTTTATATTTCTGGCCCAATAAACTCACATTCGAACAAAGAAAGCAAAGAGCGAATCCCATTCCAGAACTGTCAAAAGACAGATGTTGGACCCATTATCGTCAAATGTCCTTTTTTTTTTTAATACAGTTCATGGAATTGGCTTTTGTGGAATACCTATTTCATCTAAGTGTTGGTTCAGGAAATGGTTTAAAATGAAACCAGAATTTGTTGTCCAATGGTGAAATAAATGAGGTGAGCACACATAGGCAAGACTACCCAGTAAAGTTCTGTAGATAACTGTTAGTATGCAGTTCTAAAATCTAAATTATACATGTACAGTTATATCTGTATTTAAACTATAGCTATATAACCTACATGTAGACTATAAACCATATTGTCTATATGTAGTCTATGTATATCTACCTAAAAACTATATATCTATATATAGTTAAACTATGTATCTATATATAGTATTGATGAAAGAAAGGAAAGAATGGGAAGGTGGTTTTAAAATAGCCATTTTAATTCCATATCCAGCAGAATATAGAATACTTCCACATCTTAAGGTGAACCTCCTTTTAGAGATAAAGATAACTAATGATAAACCTCGTGTGCCATTAAAAAGCATATACCCAAGAAGAGGAAAAGTAATTTCTTCCCAGTCTTGATTACAGAATTTTCCCAGGGAGCTAAAAATACAGAAGTTAAATCAATGTTGTCAGTGGTTCAGGATTCAAATTCTGCTGTTGATAAAAAAAAGAAACCTGATTTTGTTGTAATGCACTAGCTAAATGTTCACTATGTGGAATTGTACCATATTCTTCTTCTTACGGATACACTCTGTTGAGTGCCTGCAATGAGCCAGACACTGTGCTGACTCCCAGATACACGTTATTGACCTTAAGGCTTCCAGTAGCCCTGTGAGTCAGATGTGGTTGTTATATCCAGTGTTCATGAGGGAAGGCTGAAACCTGGGATGATTTTTTGATGGTTGCCAACAGCTAGTGAGTAAAACGGCTGCTAATCAGATTTGAAGCTTTGAGACTTCCAAGTCCCTTTCCCCGTCTTTTTGACGGAAAGGTATAGGAATTGTTCTAACGTTAGTTTAAAAAAATGAATCTGATGTAGATCAAGAGATTTATGTAGTTATAGAAAGTTACTGTAACTGACCTTATAATCTTTGCAAAATATGAAGGTGGCTGGATATTTTGGGTAGATGGATCAATGGCTGAGTGGATAGGTGGGTAGACATACAGACTGAATAATAACAGAGAAGACAGATCGGCAAAGGACGTAAGTATAGTTTTTGGAAAAATAAATATAAATAGCAAGTATATGAAAGTATGTGTGTGTGAGCGAGAGAGAGAGAGAGAAACTTTCACATGTATATCTGAAAGTTTTATATATTGTGTTGGAAAACAATTTGTTGATGAAACAAGCATTTTATACAATAGCACCTTCTTCTGTAGGAGACTATTTGGGAATTTTTATTTTAAAAAAGTATATACCTTTGATCCAGCCTTTCTGCCTCTGGAATCTATGTGATGGCTCAAGTTTGTGAAGGTCCAGCTTGGTTCACTGGGGCATTGTGCACAGTCAGAAGGAAACTGGAGCAGACGAAATACCAAAGGCAGAGGGGATTGGAAGTCAAGGACCCTTGTAGGAATAAAGTGGATTTGTATGGACATAAAACTACGTCTAAGATGTTGTGAGGGATGAAGAGCCAAAACCTCAGAGATACGTTCAAAAAACTTTGTTAGAAAACAGATGTACACATGCAATTTTTTTACATGTATGGCAAAAGATAATGAGGGGATGGTGAACAGTGATTATCTTTGTTGTAGCTGTGCAGTAAGACTAAGGGGGCAGGGGAGAGATGGAACTTTGCTTTCAAGATCACACCTTTATTCCTTGTGATTTTCAGCAAACATGCCTTACTTGGGTAATTGAAAAAAATACTTTTTTGGCCAGGCATGGTGGCTCACGCCTGTAATCCCAGCACTTTGGGAGGCAGAGGCGGGTGGATCACGAGGTCAAGAGATCAAGGCCATCCTGGTCAACATGGTGAAACTCCGTCTCTACTGAAAATACAAAACTTAGCTGGGCGTGGTGGCGCATGCCTGTAGTCCAAGCTACTTGGGAGGTTGAGGCAGGAGAATTGCTTGAACCCAGGAGGCGGAGGTTGCAATGAGCTGAGATCATGCCATTGCACTCCAGCCTGGATAAAAAGAGCGAAACTCCATCTCGGAAAAAAAAAAATTACTTTTTTTAAAAAAGCTTCAATTCTGTGAACAACCTGTGATCACTTTATCCCTGAGCTGATATAGATCAGCTTAGGTATCAACGTAGATATTCTCTGTTAGACATAGGCAACCCAAATTACTTTGAAAATGTATTGGAGACTTTAAAAAAGATAAAACTGAAAATCATTTGATTCAGAGTTACGTTTTGGTTAAGGTTTGGGGCCAATATCCTCTCTGGAGTGGGGTGGGGGTGCTGGAATTTTCTGCAAATAATGAATCTACCTGTTAACTGTAATGGTTTGGCCGCAGAAGAAAGTCAAATTCCCCTGTTGCTGTAGACACTTGTCATTCATCGCTGGTACTGCAAAATCATGATCCTTATCCTCCCAGCTGCGTGTATTTGTCAGGGAATGCAGACTGCTAAAAGTTGTATACAGTACTATTATTTTTCTTTTATTCATCTCTGGGTCATTTCATCTTCCTGTGCAAGCCACATGAATGGCTGTGTATGAAAATTGTATTTTGTGCTGAATTTCCCACTGTGAAAGATGTTTACTATATATTTATGAAAACACTGCAATAACAAAACCCTTTATATAGCCTTTCAATTTGCTGTAAGGGCAGATAAAATATTTTTATCTCAAACTGAACTTCATACCTTGGGAGATTCAGCGGGCCTGACTCAGAATAATAAAACACTTCAGAGAAAGGCAGGTGCTGTTGAGATTGCTTCAGAAACCCGTGCACTTCACTCTGCAGGCTTCAATTCCTTTCAACATGCCAACTGAATATACAAAAGCTAGAAATAATCAGTATAAACTATGCAGTGTTAAGTACAAGAAATCATCGTTTGTTATTAGTTTCATAACACATCTACAGTAGCACGAGAGTGATTTTTAATAAGGAGTGTTTTCCTGTATACCAGAAGTTACAGAGAGGAGGTTGGCGATCACTCCATTGTATTGAAAACTTTCATTCTTCATCACATTTAGGCTTTGGAAATGTTCTTAATTGAAATTTTTGCAGAGATAAATGTAGCATATGCAGTTGTAAGAAAATATAGATAGATCTCTTGTAAACTTCTCTCTGATGGTAATATTTTACAAAACTATAGCATCACATCCTATCCAGGATATTGGCATGGCTGTAACCCACTGACCTTATTTGAATTTTTCTAAGGTTACTTACACTTATTTCTGTGTATATATTTAGTTTTGCACAACTTCATCACGTGTAGGTTTTTGTATCCACCACCACCAGTAAGGTACTGAGGAGTTTCATCCTGAGGTTCCATTTGTATAACCACAGCTACCTCTCCCGACCACCCGCCCCTGTTCTTAAGGCCTGTTGACCATAGATCTGCCTTCCATTCGTAAAACTTGGTTATTTCAAAAATACTACATAAATGGAATCACACAGTGCTTAGACTTTTGGGATGGGCTTATTGACTAATTTCAACAATGTTGTACCTACATTGTTGCATCATTAATATCACATGGTATGTATACGTACCAGTTTAACCATTCACCTGTTGAAGGACATCTGGGCTGGCTTTGACCATCACCAATAAAGCTGTCTTGAACATTTGTGGATAGGTTTTTGCATGACCGTGAGTCTCACTTCTCTGGGATAAATGCTCAGGAATGGGCTCTGGTGATCTTTGATTTATGCCTGTTATGGAGCACATCAATACGTGGCACCCGCTGGAAGTCAATGCCAGTTGCGCACAAACCGATACAAGGAAAAAAAGTAAATTGTAGCCACGTCTTAATGTTTATTTTTACATAAACATGGCACTAAATGCAGAGAATAGGCAGCATGTATGTAGCACCCACCATATGCCAGGCTGTAGTCTAAGCCTGTTATGTATGCTAACTCATTTGTCCTCAGAGCAGCCTTATGAAGTATCTACTACTGTTATTCTTACTTATGGAGGAAGCATCACGCACAGAGCGTTTAAGTAACTTGACCCAGATTGTACAGTGAGAACCCCTCATTTTAACCAGTAATTGGTGTTCCTTCTTTTCTTTTGTTTTCTTTTCTTCTGTTTTCTTTTCTTTTCTCTTTTCTTTCTTCCTGAGATAAAGTTTCGCTTTTTGACCCAGGTGGGAGTGAAATGGTGAGATCTCAGCTCACTGCAACCTCCACCTCTGGGTTCAAGCGATTGTCCTGCCTTAGCCTCCTGGATAGCTGGGATTATAGGCACCTGCCACTGTGCCTGGCCGATTCTTGTATTTTTAGTAGAGATGGCTTTCAACATGTTGGTCAGGCTGTTGTCGAAATCCTGTCCTCAGATGATCCACCTGCCTTGGCCTCCCAAAGTGCTAGGATTGCAGGCATGAGCTACTGTGCCTGGCCAGACAGACACTTATAAGATGATGTCCCCCACTTTCATAGATCTGTTGGTCATCACTCTGGGCTGGCTGAGACAGTAATATTCATTTAGAGTAAACATCTATTGCTGTCACGCTGAAAAGAAATAATAAATGAAATTGGGTGTATAGAATAATCAGCTAGTCAACTTCATCATCCCTTAGCTCACAGCTCTGCCTTTAAGCTTGCTTTATTTGGCCGTTTCAGACAGATGGATGCCTCTTATGGCTTTTGGATCTCCAAGACATAGATTTTACAACCCTTCCTTGGTTACACACTGTCATATTTAGCAGCTCTCAATAGCAGTATGTTCTGCTTTTTTGGTATGGCCCATATCTCTCCCATGGCAAACTCAATACCCCTCATTCCTTCTCCCCACCTATCAAAGAAGTGGAATTGTTGGTTGTCCATTGTATTCACAACATAAAGGTGTCTGTCTGCAACAGAATATTGTTTGGCTGCTTTGCATGAACCCTTGAGGTTTTTATTCCTCCAAAGGCATTTTATATTTCCGCCAGGCTTATAAAGTATTTAATATTTTCATATGCGTCAGTGTAAAGCCATCTGTTGCAGTGACAGGACTAAATGTGGAAGACAAGAACAAGCGTATGTTTATGGAAGGATTCCATGAAATGTTAACAAGAAAAATACGTGCTACTCTGGGGTGTCTTGTAGAAAATGGCCGGGGGAACTTGGAAAGTCATGGCTTACAACACTGGTATTTGTAAATTGGTGTTTATACATGGCATGTGCACTTTCTAAATTTAAATTTTTAAATTTTTACCGTCCTGTAAATTTAGACGAGGTTGTTGACGTAAATGGCGGCGGTGACCACGTCGAAAGGAAAGAGTGGTGTGACCTGATGCTTGGAACTTCCTGTACTTCATTTGCTGTTCTTCATTCACAGGCTTCAACTTTTTGCTCCTCATTTGAACAAGTGGATTGGGAACCTGCTTGGTGCCAGCCATTTGTGTTGCTGGAATAGCTAGATTGTGTTTCTAAACAGCTAGAACTGTTTCTCAGTGCCTTACTTTTAATAGCTGTGTTGTAGTCTTGCTCATACAGAAACAATCAGACGGGAATCAATTTTGCCTGCCCACTTGAACATATCAGTTGAGGCGCAGTTATCCAAAACTGTGGCTGCGCTATGTTGCTCCTCATCAATCTGGACTCAGAAAATCAAAGCAAGTTCCCCCAAGGGAAAGTATTGATGCATAACAGCTACAGTACACCGAGTATTGGCCAGGTGCAGTGGCTCATGCCTGTAATCTTAGCACTTTGGAAAGCCAAGGTGGATGGATCACCTGAGGTCAGGAGTTCGAGACCACCCTGGTCAACATGGTGAAAATCCATCTCTTCTAAAAATACAAAAATTAGTCTGTTGTGATGGCGGCCACCTGTAATCCCAGCTACATGGGAGGCTGAGGCAGGAGAGTTGCTTGAACCCAGGGGATGGAGGTTGTGGTGAGCCAAAACTGCGTCATTGCACTCCAGCCTGGGCAACAAGAGAGAAACTCTGTCTCAAATAGAGAGAGAGAGAGAGAGAGAGAGAGAGAGAGAGAGAGAGAGAGAGAAAGAAAATGCACCAAGTATAGTACCTGCCAAGCACTACAAGAAGCACTGTATCTTGGTTGGTTTATTTCAGCCTCTCAAACTTCTTGTGTGGCAGGAGTAGTCACTGTCTTCATTGTACAGATGAAGGAGCAATTTTAGAGAAGGTAATTAACCAAAGATCACATGGCTAATATGGAGTGGACCTGGAACTTGGCAATAGGCCGACAACTAAACCTGCAAGCAGCTTGCTTTAACCACTGCCTTTCATAACTGAGGTTGGAAAAAGAGGAGGAGCTTGTGAAGTGCTTTCCAGACCAGCGCTTTTTGGGGTAACATTAGCTGGGATGTGTGGGTCACAGATTCAGTATGTTGTTGAGACGTGACATGAGCTTGGTGCCTTCCACAAACTTTCTCTAAAAGTTCTTCATTCTCAACTACCTTTTCACTCTGTTAATAGTCAATCACTTCTCAAGCCACAGAGGGAGGCTTGTAGAAAGAAGTTGGTGTGCCAGGCGCGGCGGCTCAAGCCTGTAATCCCAGCACTTTGGGAGGCCGAAGCGGGTGGATCACGAGGTCAAGAGATCGAGACCATCCTGGCCAACATGGTGAAACCCCGTCTCTACTAAAACTACAAAAAATTAGCTGGGCATGGTGGCGCGTGCCTGTAGTCCCAGCTACTCAGGAGACTGGGGCAGGAGAATTGCCTGAACCCAGGAGGCGGAGGTTGCGGTGAGCCGAGATCGCGCCATTGCACTCCAGCCTGGGTAACAAGAGCAAAACTCCGTCTCAAAAAAAAAAAAAAAAAGAAGTTGGTGTGAACACTAGAAGAACAGCTCTATAAAATGCCCCAATGGAGCAAGGATGTGTGGAATAACTCCCATTGTAAATCCTTTACACGGACTTTTGAACTATTTTCTTTCTTTCTTTTTTTATCTTTTTTTCTGAGAGAGAGAGTTTCATTCTTGTCACTTACAGTGGAGCAATGCCAGCCCACTGTAACCTCTGCCTCCTGGGTTCAAGCGATTCTTCTGGCTCAACCTCCCAAGTAGCTGGAATTACACATGTGTGCCACCACACCTGGCTAATTTTTGTATTTTTATTAGAGACAAGGTTTCACCATGTTCGCCATGCTGGCCTTTAACTCCTGACCTCAAGTGATCTACCCGCTTTGGCTTCCCAAAGTGCAGGGATTACAGGGGTGAGTTACTGTGCCTGGCCCTATTTTCTACTCACAAGTATGAGAAAGTACCTAAATACATTCAGTGGCTTTCAGCCATATTAATAAATAAATTAATGACTTATGTAAGAATGGCCCTTACCCATGTCAAAAGATGACAATTCCAGGCCAGGCACAGTGGCTCACGCCTGTAATCCCAGCACTTTCACAGGCTGAGATGGGTGGCCCACCTGAGGTCAGGAGTTTGGGGCCAGCCTGGACAGCATGGTGAAACTCCCTGTCTACTAAAAATATGATAACAAGTAGCTGGGTATGGTGGCACCTGTCTGTAGTCCCAGCTACTTGAGAAGCTGAGGCAGGAGAATCACTTGATCCTGGAAGGTGGAGGTTGCAGTGAGCCAAGATCAGGCTACTGCACTACAGACTGGGTGACAGAGAGACTCCATCTCAAAAAAAGGATGGCAATTCCAGGTAGCTATTCCAGGGTTGATAAAATAATGAGATAGTAGAATTTAGGGAGACTTACAAGAAGAAATACATATTGACTGAAAGAACAAAACATCACGGTGTCTCGTTAATAGAGGAAAAACAATCAGGCTATCTGAAAGAGAAGACCAGTTACCTTCTAAATGCTGTTCATTTATTTCAGTCAACCTCCTCAGAAGGACATGGGGATTGGTTCTGTTATCAGGCCTTTTTAGACCCATAGATTTTGCCTGCAGGTGCTCCTCTTAGCAATTAGATTGTGATGATAGGCTGTAAACTTCATGAAGACAGAGAACAGGTGAACAATATATAATTAGTTCCTAGCACAATGTCTGTCCATATTAGGCCTTTGATAAGTGTTTCTAAAGAATGTGTGATCATATTGGATTGTCCCAGAATATTTACAGTGTTTTAAGGCCTGGTAAATCTAAATAATAATTATGTCTATGATAATTGGATAATGTTTTCAGAGTCCTGTTGAGGAAAGATAGTGTTATTCCCACCTGCTAGTTCTTTCTCTCCTGAAGCCAAGATATGCATAGTAAGAGCTGTGGCGCAGTTTGTATCTGATCCCTTGACTAAAATACTGACACCACCTTCTATAGGCATATACGCAAGTAGCACTATGCCTTGTGGTGCTCTCCTGCAATATACCCCATTGGCAAAAAGCGACTTATGGTTAATGCAACAGTGAAAATAAATTATTACCATTCTATGATTGTGTGACAGGTTAGTAATTAACTTATGCCACCAGTTGGCTTCCCACAACTGTGTTTATTCAGCTCCATGGAACACTTTTCAGGGAAAAAGAAATTATCAGCAAGGCAGTCTTTGTTTACTGTGGAAGCTAGATGCTGGTGGACTGCGTCTCCTCCTGTTGACTAGGAAATAAGTTGGTTGTTAGGACATGATTTTCCATTCTTCAAAATGATATGGTGATGCAAGGATCTTGAAAGCTACCCTGGAATTAGAAAAGCATAAAGAAATTGCCTTTTATGCGCTAATCTAGCCATTATGCCCATTTTCTTTGGGAAATTTTTTACTGTATAGATACCACAAAGAGCCATGTGTTTAAAAAAAGATATGAAAAATCTTAATTAAAATAAAAACTGTAGTGTGTGTTTTTACCCCATTGTAGGTTGAGTGCCTATCACACAGCTCAGGGACAATGGTATTAGATTTGTAATAAGTACAAGTAAGGCTTTTCATTTTCATTGGATTGGGTGTATTTTTCATCAGTATCTCCCATGTGAGCCATGATTCCAAGACAGAGTCTTGTAATCTTCTGCAGTGGGAATGATTCAGCTTAAAAATCAATAGGGCATGAGGTATTTCAAGTTCTCATTATTGTAATGTGTCAACATCACTTCAGTGACCCCGGAGTCCTATGTTGACTGGTTTTCCCCTTGATTTATTGTGCAATCTCGTAGGGCAAACTATAATTTCACTTGGAATCAGAAAGTCTCCATTTATGGTTTGTGTCCCAGTCTACCGTCATTAGGGCACTCGTGGGTAATCGATACCTCCTCTTGTTGCTAACAGCTGAATGAAGTTGTCACCTGCTTAGATTACAAAGGAGTCTGGCAAAAGGATGCGGTTGGGGTGAGTACACTTGACGAGTTCTGTTTTGAAAAGGACTTTCTCTGATGTTTACCTGACGCCTCTTGGAGGGCTTTCAGCATTTTTGGGGATCTCCGTCCTAGAAAACCCTTATCACTGAATTAGCACAATGTTTTACTTCTGTTTTTGTGAACTGGTTGTGGATGACGTCATTTCCTTTGGTTAAAAAAACAAGTTAAGGAGCTGTTCTTGAAAGTCTGCGTGCTGGCACATTTCACAGAACCTGTTGAGTTATGCCAACTCTTCTTAAATACCTAATCATCACATTGTGATGAAAAGAATGGGATCTTCCATTCTTTTCCTAACTGGCAAAATACCTAGGAACTTAATGAGACCTTCAGCAAGAAGATCATCATCTGGGTTCAACACACCACACTTCAATGTATACACATTCTTTGCTGCACATAGATGTGGATACACACATTCACACACACACACACTCTCAGAGAGCTTCTCACTAGAGGATATTCAATGACCATTTATATGATACTGCCAAGTCACACAAAGCACAGTGACTCCAAATTGCAGCTCCAACACGTAGTACTCAGCCACGGGTGAGAAGGTCTGCACAGGTCAACTTTTGCAGGAATATGATTAAGTAATCTCAGGTATGTTCCATAACCTTGTGTACATAATAGAGTCCCCTCCTTCAAGAAAATTAATAACCAGCCATGGAAAAGAGCCAAGGTGAAGAGGCAGTTGAAGTGCAGGGACTGTAACTACAGAGGCTTAAGAATGACAAGAAGATGCAGTGAACTCAGGGTCTTAGACACGTTGAACTCAGGGTCTTAGAGAATGTGGGCGCTGACATCAGCACTTGACAGCATGTTGACTGCACGTCAAGATGTTATTCTTCTCCTCCCAAAGAGTATAAACCAACAGTGATGTGTGTGCAGAATAAAAATCTCCATATTTTAAAGTTGACTTTGTCCAATAAGATCATTCTCTTTTATCTCAGCCCTTGGGGAATAGTTGTTTTCCATCTGGTTTCGCTCTTGTCACCTAGGCTGGAGTGCAATGGCGCAATGTAGGCTCACTGCATCTTCTACCTCCTGGGTTCAAGTGATTCTCCTGGCTCAACCTCCCAAGTAGCTGATTACGGTGTGTACCACCACACCCAGCTGATTTTTGTATTTTTAGTAGAGACAACGTTTCACAATATTGGCCAGGATAGTCTCTAACTCCTGACCTCAAGTGATCTACCTGCCTCAGTTTCCCAAAGTGCGGGGGCTACAGGCCTGAGCCAGCACACCCGGCCCTATTTTCTACTCACAAGTCTGAGGAAGTGCCTAAAAGCATTCACTGTTTTTCAGTCATATTGGTAGATAAATTAATGACCTTAGTAAGAATGGCCCTTACCCATGTCAAAAGATGACAATTCCAGATGACAGTGGCTTACTACTGTAATCCCAGCACTTTGGGAGTCATCTTGTCTGTCGCTTGTTAAGTTTTGGGTTGGCATTGCTGGTCCAGTCATGTTTCTGTCTTTTCTTGGTACCCTTCCTCCTGGTAGAGTCCCTTCTTTCCTGGTAGAGCTTCAGCAGGACAGGATGGTCTCACCGCCCTTGGGAGTCTGACCCTGGACCCTAGTCCTGCTTGACAAGTTCACAGGCCTTTCTGCTGTGCCTCTTCATCTTGCCAGTTAAACATTTTTTGTTTTTTTGTTTTTGTTTTTGTTTTTGCATTTTAGGTTTTGGGGTACATGTGAAGAACATGCAAGATTGTTGCATAGGTACACACATGGCAGTGTGATTTGCTGCCTTCCTCCGCTTCACCTATATCTGGCATTTCTCCCCATGCTAACTCTCCCCAACTCCCCACCCCCACTGTCCCTTCCCCATTTCCCCCCAACAGACCCCAGTGTGTAGTGCTCCCCTCCCTGTGTCCATGTGTTCTCATTCTATTTTATTGGATGGCTTTGATTAGTTCCACTGACTTGAAACATGCCTCACTGGGAGCCTAAGCTGGACCTTCCTCCTTAAATTATCTTTGGCAGTTGAATTCAGGATTATGTGCAGTCTCATCCCATTTAAGAGCAGCCTTCTGTTTCCTTATGCTTATGCATCTTCCTTATCTTTTATTGTTTCAGCACCAGTGCTAATAATTTTGCTTTTTGGGTTTTTTTTTTCCCCTTCCTTCAGTGAAATGGCAACCCAGGGGTAAGGTAGTCACATGCTTCTAGTGACAAAGAACATTCCCTGGATACAGCACCACATATCTTTAGGGAGCTCTGCAAGCCTGCATGATAGAGCTAGCACCAACGGTGTTCTGACAAGTATGTCTGACGCTGAGCCTCTCCATAGTCCACCTGTTGGGAATCTATTTGCTTTGGATTAAAGGTGCCAGTGCATCCAGCTTCAACTTCACATTCCCCTGCCCTTCACCATCAGCCAGCTTATTTCAGAGATCATTTGGGATCTAATGCGTTTGCTTTTCTGATTTCTGCTGGCACTGGTGTATGCTTCCACTGGTTTATGGATGCACAGAGTATGGGGGTAGTATAGAGCGAGGAAATTTGCATGGGACCTTCCTAATGGGAAACTTAATTAAAAGTGCAGAGGACTCGAAGTAACAGGCAGCTAGAACTAGGGATGAACTCTGCCCATCTACATTCCAAACATACTGAGTCTGCCTCATGTGGGTAGATAGATGGGCAAGCGTGAGGGGTCAGAGGTATGATCTCTCCCGCTGCCATGCTTTCTTAAAGCTCCATGTACATACATTGAGTTACATACTTGCAAGCTTTATCCTAAAAAAGCAGAATAACTTGTGTCAAATTGGCACTTCTATTTGAAAAATAAAGTCCACTCAAATTATTTTATTTCTTCAGCAGGCTTGGGGTTTCTGCCCTAGTTACGCAGTTTCTTGCTCAGTGGATACATTTGAAGTATTCCTTAAAGCTGTTGATTGTCAATCACTTTTATATAGTTGTCACTTTCAGTACGTCACACTCACTAGCAGAAATGTGAAGCTTGCAGACACTGATTTTCACCCTGACATTCGTAACTCAGTTGAGTTTTGTTTCGAAAAGGAATCTAAAAATGCACAAATTTGTGTTTAGTAAAAACGGCATTTGGGAAGAACCTTTTAACAGGAAAAGAGTATTTGGAAACATAATGCTCCCATTACATCCAGAAGGATATAGATTTTGCAATTCCCAGATTCAATCAGAATTTTAAAAAACATATTATTCTGAAATGCAGTTTTTGGACACAGGTGTATTCTGTATATTCTCAGTGTTTACTACAGCTTCACAGAGATCATGGGGTCCTGGCTTATGTTTGGGTGTAGGAGAGATGATGTGAAATAAGGTGTTAGTTCAATCCTCAAGAACTCTACCCATTCAAACGGTCAGAGAAAACAGATGCACATGAGACATTCAAAGGAAAAAGTGTAGCACCCTTTGGTACAGACTAAAAACTGCAGAGTTTAGTGAAGGAGAAATCACATGCATAAGAGTGATATATACATAAGAGAATTCCTTGGAGGTGATGGTTCTGGTAACTCATTCATTCATTTCAAATGTGTGAAGGTCTTACTCAGCATTGGGGTAAGGGGTTGGTGCCAGTGTTAAACAATGGACAGAAGTGACAGAGAACCTGTGTCCTAGGAGCATACAGCTGGTGTCGTTAGGAGAGGAGGTTAGTTACATGCGTGGGAGAGGAAATGACATCATCACTATAGCAACCCTATAATTATTATCTGAGCTATCAGAGATAGGTGACCTAAAGGAAGGGTTGCTGATTTTGGGAAAGCAGTTAGCAGAGGCCCACACTTGAATATATCAAAACATGCCCTACTCAGAAAGTGGCACTGAGCTGAGAGTGGGAGAAATGAGCTTTAATTTAGAAGCAAAGAATCTTCTGGACAATAGGAGTGGACACGTCATGCAGGTGCCCTGAGTGGGAGACAGAAGCCAGCGCTCCTGGACTAAGAGAGGACCATGTGGGGTGGGACAGAGCATGGAGCGGGGAAGTGCAGTGATAGTGGCCAACAGGGAGGAGAGGGAGCTAGAGGGAAGAGCCGGACATTCAGATCTATGGGGAAGGACTTGCAGTAGGGAAAACAGCTTGGGTGAAGGCAGGAAGAGGATGAAAAAGGCTTAATTGGAGGAACACAAGGAGAGAGTTTCATGGTCAAAGGTAATGAGAAAGAAGGCTGAGGGAATGAACCAAGACTCTGTCTGCATTAACAAAGATGTGTCAGGGTTACGGCGAGACCATTTATAAACCTGGGACATGTATGGACCCACAGTGTAGTCTAGACTCACCTTTGATGTTATACTTATCAGTCTAAGTGACAATTAGGATTAGGGTAATAATCACAGTAGCTAATTTTTTTTTTTTTTTTGAAACGGAGTCTCACTTTGTCGCCCAAGCTGGAGTGTAGGGGCACAATCTTGGCTCACCACAAACTCCACTTCCAGGGTTCAAGTGATTCTCATGCCTTAGCTTCCAGAGGAGCTGGGATTACAGACAGGCACCCATCACCATGCCTGGCTAATTTTTGCAATTTTTAGTAGAGACAGGTTTTCGCCATGTTGGCCAGTCTGGTCTCAAACTCCTGACCCCAAGTGATCCACCCACCTCGGCCACCCAAAGTGCTGGGATTACAGGCATGAACCACCGTGCCTAGCCTTAACAGTAGCTGATCTTTAGTGTGGGATTTTTTATGTCAGGCACTGAACTCATTGTGGTAGAGGACTCATGATGGCCTCCTTTTCAACCCCACCCTGTTCATCTGTGAACATGCCCTTCAAATCCTACCTCTAAGGTCCATCCTCAGTCTCCACTTCTGCATCTTTCCCTGGCTGCACCCTTCTAAGCCAGCATTGTTCTTCATCTCCATTGTAGAAATGGCTTCCTAAACAGACACCCAAGATCGAGTTTTACCTTCCTCCAATCCATTATACACGTGGTAGCCAAAATTACCTAAAACATAAATCAGCTTCACACCCATCTTCATAGTAGCATATTTATAATAAGGAAGAGGTAGAAGCAACTCAAATTAAACAGATATACAAAATGTGGTCTGTCCTTACAATGGAATATTATTCAACCTTAAAAGGAAAAGAAAAGGCTGGACATGGTGGCTGAGGCCTATAATCCCAGAACTTTGTGAGGCTAACTTGAACCTAGGAGTTGAAGACCAACCTGGGTAACATAACAATATTCCATCTCTACAAAAAAAAAAAATAGCCTGGCATAGTGGTACACACTTGTAGTTCCAGCTACCCGGAGGCTGAGGTGGGAGGTTCGTCTGAGACGGGAGGTGAAGGCTGCAGTGAGCTGTGATTGCACCACTGCACTCCAGCCTGAACAAAACAGCAACATGTTGACTCAAAGAAAAGAAGGAGGCAGGAAGGAAAGGAGGGAGGGAGGGAGGGAGGGAATCTTGTTACGTGTCCAACATGGGTGAACCTTAATCGCATTAGGCTAAGAGAAATAAGATAGTCACAAAAAGGCAAATACACTATGATTCCACTTACATGAAGTATCTAAAACAGTCAAATTCATAAAGACAGAAAGTAGAGTGGTGGTTAGCCAGGGCCCAGGGGAGGGGGGATGGGGAATTTTGTTTTAATGGGTAGAAATTTCAAATCTGTAAGATAAAAAGTTCTGCAGATGTGTTGTACAAAACACACATATGTTCACTGCAGCACTTTTCATGATAGCAAAGACATGGAATCAGCATAAATGCTCATCAGTGGTAGACTGGATAAAGAAAATGTGGTACATATACATCATGAAATACTATGCAGACATAAAAAAGAGCAAGATCGTATCCTTTGCAGGGACATGGATGGAGATGAGGGTCACCATCCTTAGCAAACTAATGCAGAAACCAGGCAACCAAATACCGCATGATCTCCCTTAGAGGTGAGAGCTAAATGATGAGAACACATGGACGCATAGAGGGGAACAACGTACATTGGGGCCTTGTGGAAGGTGGAAGGAGGGGGAGAGGATCAGGAAAAATAACTAATGCATAGTAGGCTTGAGGCCTGGGTGATAATGTGTATAATAAATACCCATGACACAAGTTACCTATGTAACAAAGGTGTTCCTGTCCCCTGAACATAAAATAAACTTTTAAAAATGTAAATATGCTTAACACCGCTGAACTGTACACCTAAGAATTGTTAAGATTATGTGTTTTTTTTTTAAACTGCAGTTAAAATTCAAAAAACAAAAAAACGTAAGTCAGCTAATCCCTTATTTAAACCCTCCAGAGGTGTCCCAGTGTGGTAGAAAAAGAGAGAAAATGACCGTAGTCCATAAGAGACCATAACATCTGGTCTCTGCTTACCTCAAAGACATTTCCTATCACTGTTTCTTATTTATTTTTCTTTTCAGTTTCTCTCTTGCTCATCTTAAAACATGGCAAGGTCATTGCATCCTTTGCATCTGCAGTTGCTTCATCCTAAAATACTCTGTCTCTAGATTCATAGGATGAATTATTTGCCAGATTTAAGGCTCTGGATTAAATTTAGAGAAGATATTTGCCATTTATATAGGTTGGTGCAAAAGTAATCATGGTAAAACTGTAATTAATTTTGCACCAACCTAATAATAACAAAAAATGATTTAAAAAATACGTATTACTGTTGTTATCATTAATAGTATTCATTCTGCGTGCCTCAGGTTGGGACTTGGTTTCTCAGTACTACGTGAATGTACAGTTTTATTTTGTAAGATTTTACGTTAATGGCAGTTAAGATCACCCTTCACCATGGCACCATCCTTTTGGATGAGATTTTAAACTATACCACTGACCTTGATTTTATTTCAAAGAAGTCACCCAGATTTTGTCGTGCTTTGTTTTGTCTTAAGTAACCCTCAACCAACAATGCAGAGAGGATCTTCCAGTAAAATTTCATTACTTGGTAAAGGCTTTTGGTGGGGGCTGGGAAACAGATTTAAAATGCAGGATTTTTTTTTTCCTATTAAGTTATTTGAGCTCCTTATATGTTCTGGTTATGAATCCCTTGTCAGATAAATGCATAAAGAAAATGTGGTACATAGACACGCTGGAATACTATTCAGCCGTAGAAAGAATGAGATCATGTCATTTGCAACAACATGGTTGGAAGTGGAGGACACTGTACTAAGTGAAATGAGCAAGGCACGGAAAGACAAACGTCGCAGGTTCTTGCTTGTCTGCGGGAGCTAAAAATTAAAATAATTGAACTCATGACATAGGAAGTAGAATGATGGTTACTGGAGGCCGGGAAGGATAGTGCGAAAGGAAGAAACGGAGATGATTAGCGTGTACAAACCGTAGTTAGAAAGAATGAATAAGATCTAGTGTTAGCAAAAGAGGGTGGCTGTAGTCAATGACAGTTTAAGTGTACATTTTAAACTAAGCAAAGTAGTAAAATTGCATGGTTTGTACCACAAAAGATAAATGCTTAAGGAGATGGAGACCCATGATGTGATTATGAAGCATTGCAGCCCTGTACCAAAATATCTCATGTAATCCCCAAATAAATACATCTGCTAGGTACCCACAAACATTAAAAATATTTTAAAAAATAAAAATAAAGTAGAAGCCAGATTTGCGGAGATGTAAAATAAATTACATCCCTGATAATGAAGGAGGTGCTCCCTGAGTGATGAGATGTTTACCCAAAGGCAGATGTGAAGTTGGCCAACCTTAGACAATTGGCCACGTGCAATTCAGGGCATGGATGGTATTTGTTCCTGTGATTGAACAGCTGCACATCAGGCCGCAGCTTTCCTAGGGATGTTCATAGTGAGTGAAAGCTTCTGGCTCTAACTTCCTGTCTCCTGAGCTCTTTGATGGGAGTCCGTAGAGAAAGAGAAGAGTGGAAATATGTGTATGCTCTCTTCCTCATTAGAAAGATTTATTTTTATTAGCCCCTTTGTCTCATGTGGCCGGCATTGAACAACCAAACCAGAATCATTATTGGATTCTGCAAGCCGTCTCTGAAAGCCGGCTGTTCAGTAACCTCAGGTTGAAGTGTTTTTGAGATTTGAACTGCTTTTGTTCGTGGAAGGTCACATGTGATGCCACAGAAGCCAACTCCCAGTTTCCCCGTGCCGTTTTGCTCTTGTTCTTGATGACACGCTGAGCCCCTGACCTGGCTAAGCTCCCTCACTAAGAAAGATGTGCTTTTGGTCACAGAGGAGGCCAGGTGAGGGACAGCAGGCACAGATGACAACACATTATTATCATTCATTTGTTCGCTGACTACCCAAGCAGTTGAAGTCTATTGGATTCCATGTGATGGAGAAGTCAGGAGGATGAAAGCCTGTGTATGCCTCTCGAGGCTCCCTACCAAATGAATTTTAATAGCCTGAATCCCTCCCACAAACCCAGTTGGATACTCTACTGGGCAATGAAGTTTAAAGGTTGGAGAGGCTCCAAATCTGGGCACAGAGAAATCTCAGCTTGGTTGTCACAGACTATTAAAAAAATAAAATAAAAAAAAAACAGTTTGTTTCCAGTACCTGGCGAGCTGCTAAAGGCTTTTGTTATTTGTTAAGTAGTGCTGCACCCTTTAAAAAAAGCTTTGTGTGTGTGCAAAAAAAAAAAGGAAAAAAAAAAGATATGCCCTCTTTAATACGCACTAGTGGCTGACTCATAATAATTTTAAGCATGAAAGACAGGGAGTGGATTTGGAACATGGTGTGTGCCGCTTCTGTCTCCCACGGTAACATCAAGTGCTATAACGAGCTGTTAAGTGATGAATTCTGAGGGGTATGTGTTTAAAAGCACCATTTATGTTAAAGACACCTAGGATCATTGAGGTAACATGGATCAGAATGGCTTTTCCATGTAAGAGCAGGCAGTGGAGAAAGCCCGGCTGCCTGCTGGTGTTCCACTGGTTTGGTGGAAAAGCCCCTAGAAAATCCCCAAAGAGAAAGATGCAAGAGAGAGGAGTGTGCTATGTGGATGTGTTGGTGCCCCCATAAAAGAGGTTCACAGGAAGCAGAGAGGAATAGACCAGTGTGCTTGTTCACTTTGGCTTGACACATGCAAGCTGCCTAAAATCCGCTCCATACTTTTTCTTAAGGCCTGTCATGTAGCTGAAATGCATCTCTCTTGGTAGACGGAGAATATCATATACAAAATGAAGACCTGGGAATTTTCCTCCTGTGTTCCTAGGCGCTGGACTGACATGGGAGAATTTTTAAACATGCGCTTTTAGAATCAAAATTAGTTTTCATGTCTGTAGAGACAAGGAGCCCATAGAAACTACCAACTGGCATTGCCGAGAATAATTATTGTCAAATTGAGTCCGTTGTGAATAGTCCTCATACATAATTGCCCTGGTTAGAATGAGTGCCAAAGAGGGAGTTTTAATATTTACTAACTCCCTGGTGAAGAAAGAAACCTTTTGCTTTATTAAAGGCGGTGGTGTTAGTAATTTGCAGAAGGAAAGCATTAGTGATGTGCATGATAGATGGATTTTATAAGAAGACATTGTCCAGAAGAGATTATTCAGATTCCACCAGTGGCTTTCCTCTTTGTAGAAGTATCTAGACTTGATGTCACAGCTTTCTTCTATTGAAAATACTTTGATTCTATGGGAAACCAGAGTCTGTGCAACTCTTTGTAGAAGTGTCTGTATCATAATGTTTAGATTATGTCAATATTTTCTAACAGCCAAGTCTTCTCCCAAGATTTATCCCTACAAGGATAAGAGAACAAGCAGGACATGATGGCTCATACCTGTAATCCCAGCACTCTGGGAGGCCAAGGCAGGAAGATCCCTTGAGCCCAGGAGTTCAAGACCAGCCTATGCAACATAGTAAGACATCCCTTGTCTCCAAATGAAGGAATTAGCCAGGCATGGTGGTGCATGCCTGTGGTCCCACTTAGTTGGGTTGCTGAGATGGGAGGATTGCTTGAACTCGGGAGGTGGAGGCTGCAGTGAGCCATGATCACATCACTACACTCCAGCCTGGATAACAGGGCAAAACCCTGTCTCAGGAGAAAAAAAAAAAAAAAAAGGATTCAGAACAGGCGAAGAGAACAAGAGATCCATGCCTGTATTTAATTTAAAAAAACATACATTACGATTAGAAAAATAAAACTTCACTCAAGAGTACTCACAGTTCGAGCCTCAGGTAGGGATATGGAATATGCTACATTCAGGCCTTGGACATGTGTTCTTTTCAGATAGAATATGTCATGGAGTTGAGGAGTAGGCATGGGAAATTTCTAACATCAGATCAAAGAACCCTAAGGGAGAGGGTCTGGACCAATACTGGATGTTGCTAGACATTACACAAGAGCCTCTGTTTTAGTCTTCTGCCTCCAATTTCCAGAGTTCTCACAGGAAAATGGGAATATTTGTGTCTTTCTCATTTAGTACCCAAGTACTATGAGGCCATTGTTGTCTTGTGTTTTGGAGACCGTGATATCCCTGGAGACCATGACCACACTGTCTTTATTTCCATGGCCACAGAAGAGTCAGTCCACAGGAGGAAGAGGATGAGGTGGTCCCATTGGCTCGGTCTAGGTCGAATCATCCAATGCTGGCCTCTGAGGGGAGTCATCTGACTTTATTTTAAAGGTCTTTAGCTAGAAAGAACGTCAACTCTGCATTGGCCTTCTATTTTTTTGCCATTAGACGTGAGCTTTCGTGCTGGAATACAAAGGAGAAGCAGAAGAATTTTGTTGTGAATTCCTGTCTCTCATCTGTGTCTCCTTCCCACTCTGAGAATACAAAATAGCACATCAATCAATATAGCACAGTATTGAAGAATCTAAGCCAGTTCTAGCCTGGCTTCAAATCACAGCTCTACCAACCATTCTTAGGTGAAACCTTAGGTGCCTCTCTAAGCTTCAGAGACTTCATCTGTAAAGTAATGAGCATAAGAATGCCTAGCATATTGGGTTTTGCGTTTTAGTGAATGCTGGGCACTTTGCACAGTGGTTGCCACATGGCAAATGCCTGGGAAATGAGCTGGGCTGCTGGTTGTGTTTCTGGCAGCTTCACCACCTTGTCGGGCTTTGTGCTTGGATAACATTACTCATGGCCTCCTGTCTACACATCACACTTTTCAGGGGAAGAGAGTGTGCATTGGACTTATGGCTCTGTGTCAAAGTCTGGAGACCATGACATCATTGTCTTGTTTCCATGGCCACAGGAGAGCCAATCGGTGTAAGAAAGATTGGAGTGGTCTCAATGGCTTGGTCACATGAGCCAGTGCTGGCACCTGAGTGGGACTCAGGCTGAAAGAGATCCCTACTAGAAAATAGAGGCAGATGGGAAGAACAGAAATAGGGAAAAGAAAGATGCAGGAGGTTCAGCATATGCCCAGCGTGCTTTGCAAATGGTGCATGTCCACCTTACAAAGAATCAACAGTTGAAGGCATGGACTGCGTTGCCCTGTAAGCCCGTAGCTGTTGGTCGTCAAGAATGAGCTTCACTATCATTGGGTGAAGCCAGAAATCAGCCCTAGGTGTCACATTCCATCCAGTGCTCTTTCTGATTTTGAGCCACTTTGTGAAAGCTGTATCTTCCATCCTTTGGGGATGCTCTTTGCTTAAAAAGATGTTCAGAATGCCATTTGTAACACACACACATACACGGGCAATCCCTTCCTCCTCATCTTACCATATCCATCTGAATCTGACCTCCTGAACATCTCTGTAGCAGGGTGTGAAGGTTTAAGGGCTTCTTTGTCTTTCAGAGCACAGAAGGAGAGTCAGTCACCTTTCTTTTCTGCGCATGTATCAATGCTACACTCCTTCAGTGCCCGGTTTAGTCCCCTACCGAGATCACACTTAGCTCAATTAAATGATTTTCCATTTAAAAGCAGCCATCTATTCACAGTTTTTTGTAAATGTGCCCCAGCAGTTTAAAGGGTAGGCAC
Source organism: Cebus imitator (assembly GCF_001604975.1). NCBI lineage: Eukaryota > Metazoa > Chordata > Mammalia > Primates > Cebidae > Cebus > Cebus imitator. The sequence continues at coordinate 2,282,824 of NW_016107661.1, forward strand.
GTGTGCGGGTGTGCATTTTTGGTATTCCCCTCACCACGCTTTTGTGTACCCCTCACATGTCCTTTGTCCGTCTCTAATTCATCTCTACTGTGACCACAAAAGTGGTATCTCCTGAAGTGTTCCAGGATCCACTCTCTGCTGTAGTCATGCAGTTTCCAATAATAATGATAATTATTTTTATTGGAATAGGAGGAAGGGGAAGAGGAGAAAAAGAGAGAGATGGAAAAAAAGTAGAAGGATGAAGTGACGAAGGAAGAGAAGGAGGTGGAGAAGAAAAAGCAAAGAACAAAAACAAAACAACCAGAGAACCCACCATGTAGTCATGGCACACGTCTGATCCAGGCTACAGTAATTTCTGAAAAAGTAAAGGAAGGAAGAAAAGAAAAGGAAAGGAAAGAAGAGAAGGAGAGAAGTGAGCGTACATTAAAGGTTTACTTAGGTGCTAGGCACTGTGGTCAGAACTTCAATTTCCTCCTATAATGCTTCCTATGGCTGTACAAGATGAGTCATTTCATTTTTCCCACTTTATAGATAAGGATGCTGAGACATAGAGGCTTACTTTTCTTTGTTCTTCCTCCCCTGGCCCATCCATTTTATGCTCAGCTGCTCCGCGTGTCTTCCTCAGACAGAATACTTGTGCCCGTCTTCTGCTCAAACACCCCTCAGAACTTCCCAGTTGGACATTACATAAAACCAAACATATGAGCCTGAGATTCAGGGTCCTCTCATTTCGGTCCTGGGCATATCTTTCTTCGAGTTTCAGACATAGCTGATAGGATGTCTACTCGCTTCGGCTCATACTCAGATGACCAGTTATACTGTTCTCAAGTCTCCCCTTGAGACCAGATATTTATGAATCTCTGTTTAAATAGAATAATTTTCTTGTAAAGAAGGCTTTTTATGGATCAAAATCATTCCATTATTCTCCTTGCCTACAGAGTTAAGTCCAAATACCTCTTTAATCTGCCTGCTTTCTCTTACTCCATTTCCCAAAACCTCGCCTGCCCAGACTTCAGCCTACCCCATACCTCCGCTGCGCTGAACTAATGCTAGCCGTAAACGTACTTGCATCTGGTATTTCCTTTATCTGGAACACCTCCTTTATCTGCCTGAAGTCTCTCACCTATCCTCATTGCCTCCTGGGTGAATTTCACTCTATCCTTCAATACCTAGCTCAAATTTCAGTTTTGCAAAATGTCCCTTGATTATCCCAGATGGAATGAGTTCACGAGACCTGTATTGTTTTTTAGGTACTGGACTGAAACACCTGAACCCTGTATGTAGACTTCCTGGCTTTATTTTGTATTTTATTTTATTTTTTGAAATGGAGTGTTGCTCTATCACCCAGGCTGGAGGGCAGTGGTGCAACCTTTGCCTCTTGGATTCAAGCAATTCTCCTCCCTCAGCCCCCCAAGTAGCTGGGATTACAGGCGTGTGCCACCATACCTGGCTAATTTTTGTACTTTTAGTACAGATGGGGTTTTGCCATGTTGGCTAAACTGATCTCAAACTCTTGTCCTCAGGCAGGGCTTCCTGGCTTTACATTTTAGCTCTGCCTGCTATGAAATGTGTGATTTTAGATAAGCTGCTGTCTAGTCCTCAGTTTCTTCATCTGTAAAATACACACAGGCTTCAAATCCATGTCACATAGTTGTAAGGATAGTCAAAGGTAATCATGGAACCCTTAACAGTACTCAACAGTAGCACTCAACAGCACCTGTTGTTGTTATGATCATTTTATGTTCACATGTTTAAATGCCTGTCGTTTCAATGGAAAAATTTCTCAAGCGTGAGGCTTGTTATTTTTCATAACCCTAGCACTTTGCACATGCACAGTAACTAGTTCATAAAGCCCAACACTTTCATGGGATTGAAAAATACTTTTTTATTGAACAAGGCATTGGGAGACAACCTGTTGATTGTCAAGATTTCAGTATCATCGATCATTTGTGGTGCTAGTTGCAAATAAAATGAAAAATCTTACTTTCTCAGTTTTCATTCTGGTTTGGGATAACTTAGATTAAAATGCATATATAAACCAGTAACTTCACCAATAGTTAGTAGAGATATTTGCAATAGCAAAACCTGCCCAGGTATGGAGGATGGGCACATAGTGGGATATTATGGGAATGTTGCATTTGGAAAAGAGCCCCAGTCTTGGCACCCTGAGATATCCCAGGGAAAACTACTCTCTTTCCTCCACAGATTTGCTCTGGGAGCAGAGATAAAGTACCAGGCTAGGTCAGAGGCTGTGAGCATAAATTCCTACTAGTGTATGCACCGACATAATTAATGTTCCGTTTAGCCTCTGATTCCAAAGTGAGAGGTGGAAGTGTGTCCAAGGGTGTAACAGGATGTCCGGCTTGTTGTGGGCCACTTGCGACCAAGAAATTTCCCAGTACATGCCGGTTCCTAACTTAGGTTCTTGGCTCGCTTCTGACAAGCTACTTTATGGAAGGGGCGTGAGATATATGGCCTTACCCAGCTCCACAGCTCGCATTTTGACATCACCCACAATTCTGCATATTCAGTTTGCTCTGATCCAGAAATAACTGTTTTCCCTTCACCTTTAGTATTCAAGGTTGTGTCCTGATCCCAATACATCTGTGTTTGGGGCAAAACTAGAGGGTCGTCAATTAATCTTAGGCGTGACAGTTAATTACTCCCTGAAGTCGCCCTTTCTCCTTCTCTGCTGGACAGAGGAACAGTTCTCGTGTCTGATACCAGCGTCTCCTGTCTCCCAACTGGCTTCTCTTTGGCAGCACTTCTCAACCTACACTGCTGAAGTAGGAGAGGATTTGAGGATTTATATTCAAGGAGAATTTAGAAGTGCTTTGTGTTTCAGAGAGTGCTTTGCCTGGGCGTTTAATCCCCGTGGCCCTCAAAACCCTCCAGATAGCACTCAGTGGCTACAATAAACTCGTGGCATTCCTGTTCTCTCTCCTTGATGACAAAGCCACGATATTTCCAAGTTGTAAAGTTTTGGCTTTTCTTCCATTGGTTGCTACTTTATTTTCCAATTCTTAAAAGTACATAACCAGAGATTGTATGAGACATAAATGTCCTGTAGAGTCTGGGGCCTTAAGACTTGTGGTGATAGTGATGAGATGATGATAGTGGTGATGATGGTGATGTTAATTGTGATGATGGCATTCTGCATTTAGGAGACATGAGACCCACTGAGTTAAGTGATGTTGTTGATGCCTCACTGAGTCTGTGAAGGTCTTGTCTGTGTTTGTAGAACCCGTTCATGTTGTAGATTTCCTTATTGTCTCTTTTCACCCCTAAATGTCACCATTCCTGCAGTGGATAAAAATATGGATTGTTTTTTACGAAGTCTAAGAGGAACAGATTAATAGCCTGCCCTACGGTTTGTTAAATAAACTTGATATGACTTTATTGATTACCTTGAGGGTTGTCTGGGCCAAACACTATATCCCATTTAAGAAACAAACGTTAGTTATGAAAAGTTTGCATCTGACTTGAGGAGGGGAAAAAAATATTGCAAGATATGCAATTCCAGTCAAACGGAGAGATTCATGAGTCAGTCTCAAGGCTTTCTGTGGTTGTCAAGTTGGCAGTCATGGGGAGGGTTAAAGTGCACCAGTCAGGAGCCAGGTGATGACCCTGTGTTATTTCAGCTAACGTGTTTATGTTTTACAGATGGGCACACTGAGGGTCAGTTATTTTGTATACTTTTCTCTGAGTCATGTAGATCTGATCCCAATTCAGAATCATGCTCTGGCCCCTCCTGTGCTGGGAAAACACCCTGGGAAGGTGGAATTCAGCCCACTTCCTGCCTTCAGCTGTCGGGCTTCTTAATATTGTCCTAGTGTTTGCTTTAAGAACCACCCAGCATCACTGTTCTTTGAATTTTATTTATCTATCTGTTCTCTTGCAGAAGTAGTAAACATTGCACCCCGTTCTTCCCTGGACCCGGCAGATGCAGGGATAGCATTTGGCCAGAGTTCAACCATACGGTTCTTTTCTTCCTGTCTTACCAGCCAGTGGGGCCAGAAAATAAGGGGGGAAATATTTTCTCAGTGGGCTCCCAAGGACCGTGAGAAGGTAAACGCTTAATTCTAACTACTTTCTCTCTTCTCAATGAGAAGCTGCCACCCACCATGCGCAGGTGCAAAGTGGAAAGCTTGACTTGCCAACCCAGCCGAATGTCTCTGCGGTCAAGATGGGATGGAGGGTGGGAATGGTCTGTGTAATTTATCTCTAAAATGGAATTGATAATACCTGCCCTGCCTACCACACTGGGTTGAGTGAAGATGAAATGGAAACGTGTGTGGGAGTGCTTTGTGCACCAGAAAGGGTCAGATGAAATGAGAATAGTCAGGTGATGCTGTTGTGTCACATTGTCATTGTTCTCAAAACTCCTTTGAGAGAAGAGATATTGTACATTGGGATATAGCCCCACTTTCCATACAGTGCCCGCCACCTTGGAAAAATCTAGAGAATATTTATTTCTGATGGAAATTCTGCTGGGTGCAATGGGTCATGCCTATATTCCTAGCACTTTGAGAGGCCAATGCAGGCAGATCACCTGAGGTCGGGAGTTTGAGACCATCCTGGCCAACATGATGAAACCCATCTGTACTAAAAATACAAACATTAGCCAGGTGCGGTGGTGCACACCTGCAGTTCCAGCTGTTCATGAGGCTGAAGCAGGAGAATCACTGGAACCCAGGAGGTGGAGGTTGCAGCGAGCTGAGATTGCACTGCTGCACACCAGCCTGGGTGACAAGGGTGAAACTCCATCTTAAAAGAAATAATAATAAAAGAAAATTCTGAAAGAACTACCAATTATCCACCACCTACTGTATTAGCAACTCAGTAGACACTTTCTTATTTAGTATCTAAGGGCTTTGTTATCTTTATTTCATAGAACTGAAGGTTAGGAAGATTAAAGGACTTAACTCAAGCTCATGCAATTAGCATATGCCAGAACAGTGGGTTTGGCCCCATGCTCTTAAACACCCTTCTGCAATGACTGAGCAGGTGCTTTGGATCAGTAGGAATGGTAATAAGCTATCAGTCTTTCTTCCTTCCTGGGACAGGCACAAAAATAAATATTGAGAACCCATGGGCATGTTTCCACCGTGCACCTGCTGAGCTTTCTTATTTCATGACTAGAGACCAGGCGCTTTCAGTGAACTGCTTCATTTGGAGGTGCTTAGGGCTTCTTTATGGCAGTCCTTTGCAACTTGGAGTATGCAAACAATGTTTCTTCTCTAAATTAAAAGCTTCTGAAGTGAAACACCATCTTAAAAAGAAGAAAAGAAAATTCTGCTAAATTCAGCCTGGGCAGCCACAGAACCACAAATGAACTCCATCAGTTTTCAACCTCTGAGTGATCTTGTTTGGGTCAAGTGTGAGTCCCTTGATTTGGTGATACCAAGTCATCTGCTTAATAATCCCACAAAGCAGGTATAATGAGACAGAGAGAACTCCCAAAAAGGACTTTGAGGTGCTTTTGTCAATAGAAAGTAGGCAGACATTGCTGAGAAAGACAGAGAAAAAAAATGTGCAATAAAATTGCTGTGAATACCCAGGGTTGGAAAGAGTATAGGGAAAAAAATAACAATTCCTGAGCCACTAGAGAGATGTAAATTGGCAGAAATTTTCTGAAGGGTAATTTGTCAATTTATATCAAAACCTTTTTACAATGTTTAGATCCTTTAATCAAGCAATTCCACGTACAGGAATAGTGGCTGGCAATAATCAGGCAGGTGGGAAGCAGGCTTACTACATGCTCAAAATGGTGTTTTTCCATAATTGTCAATAAATGGGGGCAGAAAATACCTAACAATGGATATTGCTTAAATTGTAGCAAATAGGCAGCATGACAGGGATGCCTAGGCTGTGTTGTTACCATTGCTCATTGGTCAAGGAAAAGGCTCATGAGCCTTTTTTTTTTTTTTTAATGGAGTCTCACTATCACCCAGGCTGGAGTACAGTGGTGCGATCTCGGCTCACTGCAACCTCCGCCTCCCAGGTTCAGGTGATTCCCGTACCTCAGCCTCCAGAGTTGCTGGGACTACAGGTGCCTGCCACCACAGACGGCTAATTTTTTTGTATTTTTAATGGAGGTGGGGTTTCACTATGTTGGCCAGGATGGTCTTGATCTCCTGACCTCGTGATCCGCCCACCTCGGCCTCCCAAAGTGCTGGGATTACAGGTGTGAGCCACTGCAGCCTGGCCACATGTGCTTTTTTAAACAATGGATGTGTTAATTTCTAAAGCCCAAATATCCCTTTCTAACATTCCACTAATAATTGCATTTCTCCTTCTCATTTAATAATAATTAAACCTTTCCTTCCCTCTCTCCCTCCCTTCCTCTTTTCTTTGTTTTTGTCTTTTCCTTCCTTTATCTCTCCTTTCTCCTCCCCTCCCTTTCCCTTCTGCCTGCCTCTTTCCTTTCCTTCCCCTTCCCTTCCCCTTCCTCTTCCCTTCCCCTTCCTCTTCCCTTCCCCTTCCCTTCCCTTCCCCTTCCCTTCCCCTTCCTCTCCTCTTCCCTTTCCCTTCCCCTCCCCTTCCCTTCTCCTTCCCTTCCCCTTCCCTTCCCCTTCCCTT
>NW_016107661.1:2290055-2313124 GCF_001604975.1 Cebus imitator
CCTTCCCCTTCCCTTCCCTTTCCCTTCCCTTTCCCTTCCCTCATCCTTCCCTTCCCTCCTCCTTCCCTTCTCCTTCCCATGTTTCCTTTCCCTTCCTCTTTTCTTTCCTTAATCTTTCTTTTCCTTTCCTTCTCCTCTTTGTCTCTCCCTTTAATCATTTTTCCTTCAAACATCAGCAATCACACATATTAAGGCCCTATTCTGTTTCAAAGAAATACTTGTAGGCTAGCTTAGGAACTCTCTGGCTGATTATAGCCTTGTTGGATAGCCAGAAAACAATTTAAAAAATGCAGAATTTCTGGGACTTGATTTTAGATGCACTGTGTAAGCATCATTTCTATCTCCTGTAGAATTGTGATTCTTAAAGCTAAATAGTGACGAATCCTCATGTCTAAAAATGGAGGGCTTAGAGTTAGGACTAACAGATGAAGTCCTTTTCACTGGCCCATTTTAATCCTTGTTTAGGTCTTGTTGAATTTGAGCTAAGGAAAGGGGAATACTTCTTTTGCAGGACTAAGGAATTAAAAGTTCAGCTCTCACTTTTCTCACCAAGGTTATTGACCAGCTTCTATAAAGCCAAATATTTGTTTTCTAATGAAAGTGTTAGGATATTTGGCAGAGTAAAAATGTCCTTGCATCTAGAAAAACTGGCGTCTGTTTTCTTTGAATCAATTTCCAAAGATTATGCGGTACATTTTAATGGCACTCAGGGGACATACAGTGTGTGTGTGTCTTAAAAATGAGGATCAACACTTTATGTCTCCCAAGTAGGTAAACCTCTGCCCTACCCCCAATGAAGAGATCATAAAGCAAGGTGTTATTAATTCTGAAGCGACAGGAGGGAATGTCATAATTTCAGAGATGATATTTGTTAAAATATTGATGCCTTACCACCTTCCCATCTTGGATTAATTTTGATCCAAGCTGGCCATTCATCAGAAGATGCATAATACCATTAGTATTGGGAAGATTTTTTAAAAAAGATATTTATGAAGACATCACCTTCAGTCCATGAAATAAGACAGTTAAAAGACTGCAAAATATGCTTTGGCTTAGCATAAGGAAAGCAATTCTGGATGAAGCTGTTTCTATTAATTTAGTTGACAGGAAGGTGTGAGGGTGGCTTGTAAAGTTAAATATGACCTGTTCAGAAACCATAACTTGGGTTGGCATTCAATAATGGGATTAATATTAATAGCCAGGTTAATACTTAGCTACAGTACCTAGGAAACAGTGAACCATAAGAAGGGATATTTTGATAAAGGAGATAAGATTGTGTCTTCTTCTGCTTAACCTATTCTTAAGCCTTCCAACTGCACTTACAATGCAGTCCAAACCCTTCCCTTGACCTGCAGGTTCTGTAGGGTGCAGCCCCTTCCTGCTCATAATGTTCTGCTCTTTGTAGCCACACTCTTTCTGTTCATTGATCCCGGTTAAGTTCGTTTTGGACTCAGGGACTTTGCGTTACTCCTGACTTTGAGACGATGTTCTTCTGGTTCTTTAAAGAACCAGCTCCTTATCTTTCAGCCGTCTAAGAAGCCATTGGCCATCCTATGTGAGAAAACTCCTTCCTGGGAGTCACTAGCATTTAATACATTTATTCATCTTTACTGCTCTTTAAAAAATCTTATGTATTTGTTTGAATTGTTCAATTGCCTTTTTCTGCCAACCGAAACGTACGTACCATGGGATGCGTATCTTTGTCTTTCTTACTCATCTCTCTTTGCTCAGCATGTAGAGGAATATCTGACAAAAAGCAGCTACTTGGGAAATATCTGAGGAGGGAAGGAAGGAAAGAAGGAAGAGGGGGAGAGAGACAGGGTTAGTATTGCCAATAAGTTGATAAAGCTGCTGGCCATTTGGATGACAGATTTTTGGATGGTTTGGTGTGGAACTGACAGAGGTGTTGGAAGCTGTGATTTTGATCATGTGTATGAACATTGCAATGTTAATGGCCATTGAAGATGGGCACTCGTTTGGTCCAGTGCAGTGAGAAACTCCGAAATCATCTCCAGTCTTTCCGTGGGTGTGTCTGTGCTTGATCACCACCACCTGCTATGCTAGCAGGATGACTCTGGAATTTTACTTATACTTTTTTGACCTTGCCTTTCAGTCCGTATAATGAGCGCATCTGCCAAATCAGAGATTTTGAAATTCTCAAGAATTTGTCAAATCTTCAAAGGCCTCATACATGTTTTTATTTTAATGTCATGAATTGTTCAAATCTGTTAAAGGACTTCAAAATTATACATTCATCGAAACAGCTACATGGCCTCATTGGTTGACTCTAAAAAGCAACTGATACCTTCTCCTGACATGACACTTATTTAGTTACACTTTTAAAGTACGTATATGATTTTGTTTGAAAAGGTGTACCCTTGCTACAACAGTTTTTTATATTGAATTTTTGTGGGTACATAGTAGGTGTAGATATTTATGGGATACATGAGTCGTTTTGATATAGGCATACAATGTGAAAAACACACATTATGAAGGATAGGGTCTCCACCCCTCCAGCATTTATTCTTTGAGTTACAAACAATCTATTTACACTCTTTAAGTTATTAAAAAATGTATAGGTGGCTGGGTACAGTGGCTCAAGCCTGTAATCCCAGCACTTTGGGAGGCTGAGGCGGGCAGATCGCGAGGTCAGAAGTTCGAAACCAACCTGACCAACATGGTAAAACCACATCTCTACTAAAAATACAAAAATTAGCCAAGTGTGGTGGCGCACTCCTGTCATTTCACCTACTCAGGAGGGTGAGGTGCGAGACTTGCTGGAACCCAGCAGGCAGAGGTTGCAGTGAGCTGAGATTGTGCCATTGCACTCCAGCCTGGGCCACAAAGTGAGACTCCATCTCACAAATAAATAAATAAATAAATAATAAAATGTACAGGTAAGCGATTGTTGACTGTAATCACCCTGTTGTGCTATCAAATACTAGGTCTTTTTCATCCTTTCTTTTTAATAGACCCATTTTCCATCCTCACTTCCTCCCCCCACACTACTCTTCCCAGCCACTGCTAGTCATCTCTGTACTCTCTACCTCCATGAGTTGAATCGTTTTTCTTTCTTCTATTTCTTTTTTTAAAATTAGCATTCATATATATATATATATATATATATATGTATGTATTATTGCACTTTAGCTTCTGGGGTACATGTGCAGAACATGCAGCATTATTGCATAGGTTCATACATGGCAATGTGGTTTTCTGCCTGCATCCCCCAGTCACCTATACCTGGCATTTCTTCCCAAGTTATCCCTCCCCAACCTCCCTACCCCCTGCTGTCCCTCCTCTAGTCCCCAGTAATAGACCTCAGTGTGTGATGCTCCCCTCCCTGTGTCCATGTGTTCTCATTGTTCAACACCCGCCTATGAGTGAGAACATGAGGTGTTTGATTTTCTGTTCTTGTGTCAGTTTACTCAGAATGATGGTTTCCAGATTCATACATGTCCCTACAAAGGACAAGAACTCATCATTTCTTATGGCTAAATAGTATTCCATGGTGTATATGTGCCATATACACCTTTTCCTTGTCCAGTCTGTCATTGATGGGCATTTGGGTTGATTCCAGGTCTTTGCTATTGTAAACAGTGCTGCGATGAACATTTGAGTGCATGTGACCTTATAATAGAATGATTTATCATCCTTTGGTTGTATACCGAGCAATGGGATTGCTGGATCAAATGGAATTTCTATTTCTAGGTCCTTGAGGAATTGACACACTGTCTTCCACAATGGTTGAAGTAATTTACGCTGATTCCACACATAAGTGAGAACATGCAGTGTTTGAACTTCTGTGCCTGATTTACGTCACTTGACACACTGATTTCCAGTTCAGTTTGTGTTGTTGCAAATGATTGCCTCTCATTCCTTTTTATGGCTGAATAATACTCCGTGATGCGTGTACCACACTTTCTGTATCCATTTATCTGTTGATGGGCACTTAGGTTATTCACAAATCTTTTTACGGCAGCAGTTTAGAGTAGTTCCACAAAGCTACTTTCAAAGCATGTCTGTCTTCAGTTTTACCTTGTTACATATCAGATTCCTAGTAAACATACAGGATGAGGGGAAGGGTACCGCAAGGTTGTGGGCACAGTTCTTGGAGTTTGTTTTGTGCTAAGAAAAGCTTGTGGAGAATTGTATTTGTGTTCTTGGACTGCCATCACAAAGTAGCACAGACTTCTCTCACACTTCCAGAGGCGTAAATCTGAAATCAAGGTGCCTGCCATGTCCTGCTCCCTCTGAGGACTCGAAGAAAGAATCCTCCCCGGCTTTTCCACAGTGTCCAGTGGTTGCCGGCATCCTTGGCACTCCTTGGTGTATGTTGGCATTGGTCAACCTTCTTCCTCCATCACCTGGCTACTTCCTGGTGTATCTCCACATCTCCCTCTCTTTGTCAGGAGGCTAGCCACTGGATTTAGGACCCACCCTAATCCATATGTCCTCCTCTTAACTCATTCTATCTGCAAGGACCCTATTTCCAGATAAGGCCACTTGTGAGTATCTGGTAAACATAAATTTTCAGAGAACACTCTTAACTCAATACAGCAATCTTCAAGTTGGTGGGAATAGGCAGGGTTACTGTTTGCACAGGACATTCCCTCCCTCCACCTAAGTTATCAACACAAAACTGTAACACGCAGATACTTGGTCAACCTGTATTTATTGGGAATTCCTTGCAAAGCATCCAGAACTGTAGTAAGTGTTAGAAGGCAAACAAGAAGATAAGAGCAATTCTAGTTTTCAGAACTGTGTGGTGTCACTGAGGAGCAGAGTGACACGCATGGAACCATCGCAGAATTACCAGATCCTAAACTTACCAGGGAGTACGTGGTGTTAGAGTTTGGAGAAGCGCTTGATGAATTTGGGCAAGCATAGTTGAGTACACTTCCCTGGAACGAGAGTGTGAGCTGAGCCATGACATACTGGCAGGACCATGAAGACCCTGAGAAGTGATGCTATAAAGTGTCTTGAAAGTCAGTGAAGATGTTTGCGCTTAAGTCGGGAGCAAATGCCTGTTTCACTTTGTTGGTGTGTGATGCTACCACAGAATACCACAGACCCGGTAATTTATTAAGAACAGAAACTTATTTTTCATTTTTCTGGAGGTTGGGAAGTTCAGACTTGGGAAGAGTCAGATCAAGGCGCCAGCAGGTGTCTGGAGAGAACCGCCTCTCTACTTCCAAGATGGTGCCTTGTTGCTGTGTTCGCGGGTGGGAGGAACGCTGTGCCTTTAGGTGGGGGAAGGGGTGGAAGGGCTGGAAAAGGGTCTTACTAGTTCTTTCCAGCCATTTTTTTAAAGTTGTGAATCCCATTCATGAGAGCTTCTGTCCCATAACTTAAACACTTCATAAAGGTAATTTACAACCAAGTTTCAACACATGAATTTTGGAGTGGATACAAATGTTCAGACCCTAGCACACAGGAAACACCTATGTCTGCTACGAGCTGAGAAAGAAGCAATGGAACTGTCAGTGGTTTAATGCAGGAACTAAAGGTTCATGTAAAAATGACCCAGAGGCATCCAGTATGACATTGGGAAACATGGAATTAAACACTTGGAAATGCTGTTCTCATCACTTAGATGACCATGGTTATGTCCCTTGGATGTGTGATAGGGCAAGAAGATAAAATGAGTCATGCAGTGTTTATTTGAAATGGAATTCGATAAACATCCACCTCACCATACCATTCTTTAGTTTGGGGTTGAATGAATTAATTCCTGTGTTTAAAAAAGAGAGGGGCCACCCCAGTGTTACTGCCACCATTGAGTAATAGAGTATTGGATTTCCTATCGTGCTATTATGATTGGGACAAATGGAACCATTTGTCTTCTGCTACATGGGAGAGGTGTTAACATCAGGCACATCCAGTTATGTTGTGAAAGGCTCTGTTGTAATTAGTCTGAGTTGAATCATCAATCAAGAGATTCTACAAGTATAGGCACCAGTGACACCACATTATTGTAGAAGGCAGTCATTCATGCCACAGCAATACTTGTATATCAGGTCTCAAGCTAGATGCTTTATACACAATATCTCATTTAATTCTTAATGAAATACCCCAAGAGGTAGGTGGTATTACTATCCCCATTGTACATAAAAGGTATAATCACAGAGAGATTAAATAAATTGTCCAAGATCACGTGCCTGTCCATTGACAGAAGAAAAATTCAAACCTGGAAATCCTACTTAAATTTGTGCTTTTAAATGTTGTTATTAACTGCATCCCAAAGGAGTTTGACTATATTTTTCCATTAGTCGCTTTGTACTTGTGACCTTTCTTTTTAAGTTATTTTATTTATTATTCAGTATGTTAAAAAAACCTTTTAAAACGTTCAAAAGTGTGAAAAGGCATATAGAAGAAAAATAAGTCTCCTTTCAAATGATGATCTCTGAGTCTGAGTTTCCCTTTCCAGAAGTAACAACACTTTACTAGTTTCTTTTGAATTTTTTTGTATTTTGTGTCTATTTTCAGGAATATGATGTCTTAGGTATATACTGAGTGTGTGTGTGTGTGTGCGCACGTGTGCATGCACGCACACATGTATCCTCTCCTTCCCCTCTTCCCCATCAAAGCGATTTCTGTGCAGGCTACTTTGTCCTTCACTTAATGTATGTTTGGGGTTTGGGGATGTCTGTTTTGCCAGCCTGTGAAACACATGGATAAATATTCAAGCTGAATGTATAATTTTTATGGATTTTTGGTTATGTTTGTCTGCTCATGGCCTCATTACGCCACTTGAAACACATTTTTGTTTTATTATTTAGGACCCTCTCAACTATAATGACATGCACCTGCAATGATATGGAGACCCCCCCCTCCTTTCTCTTGAGAACTGGTCTTGATTGTGTTGAAAGCCATATATTAGAGACTGGAGAGCACATGGTTTATCCTCCCAAGTCAGAGTCTGGAGTCAGTGACCCTGAGCCCAGAGCCTTGCAGGCGAGTTGATGGTTGCTGCTCAGAGCTGCCATCTCTGTAGGGTAGGGATGTGTGGATGCAAACAGCAGGGGCTCTCATAAGGATACAGGTCTCTTTATGCACAGTTCAAAGAGTGGCCACACCAGTCAATCAAGATTCCATACTTGATCCACCTTCTTCTCCCTTTGTTGTCCCCTTTCCTATGCCTTAGCTGAACTGTCATTTCCTGTTCATGTTTCACGCTCTCCTTATCCTGCACTTTGATTTACATGGATTTCTCTGCATTGAATTTCCTTCCACTCCACATTACATCCTTTCCATCCTCAAAGATCAGCAGAATCTTGTTGCCTTCAGAAACCCTTTCCTGATTCACCCAACTGGAATCCTTCCCTTTTTTTTGTACTTAAACCTTGATTCTGTTATGTTTATCTTTAGCACTTTTTCCCTCTTCCCATAAATTGTCCTGCTCGTAGTAGTTGCTCAATAAATATTTGGTACCAATCCCATGGAAATACCAACATGTGTGTGCTTGCCCTTCAGCTCTCAGAGACAACTAGACTTCCACTTTCCAAACTTAGGATGCCTCAGTCATTAGAGAATTGACAAGCTGCCTAACCGTTTGAACAGTCTCCAGCGCATTATAAATATTTGGATAAATCCACCATCAGTGCATAGTCATTGTAGAGCCAATGAAACATGACCTTGACTTTCTCCTTTTTGTTTGCATGCACCCTAAAGCATCATCTTCAAAGGCAACAGGAGCAAATGGCGAACAGCTGGGCAGAGGAAGTGTCCTTCACACATCCTATATTTGGAACTGGTGGAAATAGCCAGTATGCTTCTGGGTCTGTTTAACAGGATAGATAAGATTTCAAAAATATATCTTCATTGTGAGTCTCCTGTGGGCAGGGTCTCCTCTTGATATCTCTTGCGCTAGGCATTGAGTAGGGCAGTTTCTCAACCACACCACTACTGATACGTGGGACCAGCTACTTCTTGTTCCAGGGGAGTTATCCCATGCACTCTAGAATGTCTGCCTCACCTTGCCATCAGCCCACTAGGTGACAGAGCATGCCACACCCCACCTCCCATCCCAGGCCACGCTGTGCCAAACAAAAATGTCTTCAGGCATTGCCACATGTCTCCTGGTGGAAGAAATTGGTGTAGGGGCTCGAAGACTATTTATTGAACGAACCTGTGAGATTATCAATGTTTGAACATTATCACTTTCCTTTCCATTTCTCTACATGAAGAACAATCCAACTTGGCAAGTTTGCAAGAGAAACACCTTTATTCAATATCCAATTAATTTTACTATCTAATTAATTGGTTAAGAGAAAAAAAAAACAGCTTGCTGTAAACCACCTCCAAATTCTAGCTGCCACCTTGTTATACTTTAAAATGTGGTGAATTTGTGCCTCCATCCATGACCCAATCTATGTAACTTGATATTTTCTAAGAAGTACACTATTAAAGAGGGTTGTTTTCATTGTGTACTGTTTTTCAAATAAAAGCATATTGCATTGATTGCAAGCTCTACTGTGCATAAAAAACCATTTATACTGGCCAGGTGTGGTGGCTCACGCCTGTAGTCCCAGCACTTTGGGAGGTCGAGGCAGGCAGATCTAGTTTAGGAGTTTGAGACCAGCCTGGCCAACTTGGTGAAACTCCATCTCTACTAAAAATACAAAAAAATAGTTGGGTATGGAGGCACACACCTGTAATCCCAGCTACTTGAGAGACTAAGGCAGGATTATTGCTTGAATCCAGGAGGCAGAAGGTATAGTGAGCCGGTGTTTTACCACTGCACTCCAGCCTGGGTGACAGAGCAAGACTTCATCTCAAATAATAATAATTTATCTTAAACATAACGTTGAGCCAGCTGCTTTCACTGGTAGCACATGGCATGAAGTAAGATAAACGTATACTGAAATAAGAACCATTAATGATTTATTGCTAAATAACTTCATGGACTCCACAACATGTATGGAAGAACGTAAAGTTCTACAAAACACCCAGTTGTATTAACACTCAGGAATCTGAACTGCACGTCTTGTTGATATTTCTTTAACATTTTTCTTAAACACTAGTTTACTGAATAGTCTCAGCTCAGTGAGATACAAACATGACATGACTTTTTCCCCACTCACTGTTCCCAGGTTCACAGAGTTGCCTCTTCTTCCCCTTCCCCTAATAATATCTCAGACAGATTTTTCAACTTTCTGATCCCTTTTGGTTAGTAGTGTTTAGTCTCAGTGGGTATGTATGCCCCCGTCATTTTCTTTTTCAAAGTAGCTATTTTACAATGTGTTTAAAGTTTCTTTTCTCCCCTTGCCAGACACGTAGCTTCCAAAAAGGAGAGGGTGTATGGTGTTTTTCATTCCTCCCCTTCTCTTATCTTGGAATGAAGAGAGAGGACTTTGTATAACTTTGAGGCATTATTTCCTTTCATCTTCTGGCCCTCTAGATCTCCTGAAGTTTGGGGGCAGGAAAGAAGAGGCAGAGTCACAGCTCTCGAGTTCAACAGTATGGTTGCATTCCTGTTATTTGGCATGGTTAGCATGAGTGAGTTTACTGTCACTCATATACCTCCAGCAGAAACAGCTGAGCTCCAGCCAGTTTGCTGATGTATTCCAAAAGCTCATCTGGAAGGTGGGGAGACAGTAGGCTGTACCCACGTTGCTGTTACTTGTCTATTTTCTTTGTTGAAAATATTCAAATTTTTTTCTTTCTCATGATGCGTAAGTATCACAGATACCTCAAGGAAACACACAGGGGCTTCTTTGCTCCTTATATTCGCCTGTTTTCAGGCTGCTGATAAAGACATACCCGAGATTGGGAAATTTACAAACAAAAAGAGGTTTAATGGATTCACAGTTTCACATGGCTGAGGAGGCCCCATAATCCTGGTGGAAGGATGAGCACGTTATGTCTTACAGGGATGGTGGCAGGCGAAGAGAGAGCTCGTACTGGGAAACTCCCTGTCATAAAGACATCAGATCTCATGCAACTTACTCTCTATCACTAAAACAGCACGGGAAAGACCCACCCCCATGATTCACTTACCTTCCACTGGATCCCTCCTACAACACATGGGAATTGTGGGACCTACAGTTCAAGATGAGCTTTGGGTATGGTCATAGCCAAACCATCACTCCTGTTTCTTGATTTGGCAGCTCTAGCTCCAGAAAAACCCTAGTCACCTCCCTTCCTGGTGTCTGTTCCAACTGTGCGTCTCACCGGCCATTGTCCCCCCACCTTGCAGGTGCGCCTCTTGGAATGTACTGGCAAACTGGCTGGCGTTCGGCTATTTCTGCTGGAACTGCATGAGCGACAACAATCTCACTCATGCCATGCCCAGTAGTAGGGTGGAGGTGGTTCCACTGCTTCCTTTATTCCCACTCTGCCCCCAGTTTTTCCCAAATTCTGTTCTCCTCTGGTGCCCAGGGACATCTCTGAAACACCCATCAGGTTTACTGTGTCAGGAGACTTCTAACTGGGGAATGACATTTCAACCTCCTCTTGTTGCAGAAGCCTCTGGTATTTGCAAGTGCTTGGCTTAGCACGGACACGTGGCTTTTTGGGTGAGTTCAGGGGCAAGTACCAGGGTTCTCAGACACCATCGGATCACTTTTCTTAAAACATCTTACTCATTGCTAGATTTGTCTTAAGACCTATGGCTGTCCTGATTATAATTACATTTAGGACAGGCTCTTATGAACATGGAAACATGCTGAAAATTTTTAATTTTCATAGTTTTAAATTTTAATACAATGTTAGAGTTTTTAATGTTAATACAATTTTAATAAAATTAAAAGTTTTGTGGCTGGGCGTCGTGGCTCACACCTGTAATCCCAGCACCTTGGGAGGCTAAGGTTGGTGGATCATGAGGTCAGGAGTTTGAGACCAGCCTCGTCAGCATGATGAAACCCCATCTCTACTAAAAATACAAAAATAAGTCAGGTGTGGTGGCACACACCTGTAACCCCAGCTACTCGCCAGGCTGAGGCAGGGGAATTGGTTGAATTCTGGAGGCAGAGGTTGCAGTGAGCCGAGATTGCAGTGAGCTGAGACTGTACCATTGTACTCCAGCCTGGGTGGCAGAGCAAGCTTCTGTCTCAAAATAAACACAGAAATAAATAATTAAAATTACAAAATTAAAATGTTTAATTTCAATTCTTAATTTTTATAGTTTTTAATTTTAATTTTTATAGTTTTCAGTTTGAATTTAAAATAATTAAAAAATTTTAATTTTAATTGACTTTTAGCAAATAACCGTTGTTTCAAAAAAGCTCACTAGGGTTTCAATAAAAGTGTCCTTAATTTCCCATATATTAGGGTTATGAATGACCTGTTCTCTATTTGTATGTGGTCATTAACCTCTGTTCTAGGGCGAGGACCATGACCGGCTTTTGCTCAGCTCTGCATTCTACAGCTAGCATCCGGCATCAGCACCAGCTACATAATTTGTAGGCTTCAATGCAAAATGAAAATACAGGGCTTCAGGGTTGCTTTGCTTTGTTTTGTTTTGTTTTGAGAAAGGTTATTATTTGACAAGCAGGCTGGAGTGCAGTGGCATGACCACAGCTCACTGTGTAGCCTTTGTCCTGCCTTTCTAGAAGGCAGAGATCTGGTTTCTCATGGACCCAAACAGGGCTTCTTAATGGAGATTTATAACATCAAAAGGAATTACATGAGAACAAAGTAATTATCCTTCATGTATGAATATCAACCCAATTTACAAAGGAGTGAAATTAAACATTGCAGTTAATTACAGCAACAGTCTCAACTTTGTGGACCAATTAGGGCTCACTGGTTGCAAGCAATAGAAACCAATTCCCCCCCTAAATTAAGCAAAAAGAATACTTATTAGCAGTAGTCAACAAGCTTACAAAATTTAGAGGTGTCTGCAAAAGCAGTGTTGGTGGCATGGCAGGCACCAAGCCACTGTGAGGTCTCCTCCATGGGAAGAGATGAATTCCAGCTAAGTCTTCTGTCCATGTTTCATTCTGCTCCATTTCTGGATCCCTGCAGAGCACATCACATTGGCCAGATTTAGGCAATACCTCCCTTCTTGAATCCACCCTGGCAGGGAGAGCTAGGATGTGAAAGAAAGTGCCTTTCGGAAACTTTTCATCTTCCAGAGTGGGAAGGGAACCTACTCAATGTATGGTCTTCCAAAGGCTGCCTAACATGGGAGACCTGTAACTTCTCTTGGATACTCTTAGGAAAAGGAAGCAGTTACCAATCAGACGAGGAGTGAGCTTTAGTCCGTTTCCATGGAGAAGGTTGATGTCTGTCCTCTTGTATGGAGGGTTTCGGAGCTGCCCTCGTCTGCACTCCAGGGTGGCCCTGACAGAGCATTACTGTGTCCCCGTTTCTTGAATGTGTGGAGGACCCTACAGTTACCTTCTGCTGTAAGGCAATGTGTGTTCACCGTTGTTGTATTGGGCTGCTTTCTCTGTGCCCTCTAAACATTCGTCTCCCTCATGCTCCTGTCCCCTTTAAGGAGCTCATTGCTGCAGAGCAGGTGTGCAGTTTGCTCTGCTTCCTGGTCACCGTTTCTTCTGCAGACTTCTCCCTGCACAAGTACACTCTGGACTGTGTACTTTTCCACTTTGGATTCCTCTTCTGGACAGTCGTATTGGACTCCATTCAAGCTCCACTTGTCTGAGCTTAATTTTTTTTTTTTCTTTTTAGTGCAGTTACCCTCCCCACTCCCGTGTTGCTTGTCTCTGCTCCTAGCATGTACACATTGTGGAATGTGAGAAGGTGAAGTTCTCAGAGTTTCCATGTAAATCGAAGACCTTTCTCTGGCCCCTTGACTGCTTGTGTCACCAACACCACTGGTCACCTTCCTCTCACTTTCTGCCTGTATAAAGGACAGTCTCCCAGTGTCCCCGGGGAACCATTGTGATTACTGGAAATGGTGCTGGCTACGTGGGAAAGAGTCGTAAGAAGACTCGTCCCACTTCTGATGCATCCCATGCTCTGTGTTGTCAAGCACACTTGGCATAGCCAGGAGCATCCTAGGTTGGCCGAGTGCTAGATGGCAGGCATTGAGAACTGTCAACACTAATACAGAAACAGTAAAGCCAAACCATGGAACCGGATGAGACGCGGATACTAAGTGTGTGGGCAGATCGAGTGTGCCGGTACAGGATTCTTGATTGTCTGCAACAGAGAACTTTTCTAGGTAACCTATGCAAATGATAATTTGATTTGAATGCTTTTGGGGAGAATGCAGAATCATCAGGAAAACTTGAGAACCTGGCTCAGAAAATAGACGCAAGGGCTGAAGGTACCATTAGGATCCCTGCATAGAAACTGCCTGCTGTGGATGCTGCTGCCAGCACTGTGATCACTGCCATGTGACACCACCAGCATCCATACTCGTGAACACAGAGTCGTGGTTCCAGATTCTACCCTTGACACAGCCTGCAGTGACGGTGCTTGATTTGGGTGGTGCCTTTACCTAGCCGCCTAAAGACCCAAGACCTATGGTAACATACAGAGTCCAGGGTTTTTTTTTTTTTTTTTTTTTTCCTTAAAAAAAAGCACCAGTATAGTTTGAGGAGGAAAAGCGAGTCTTTTCAACAAATAATCCTGGACCAACTAGATGCTGGGATGGAAGAATTTAACTCAGATCCATGCTTTCCATTGTAGACAAAAATGAACTGAAGATGGGTTGCAGACCTGACTACAAAAGCAAGCACTTGAAAGTCCCTGGAAGAAAACATACACATCTATATTTGAAAACTGAGCATGGTCAACGTTTTCCCAGATGACACAATAAGTGCTAAACATGAAAGAGAAGTTTGACTTTACTTCCTCAAAATAAAAAACTTTGTCCCATAAAAAGACCTTAAGAGATTGAAAAGTCAAGCCTCAAGGAGAAAATATACTAAATACACACACACACACACACACACACACACACACACACACACACACACATACATATACATATATACACATACACAGAGCTGTGGCTCTGGACTTAAATATTTTATCAAGAGCAATGAAAACATATCTGCACACAAAGACTTCTTCACGGATGCTCATTGCTTGTTTATTTGCAATGGCAAAAGAAGAAAAAAGGGAAATTACCCAAGCATCCATCAATAGGTGAATGCATAGTAAGTTGTATAGTCACTCAATGGAATGCTATCCAGCAATAAAAAGAAATGAATTGCTGACAAGCACATCAATGTGTGTGTGTGTGTGTGTATACGTGTATACATAGTGTGTATACAGACACACACACACACACAACATTATACTCAGCAAGAGAAGTTATCCACAGAAGAGTCCATGCTTTATGGTTCTAGTTTTATGAAGTTGATGAACAGGAGCAATTATCCTATGGGGATAGAAATTAGGTTTGTGATTGCCTTTCACCCAATAAGATGCCTCTTCAGTTTCTACCCGAAGACTACATGTATATTTATCTGTAGGCTATCCCCAAAACAGAGATGTATGATTCATGCTTTTCATGCCATTGGGAATGGACATCCTCTTCATAGCAGGGGTAATTACAGGAGTATTAATCACCAAGTGCTTAGTAAATACTGATAACCAGATGACTTACACAAATCATCACAAGACCACATCATCACAAGACTACAGTCTACCTTTTGTATAAATGCAACCCAAAAATCTGGGATTATAAAAGTACTTGCTTCTTTTGCATTCTTTGCTGGGGGAGGAGCAGAGAATGTGAAGAGGGAGAAGGAAATTTTCTAGGGAGATGGCATTTCTCTGCACCTTGACTGGAGTACTGGTTTGTGTGTGTATATGTTGACAAAACACTGTAGAACTCTATTCTTAATATCTGTGCGGTTCAGGTAGTTGTACATGAATAAAAATAAAAAGTCCAGGAGGCATATCCTAATGAGCAAGCCTGATCATATACTTGCATTCAACTATTAGAAAACTTCTTTGGTTTCTGTAGCAGGAGGCAGCTGCCATCTGCAATGCAAAGGGCGTTTGAAGGAAGAACAGTCATTCATGGTACAAGTCCGCTGCACCATTGGATTCCACATCCTGCAGCAAAAGTCAAGTGAGGACCATGGCCGAAATGAGATTCCACAGGAACAAACCAGGAGTGAACAACTCCAGTTAGAGTGAAACACGTGTCCCGGTTCGTCTGGGACTTTTTCCATGCGAGCGCTCGAAGTCTTGCGTTCTGAAAAAACCTCCATTCCAAACCAACTGGGATAGTCGGTCACCTTCCTTCCAGCCAGAGCTCTGTCTACAGTTAAGTCTGAGGGAGACATTGAGGGATGACACTGGAAAAAGCAAACCCAGAGATTGACCTTGAAGCTCCTGTGGGTATGAGGTCAGTGTGCAGTAATCGCCATGGATAGAGATTCACTGGAGGTCTCACAAGCCCTGCCACCCTAAACCACATGAGAACCTTATGCGTATTCTTTCATAAACTGTGATCCATTTTTCTTTTCATATCACTCAACCTCCTACAACCATCACCTCTGTGTTTTTACTCCCATTCTCTATCATCTCCATGATGGTTGTCCACATGTCAGGTTTATTCATCAGTGTATCTGTAGCACATGTAAATGGCTGTCACAAATGCTTAAATGATTCAATGAATGATTGGATGATTTTGTGAATGATCCACTCCATCAAACATTGCTCTAGGCTTCCTTTGAAGACCAGCTTCCTGACACATGGACATTTTTGAGGATTTAAGCCACAGTCCTTTAAGCAAAACCCTTCCAGAAAGACACTTTCCTCTTTCTCTGGGGCTACAGCAACCAGCGTACATGTATTTAATTACTCACTGCCTATTTTTATGTTACACAAGCTCAGTTTCTCCCTCTCCATTCTCTTTTCCTCAGTGGTGGCAATATAGATATTTAAGTGTATTATTTATTTGTCCATTTCTTCCCTTTTCCTGTAGTCTCCCTCCAGAGATGACAATTACCTTAAACTTTCACCCACCAAGATACCTCTTCAGTTTCTAACCAAAGACTACGTATGTATTTATCTCTAGGCTAACCATAAAACAGATACATGTGATTCATAGTTTTCATGCCATTGGGAATGGGTATCCTATTCATAGGAGAGGTGATACCAGAATATTAATCACCAAATGCTTAGTAAATATTGATACCCAGATGATTTACACAAATTATCACAGGACCACAATCATCACAAGAGTACAATCTGCCTTTTGTATAAATGCAAGCCAAAAATCTTGGATTATAAAAGTACTTCCTTCTTTGGACTTCAGATAAATCTGTAGTATCCTCAAGAGTCTTTCAAAACTTCCACTGTCTCCAGCAAATCTTGTAGGAAGGAAAAAAATAGATATCGCTTTGCAATTTATGTTTCTACCAGCATGCAATTGAGTAGATTCAATTGACTCCAAATGTTTTGCACATTCTAATTTGTGTCCCCTATTGTCCTCCCCTGTTGACTTCAAGTTAATGCATAATATGATGTGGGACATCCCTCATAAATTTCATATCATCAGAGTAATGTGGCTTTGATGATGTACTGCATTTTAAATTAGCTCTGTCACAAAAGGACGATGGGGGGCCCAGGAGGTTTTGTTTTTGTTTTTTTTTTTTTTTTTTTTTTTTTTCTAATTTCATTTGTCTCAAGATATTGTTAAAATTTTTTAAAAGTCTTCATTGTCCATTTGTTGTTCAGGAGCATGTTATTTAATTTTTTTTTTTTTTTTTTTTTTCTAATTTTCCTTCTGTTCTTGAAGTGTGATAAGTCTAATTATAGTTGGCAGCAAACAGCCGTGTTTCTTCAGCTAGTATGGCTTGCGAGGGCTGTTGGATTGCTATGATATCTTCAGATTTTTATAGTAGGTCTCTTAGACCCAACAAGTCAAGATGGCTCCCAAGTGGGAGGCGTTCTAAAAGATTAAAGAGAGATGAACAAGACAGGAAGTTAATGACATTAATCTGTCCTGGCCAAGTTCCGTGATGCATTCTTGTGGCTTATTTTACTCATGGGAGTTAATTAACAATAACATTTTCAGAATATTAGAATAATTTGGAGAAGAGCCTATGATATACCTAAATTATGTGTATACAAGATAATTTTTGTTTCTTCTAATACTTTACTAATCTAAGGGGATTCCTCCCTGTCCGTTGTCTTTTCCGGGGGGGAAAAACCAAATGTACAGTCATGTGTACTACGGGAAGAACAGCTACAGCTCCTTTGAGCTCTGGTTTAGGAAACACGCTCTCATGAACTTTGCTTCTCATTCTCCATACCAGGGCTTCTCACGCTTTCAGTGAGCACAGGGATCATTCCAGGAATCTTCCTACAATGCATATTCTGTTTAGTAGGTCTGGGGTGGAGCCTGAGTTTTGGCACTTCTAACAAGCTTCCCGGTGATGTTCCTGCCGCCGGTTCGTGGTCCACACCATGAACAGCAAGATTTTAGAGGGTGTTAAGCAACAGAAATGTATTTGCCTGTGGATGTCTCTGCACTAGAATTGCATCGGGAGGAGAAATAAAACAGTCCTTACAATTTTGGATGAATTGGGTAGATATTCTTATAGAATAGCTAACATAAATTGAGCCCTGCTTATCTCCGTTATACAACTGAGGGGCTATAAATTTACAGACGTTTAGTGATGTGATCAAGTTACAGAGCTAACATTCAGTGCAATTTGAACCCAGGCAGTTTGATTTCAGAGACCACGCTGAAATGCCTGTGCTGCTTGTGGACTGTTGCCCTGAAATGCAGTTTATTTGTCTGGAGTGTAATGTCTGGAGTTTTTTGCATTTCCATCATTATAAACCTCTCGCAAATATTAATTGAGTACCTAAGGTCACTTCTTAAGGGTTTTTGTCTTTTATTTTGTTATACTTTAAGTTCTGGGGTATATATGCAGAATGTACAGGTTTGTTAAATAGCTATACATGTGCCATAGTGGCTTGCTGCACCCATCTACTCATGATCTACATTGGATATTTCTCCTAATGTGATCCCTTCCCTGGACCCCCACCCCATGACAGGCCCCACTGTGAGATGTTCCCCTCCCTGTGTCCATGTGTTCTCATTGTTCAGCTCCCACTTATGAGTGAGAACTCGGGATATTTGGTTTTCTGTTCTTGTGTTCGTTAGCTAACAATGATGGTTTCCAGCTTCACCCATGTCCCTGCAAAGGAGGTGAACTCATCCTTTTTCATGGCTGCATAGTATTCCATGGTGTATATGTGCCACATTTCCTTTATGGAGTCTACCATTGATGGGCATTTGGGTTGGTTCCAAGTCTTTGCTGTTGTGCACAGCGCTGCAATATGTTTTGTAGCAGATAAGAGAAGATACTGTGGTTCCAACTGAAGACCACCCCGCAGCACTCACTGATAGCTGAAATTCAG
Organism: Cebus imitator; assembly: GCF_001604975.1. Lineage (NCBI taxonomy): Eukaryota > Metazoa > Chordata > Mammalia > Primates > Cebidae > Cebus > Cebus imitator. The sequence continues at coordinate 2,308,365 of NW_016107661.1, forward strand.
GAAACTGTTTATGTATCCAGAAGGAGTGATTTTATTTATGTGTAGAAAAAATATATTTAAATCATTATCTATAGTAATCAGCTGCATGGAAGAACTGGCCTAAAGAGCAATATTTTCTTTCTTTCTTTCTTTCTTTTTTTTCTTTTTGTAAAAAGGATATGCTAGGAACACTACAGTGACTTGCAGATTAATTCTTTGTTTATAGTTATACTTTCAAACTTTTTTTATACGGGTAAATTTCACATAATATGAAATGTGAATTTTAAAGTGTACAATTCAGGGACTTTTAGTAGATTCACAGTGCTGTGCAGCCATCACCTGTGAAAAGCACATAGAAAGATGCTCAACACCACTAGTCATTAGAGAAATGCAAATCAGTCCAGGCATGGTGGCTCACACCTGTAATCCCACCACTTTGGGAGGCCGAAACTCTTGAACACAAGAGTTTTATACCTGCCTGGGCAACACAGGGAGACCCTCATCTCTGCAAAAAATAAAAATAAATGAGCTGAGTGTGATGGGACATATCTGTGGTCCCAGCTACTTAGGAGGCTGAGGTGGGAGGATCATTTGAGCCTTGGAGGCTGAGGCTGCAGTGAGTGGTGATTGCACCACTGCCCTCTAGCCTGGACAATAAGAAAGACACTATCTCAAAAAAAGAGAGAGCATTGCAAATCAAAGCCACGAGGAGACATCATGTCACACCCACTAGGATGGCAGCTGATATTAATAACAGAAGGTAACAGATGTTGTCCAAGGCGTGGAGAAACTGAAACTCTCAGGCTTTGCTGGTTGGAATGCAAAACGGCACGGTGGCTGTAGAAAACGGTTTGGAAGTTAAACCAAGATAAACAGAATTCTCACTAACTTTTGACGGCTGAATGTATTTGCCCTTTTCCAGCTCCTGACTGTTTTTTTTCATGGCTTCTTCTAGGGCCTCTGTCTTGTTAGCTAATAGGTGGTTCTTTGTCCTGTATCCATTTAGTAGCCAATGTAAAATGGTGCCATACTTACTATTTTAGATGCAAGGTGTTACCTCCTCTTTCCAAAGATTTGACCGTTGTCTATTCTTAGCTGGTACCAGTTTGTAAAGTGGAAGAGTTATTGGTTGGTTGGTTGGCTGGTTGGTGCTTTTACCTCCAGATCCTATGTCATTCCAGTATTATTTTTACTGTCTCATGTGGGGTAAAGCCCCTCTCATTGCTCCCTCTACAAGGCTAACTCCTTTGACCCCAGCAGAAAGAACAGTTGATGATATTTGGTGAAAAAAAAACAAAAAAAAAAACCTGTTCTAAGACTGTTCTTCTCCTTGGCAGGAAACTCTCACTTGAATCATTGGGCAGAATAATGGAGGCAGACGTGGGTTTAAACCTTAATTACACCACTTGGTAGCGTTTATAAGTGTGGGTCAGTCCTTAAGCTTCCCAGGGACTCTGTTTCCCAAACAAATCATGGAGTAGTACTTGTAGGAATGGCTAATGATTACCTAAGATAAGCAGGAAAGCATTTAGGGTAGCATCTGGCACAAAGCAGCACTCCACATCAACCCTGGCTGTTACTGTATCATTATCACCGTTACCTCTGTCCTAGTTTTGACTCTACTGCATAGTTTGGGTGTGTTTGCACACTACACTTCTTTAAAACACACACAAACTCTTGAGAATTATCTCATTGTCTTCCTACAAGCCATCTTTTTCCTTCTGCATGAACTTTTAAACCTTCTCCACTAAGGCAAGGGAACTTTAAATGGTTTTCTTCACAGAGAACTAGCCTAGGAATGAACATAAATTAGCTGAGAGTGGTAGCACACATCTGTAGTCCCAGCTACTTGGGAGGCTGAGGTGGGAGGATCACTTCAGCCTGGGAGGCTGAGGCTGCAGTGTGTGGTGATTGCACCACTGCACTCTAGCCTGGGCAACAGAGCAAGACCCTATTTCAAAAGAAAAAAAAAAAGGAAAAGAAAAATGCAAGTCAAAACCACGAGATTTTGAAAAAATTAATAATGTCTTAGGAGAAAGGGAACTTTCTTACTCTCAGGCATACACAGCCACAGCCACAAACAGTCTCTGTCCTGTGCAGGGCCTCAGGTGACTTGCTTTTGATGAAACAGAGAAGCAGGTTGCCCTCTGTCAGGTGAAGAACCCATGTTTTTAGCATAATGCCCTGATGTTGTGTGTGGCTTGGGGAATCCTGCTTGTGACTCTGAGGTCTGTTTTTTTGTTAATGATTCTTCACCACTTTAACATTCTTAAAAGTAGGTTTTGGTCTAGAATTTGTGAAATTCTCCCTCAGTTGTTGTTTTTTATTTGTAGATAACCATGAGATAAGCTGGCTGGCTATATAGAAAAAAAAAAAAATCTCAGTCTCTATCCAGAAATTTTAAGAATGCCAAATATGTGATGTCTGCATTGATAAATTCTTATACAATGCTTTAAACATACTCAGATTTTAAAATTTATTAACTTACCTAACTCGTCATTTAAAATAACTCTTTAAAAAGACTGGCTTATCTTACCCTAGCTCTAGTTTCTTTTTTGCTAGTGAAACTGCCAGTGGATTACTGTATCTCAGATTACATTAATCATATTTCTATATTGTAAATCCATTGAAGTGTCTCTTCTCTGACTCCTTGGAGTTGTGGTCTGTGATGATCTGGTATCAGAGGAAATTCCTGCCCAGAGCCCCCCACAAGACATTTCCACATTGTAAAGCAGCACCAAGAGCAAGCATGAGTAAATCAAGTTCTTCTATAAGGAGGGATCCTAGGACAATGTTACTTTTAGAGATGGAGAAGCTCTAAGATATTGTCAAGTAAAAGAAACCCCTCTTTCACAGGTGGAAAATAACCTAAGTTATTTCACACTGAGTTGGTAGTAGAACACAGGTGAGAACTCTTACAGTCTGCTCAGTAAGGGCTCTAGGTCTTCCTCTCTTAGGCTCTGAAGGGAAATAGACTGCAGTCTCTCCTGGAATAGCCTGGGAGGGAACTTTGACATCAAGATATTCAGCCTCCTAGTTGTAGAGATAGGGGGCTCTGGCGTTCGTTCATTCATATAACAGGTATTTATGGAGCACTTAACCAATGCCAGATACCTCCTAAACAAAGGTTATGGCAGTGACCAACACTGAACCATTCCCTGCTCACAGGGAGTTGGTCACAGTGCAGGGATCAGACAGTGAATAGGTAAGTCAGTGATCTGCTGAGAAAGATGACATCAATGTTATGTCAGGGTGATGTAGTGGTACCTGAGATACGGCACAGGGAATGGAACATTTTTTCTAAGTGCAATGGAGAGTCACTGTAGAGTTTTAAATAGAGGAGGGATAGGATATGATTTATGTTTTAAAAACCTGTCTGACACCTAGATGGAAATATAATTGTGGAAAGAGCAAGAATATCACTTCTAGGCGAATGCTATAGGTCAGAGCAGAGATGACGGTCACTGCTAAGATGGTAGCCGTGGTATCCACTTAGCTAGTACAGCTAAGTGGATAGAGGATGGATGCTGGACATCAAGGTGAGGTCTGGACCCTAGACTCAGTGGGAAAGGTAAGAGAAAAAGACTTACCAACAACTTTAATTGTTCAGCTTGAGCATTTGAAGAGATGTACCCAAAGAGAAGTTTGCATCAGGCTCTGTGCAGCAGCTAGAGTTCATATTGATTTACACCTTTTTAAAATTTAATTTAATTTTTTTAATTAAAGGGATCAGATCTCACTCTGTCACTCATGCCAGAGTGCAGTAGAATGATCGTAGCTCACTGCAGCCCCAAACTCCAGGCTCAAGCATTCCTCCCACCTCAGCCTTTGGAGTAGCTGGAACTACAGGTGTGTACCACCACACCCAGATAATTTTTTTTTTTTTTAGAGGCAGGGTCTTGCTATGTTGCCCACTCTGATCTCAAATGCCTAGTCTCAAGTAACCTTCCTGCATCTGCCTCTCAAAGTGCTAGGATTACAGGTGTGAGCTAGCTTGTCCTCCCAACAGCTGTTTTAAAAATAATGTTGAGATCTGTAAGCCATGCCTGACCAGAGGGCAGATACTTACCTATTTCTCTTCTTTCTTGAGTAGCACCTCACATGGAGCTGAATTGTGGATTGGACTGAATGCAGGGATGAGTGCAGGTGTTCTGGAGAGCTTCACCCTATGTGTGCTTTCCTGTAAGCCCAAGGACTGCAGCTGAGGAAAAATGTCTCGATGGGTAATTGCATGATCCACTGCCCTGTGTGGGACCACAGTCTTAAGGCGCCTGTTATGCCTTCCTGGGTGCCTCAGTTTTCTTCTTTTGTAAGACTGTAAACTTCATCAGCCTGGCCTTGACTTCCTCTGGATACAATAGTGGGAACCACACAATGCTGAGTCACAGTTGGAAGGGGTGTCTGTCATCACAGTGCAGTACCACTCTGCTCCCAGACACCCTGCTATTTATCATTCCTCCTGTCTCCCTTTCCCTCCCCAGGGCCACGCTATTCTTTGGCAGTGATTACATCCAAGCCAATTTCAGTCAATAGTTTTGTTCATTTCAAATGGAAATAAGCTCTGTGTTTAGCAGATGATGAGAGTTTCACTCAAAATGTGGCATATTTGTACCATCCCTTAGGTCGAACACATAAGTATTCTTCAGGAGGGGAGAAGATGCCTTAAGCTTAATGTTTAAAATCCTTAGGATGGCATCTCCTCCAGGCCACCTGTAGCTGTGAACTCAGTGTTATGTATCGTGAACTCCAAGTTTCTTTTCTTTTTTTTTTTTTTTTTTTGA
>NW_016107661.1:2313194-2314477 GCF_001604975.1 Cebus imitator
TCACTGCAACCTCCGCCTCCTGGGTTCAGGCAATTCTCCTGCCTCAGCCTCCTGAGGAGCTGGGATTACAGGCACACGCCACCATGCCCAGCTGAATTTTTTTATTTTTAGTAGAGACGGGGTTTCACCATGTTGACCAGGATGGTCTTGATCTCTCGACCTCGTGATCCACCCGCCTCGGCCTCCCAAAGTGCTGGGATTACAGGCTTGAGCCACCGCGCCCGGCCCCTCCAAGTTTCTTTTCAAAGAATCAGTGTGTCAATATGCTCTGCTCTCTTATTCTTTAATTCTCCACTTTAAAGTTTAACTTCCCGGCTCTCTTCGCCCCTTGCCTCTAGTTTTGGTAAACAACTTTCGCACCAGTTCTAATCAGTAGTTCACATCTGTTCCCCCTGGTCACCTGCTTTGACATGAGTCACCCCTGGTCACCTGCTCTGACCTGTTCCATAACTGGCCTTCCTGCCAAACTACCCACCCCACCACTCTGGCTGGTACCTCTGCTCTCTTTAAAATAGCCAATCAGAATTAGCTTAGACTGTGTGGTTCAACACTAGCCAGTAGGGGAATAACACTGCAGCAGGGACTGCCTGTGTCAGGAATAAAAAGCCCTTCCCCTCCCTTGTCCAGGTGTGTGCTCACCGTTCCTCCATCTGTGAGATGCACCCTTCTATAGAAGTAAATTGCCTTGCAGAGAAAATTTACATTCGACTACTACTCCAGTTTATGTATAACATCAGCAACTCTGGGAATTTGAACAGCTGGCCCTCCTTAAGATTCGTTAATACCTGTGACTTGACACAATGGAAGGGCAGAAACCCCTAAGACTCTGTGAACCTTTGTTGGGTTGGCATGAGCCAAGCCAGCTAGAAGAGATGTTTTCTTTCTTGACTTTGACTTCTGGCTCAGCTTGGGAACCCATTTCTTTCCTCTCTGAGACTTTTCCTCTTGCATTTTGGGCTTTGAACTTCTTATACCTTACTGTGGCTCTGAACAAGGCCTTTACTGCTGCTTTCGGTTTTGTTGTTACTATTTTGTTTTCCACTGAGATGCCCTTCTGGCCTGGATGATTTTTGCCTGGCTGGAAAGAGACACCCTGGCAGGTGACGAAAGAGGAGAACCTACAGGATTATGTGAAAATCTTCCCCTGAGGTTCACACAGAAGCATCTTAGAGGGAGTTAGAATCTCTTTCTCAAATCTTTGTAAGAAAAGTTTTCTGAAATGTCACCACAGGGTGTACCCTGGGAGAAGAAGTAACATCTTTCCAGATACCCTGCATTGAAAA
>NW_016107661.1:2314487-2369657 GCF_001604975.1 Cebus imitator
AAAAAAAAAAAAAAAAAAAGAACCCAGGAAGGATAACACAAGATAGAAGGTCCAACTTGACATTTCAGGGGCAAAAATACAAGGACGTTTTTCTTTTAAATCCAAGAAAGTTATAAAGAGGAGAGATGTTGAAAAGCAACTTGTCTCTGATTTCTGATCTTTGCCAAATACAAACAAGTACCTGAGATGCTCTTCTGGATGTCTTTCTCATATGCCATCTGAACCATAAACTGCTTGACGTGGGAGAATATCTTGTTCATCTTTGAATCCGTAGTACCGGTAGAGTATTTGATTCAACCCAATGACTGCGATGGTGCTCATTCTGGGGGCAAAAGGCCCTGTTGAACAGGGATTCGTTTGATGGTACTTGGACCACACTTTGCCAGGAGAGAGGTACTTCTGGGCCACCACAGATATGGTTGCAAGAGATTAACCTCAGAACTTAGAATGGATTCAAATCAAGCATATCTAGATCTTAGCAGAAGTGTCACCAGTGGTAGAAAAGCATCTTTTCCCCTCTTCCAGAGAACACCTGGCAAACATTTGCACCTAAGTCCTTGGCTTCCATGTCCAGATTAGGTGAATGGGTGTTCTGGGAGACACTGTAGTTTACTGTTTCATAGGATCTCATAGGAATTTTTTCGAGTGAATTCAGCTCTGAACTTTTCATGATCAATTAAAAGCAACTCTTCATATTGTTTTCTCTTGGCATTCGATCTTGTGGATCCAAACACTGTTTTTATTAACTTCATCATTCTATATAAGAGATTTTAGAAATGATAATTCTCCTCTCTCACAGATAGTGTCAACATTGAGTGATGCTCAGCACATAGATTTGTCAGCATAGGGCACCCACTACCAACGATATTATGCTGGGACTTGATCCAACTTGGAATCTGTTACCTATGCCCAGTAGCATTGTTTGCACATGTCTGCTTTTTATGATTATTAGTTAAGAGTTTATTTTTTTATAGAGGATGAGGGAAAGGGTGATTAAGCATAGGTTATTCAGTTTAAACTAATGAATCTTTTTTTAATAGACTGACCATCTGTCAGGAAAGTGGCAGAAGGGATTCCAATAGGACTGAGTTGAATTAAATTAAGAGATAAAAGTAATAATGATGGCTTTCCTCCAAATGATATCTCAAAATCTGTGCACTTTTTCCTAGCGCCGTTTTTGCCACTTTAATCCAAGCTACCTGCATCTGGACTACAAGCTTCCTAACTGGTCTCCCTCTATCCCTTGTCTTCAGATCCAGTCTTTTTGTAATAGATTGGTCCTTTTACTATTCAAATCAGGTTACCATTCCCCATCTTTCATAGCCTTGAATCCTGACACAAGAGCAGAAAGCCAAACACCGTATGTTCTCACTCATAGGTGGGTGTTGAACAAAGAGGACACGTGGACTGAGGGAGAGAAGCATCACACACTGGGGGCAGTTGGCGGGGGGTAGGGAAGAGACAGCGGGGGGTGAGGGGAGGCGGAGGGGTGGATAACATGGGGAGAAATGCCAGATAACATGTGCATCTAAAGTAAAATAAATAAATAAGAAAAAAGGAAAAAAAAAAAAGAAACATTTACACACACACACACACAAAAACCCAAATGTAAAATAAAAATGGGTAACTTGGCCTGTCACCCCAGTTTCATCTGGCCTCTTACCTTTCTCTCCAACCTCTCTCTCCCTCTCTTTCTCCAGGCCTTTATTCCTAGGGCTCTCAACACACTGGCCTCCGTGGCTGTTTTGTTCCAGCTTTGGAGACATGTGCCTCTTTTTCTGCCAGAGGGTGCCCCCTGTCATGACCACTTGGCAAGGTCCGTTCTTGTGTCATATCTCAGTTTAGACTCTACAGAGAGGCAATTTCAAACCCCTCCAGTAACTACGTGCCACCCAGAAGATCTCACTGTGCTAATTGCAGATTTATTGGAGTGGCGTTTGCTGAGTTACTCACCATGGAGTCCCCAGAACCCACCTTAGTGGCACTGCTGAATGAAATGTGCTTAAACTACAGAGGGCTTATGATGTGCCTTTTCCCGCTGGAGGCTCATGACATCTTTGTGAAGAAGGCGTGGACTGGACAGACTCAAAGTTGTAGGAGAGGAGTCTAAAGCCTGCTGTGGCAAAAACTTGGAAATGGAAGAATAGGGGCTGAATCCCAGGGTTCTGATGCCAAGCCTAAAGCTCTTTTAGCTTGAGTACCGTGCATGCTAGAGAGTCTCTGCACACTGTTGTCTAAAACAGAGATATCCAGTGTTTTGCCTTCTCTGGGAAAACAATCGAGACCATATTGGAAGAAGAAGAATTGTCTTGGGGATCTACATAAGATTCACTAACACTAACAATAGCTGATGAGCTATAAAAAAATTCACAGAAAAATATTTTAATGTTTTAAGAAAGTTTATGAATTTGTGTTAGGCTACATTCAAAGGCATCCTGGGTCACATGTGACCTGTGGCTCATGGGTTGAACAAGCTTGGTCTAAACACGTATTAATTATTGTTTGTCTAAGTAGGGTCATCACTCAGGCAGCTTTTGAAGAAGGATTCTCATGGCACACATATCACCTGCCAGAGTTTGCCCCAAGTATGTTCTAAGCCCTTTCTCATCTAACCTGCACAAAGACCTTTGGTGTATTAGTTAGTATCACAAACTAGGTGGTTAAAAATAGTGACAGAAGTTTATGTCCTTACTGTTCTGGGGCAAGGAGCCCAAAATCAAGGTGTCAACTGGCTCCTGCTCTCTCTGAAACCCATAGGGGAATTCCGCCTTGCTTCTTTTGACCTCTGGTCTGGCGGTAATCTCTTTGATATTGTGATTCGCAGCTCCATAGCACCTCCGTCTGCGGCCATTGTCATGTGGCATTCTCTTTGGGTTTCTTTCACATCATCTTCATGTCTGCGTCTGTCTCTGTGTACACATTCCTCCTCCTTATAAGGACAGGCCCATCCTATTGACCTCATCTTTGATTACTTTCTGTAGACCGTATTTGCAAATAAGGTAGCATGACCGGCTACCTGAGGTTAGGGGTTTATCTATCTTTTTGAGGGGACATGACTTAACCCATAGCAGATACCCATCCTCCATTTTTACAAACAGGTCAGCTGGGTGTGGAGGCTCACGCTTGAATCCCTGCACTTTGGGAGGCCAAGGTGGGCAGATTACTAGGTCAAGAGATCAAGACCAGTCTGGCCAACATAGTGAAACCCTGTCTCTACTAAAAGCACAAAAAATTAGTTGGGCGTGGTAGCAGGCACCTGTAATCCCAGCTACTCAGGAGGCTGAAGCAGGAGAATCGTGTAAACCTGAGAGGTGGAGGTTGCAGTGAGCCAAGATTGCACCATTGCATTCCAGCCCCAGTGACAGAGAGAGACCTTATCTTAAAAAAAAAAAAAGTTGGGGTCGGGTCACAGGTTCCATAACATGTCCAAAGTTTCTCAACTTGCATTTGGCAATGACAAGCTTAAATTCAGATCATGCCTCCTAAGTCCACGCTTGGTTTGTAGACCAGACAGATTTCAGACTCTTAAATCAAAGCTTGGTCTGTAGATTCAATTAACTTTCAAAAAGTGAAGTAGGACCCTTTTTCTTGACTCAAAGTGAGCTTAGCCAGGGGAGGCAGAATTTTAAAGTGCCTGAGTGCATGTATTATTACAAGCTTTGCCTGCTGAAGCAGAAACATGTTCTCCTGCCCAACTCCACTGCATTGAGAATAAAGTGCCTGGTACTCTTTTACTAAGAGGCAAGCCATTCTTCATTTTAATTGGTGGGGAAAAGTTTATTATAAAGTACTTTTCCCCCGGAATAGTTCCCTAAAGTTGGATATAGTGTCTGTTTTTTCTTCCTCCCCTTTCTTCCTGGGAATCATTACCAGCCCTGGCTGGTGATTTATAATCACATCCCCAGCAAATTCCACTGTTGTTAATGACTACTTATTTTCTATACAAATGATTTTTGCTCTCCTTCCTGAGAATAATTAACTAAGAAACTGGTTATAAATTACTGATAATGATCAGTTTGTCAGAGATGATTGTCGAATGGTGCCATCTTCCGTAGTCACTAGATAAAGTATCTTTAATTGCTGATAACAGAACAGACAAATTGTGGTTATTTTTTTCTTTTCTTTCCTTTCTTTTTTTTTTTTTTTTTTTTTTTTTTTTTTTTTTTTTTTTTTTTTTTTTTTTTATTAAGATATTCATGAAATCTTCTTCCTGGAAGTCAGGCAGAATAACACCTTTTTTTTCTCTCTCTCCTGAGGAAGAAGTAGTCATGATTTACAGACTTCTAGAAACATAATAAATGTGACCACTTTTTGAAGTTTCAAATAAGATAGCTGATCTTTCTAAAGCAGAGATCAGAGAAAATCTACTCTGGGATACATTTCATTTAGACCAGGGGTCCTTCCTGGTCATGTTTGATTTTTTTCACCCTCAAAATTGTATCTTTCATATTTGCATCTAAACCTTGGCCTTCACATGGGACTTCTTTGAACTCTGGAAAGGAATGGTGTTCGATTTACAGGGTTCCTCTTAGTTAGGATGCTGATTAAACCCCAGACTGCAAGCAAGACCCTTAGCTGGGAAATAAAGAGAACTATGGCAATGCACGTACAGTGAAAGTCCCTTCAATCGTAGCCCTTATTGTCTGTTTTCTTATTGACAAGCTCAGACTATGCACTGGAGTAAAAATTACAGGACTTAGTATTAACTTCAATTCTGTGAAGAATACACATATTTTACATAGTAAAGAGTGGTTTACATTTAATCCAGTTAAATGTGTCACTTTACTGACACGCCTTGAATATCGTGAGTCTTGGATATTGCAATCCTTTATAATCTCCATCAGTCTTGTAAATTTTGGTTTTGTTTTGCTTGATATCAGCAACTGTCACACAAGCTATGGTGTCCGAGATCATTTGAATAATTTTGGTAGCTTAGAAAATAGTGTGGTGCTTAAAAGAACAGAAATGAGAATTCCAAAGGCAGGGGTCTCAATACCGAATTGTTTGGGGGTATGTAGTGTCCCTTTCAACTTTCTAGGTTTTGTTATGAGAGAGGAAGCTACAGCTAGCATAGTATCAGAATGTATGAACTTACAAGGATTTTTACACACTGATTTCATCCAAATTCCTTTAGTTCCAAGTTAAAAAAAAATAAGTTTCAAATAAGCTCTCCAGGTAGTCACAAAGATGAGAAAGATAAAAATAAAACATAAAGTTTCAAATAAGCTTAAGAAAAAAAGAAAAAAAGAATTTGATTATAGAACCAGGAAGCACAAAGGGTAGACTTCAGGTGCAACTGAGTCAGAAGATTTCACGATGTCACAAGAACTGTGATTCTACCAGATATGCCTCCTCTCTTGGTACCAGACACCAGTAAAATTTCTTACACACGTAGTCTCTGAGAAGTTAGTATCTTTGGCTGCGTGCAGTGTCTCACGCCTGTAATCCATCACTTTGGGAGCCCTAGGTGGGCAGATCACTTGAGGTCAGGAGTTCAAGACTAGCCTGGCCAACATGGTGAAACCCTGTCTCCACTAAAAGTACAATAATGAGCTAGGCATGGTGATGATGCCTGTAATCCCATTTAGTGAGAAGGCTGAGGCAGGAGATTCACTTGAACCTAGGAGGTGAAGTTTGCAGTGAGCTGAGATCATGCCACTGCACTCAAGCCTGGGCAACAGAGCAAGACTCTGTGTCCAGAAGAAAAAAGAAGAAGAAGAAGTTGGTATCCTCTTGGGGATACTGCCAAAAATTCTAGGGAAGGCTCTGATTGGCTAATTTCAGTCCTGTGCATACTTCTCAGCAAATCCCTAGATGATAAGGCTGGAGTTTTCTGAGTGGCTGGTCTTGAACCTCATCACCTATGGGGTAAGGTAGGAATGAAGGGGATACAGGTCTCACTACATGAAATACACAGATGCAGAGTCAGCAAGGGTGGTTCTCCAAAGTACAGCTAGTGCTCGACGTATGACCACGATTGGTTCCGACAGACCAGTCGTAACACGATTTGGTCGTAAGTTGAGTAGGCTATATGCATGCAGAGATGGTAGTGCTGCCGGAAGCTGGTCCGCACTGTCGTACGCCCAGCTGGGCAACATTTGCGCTGCCAGACGCGGAGCAGTCGTGGCTAGCGTTTGTGGTCGTAAAGTCGAATGGTCGTAAATTGCATAGGTCAGAAGCCGATCAATACCTGCAAAAGATTTTAGATGAATCCGAAAACAAAAGAAAATACAAGCACACACTAGTAGACAGACCTTCTCATAGACCCTTGCATAGTTTAACCACTGTGCAGCTCAGTTTGCTCTGCTCCCAGTTCACAAATGCCTTCCTTGGCTGTTTTTGCTTTTGCAGTGGATTTTGTGACATGTTTTCAGCATTGTCTAAGAGGGGTGACAGTTTCAAATCCACCGAGAAGTGGACACCATTCCATACTTCGTGACTAAATCTGAAACGCTGTTCACTTGTGCCTCCAGCTGAAACATTTTTCTTTTCATTCTTCTCGGAGTCCCTCTCCATCTCCCCACCCCTCACTGTTCTCCATGGTACACTTCTCTTTTTGGGTGACGGGGACGGAGTCTCGCTCTGTCACCCAGGCTGCAGTGCAGTAGCATCATCTTGGTTCCTGCAACCTCTGCCTCCTGAGTTCAAAAATTTTCTTGCCTCAGCTTCCCAAATAGCTGGGACTACGGTGTATGGCACTAGGCCTGGCTAATCTTTGTGTTTTCAGTAGAGACAAGGTTTCACTGTGTTGGCCATGCTGGTCTCCAACTTGTGGCCTCAAGCAACCTGCCCATCTAGGCTCCCAAAGTGCTGGGATTATAGGCACCTGCCACCACGCCCAGCTAATTTTTGTGTTTTCAGTAGAGATGGGATTTCATCATGTTGCCCAGGCTGGCCTTGAACTCCTGACGTCAAGTGATCCACCTGCTTCAGCCTCCCAAAGTTCTGGAATTGACAGGCATGAGCCACTGTGCCTGTCCTTCGCCGTACAGTTCTAATTCTTTGCTTCTTCCTGAGCTTTTTCCAGCAGGAGCCAAAATCAGTGTATTATTCTACATCCCAATTGAAATTGTTTTTCTTCTTACAACACTTAGAATGTACCTACTTGAATTTTAGTTTCTAAGAATTCATGCCTTTCTTGAGAAACAGAGTACTGTTCTGTGATTCTGTCTTCAGCACTTTACATTCATTAGAACAATGCCTGGCACTAAATATTTAATTCTGGTGAGTTCTTCCCAGGCAAGACTAAAGGAAGGAGTGAATACCTGGGTGACTCAGGTTATCCTTTGGGGCTGGCTGTGTTCCCTATGGGAGTATGAGTGTGGACATTAATGGTTTGGAGGAGCTCAGGAGAACAGTCTCATCACCTATGGAGTAAGGTAGGAATGAATTGAATACAGCTGTAACTACATGAAATACACAGATGTAGAGTCAGCAAGGGTGGTTTGCAGAGGCAGAGATGGATTTTGTTTCTCTTGGGGGCCCTAGGAATTCTGCCCACACCTGGACCCATTTTACATGATAATGCCTCCAAGTTTTGGGTTACAGAGCTCAACTCTCTGAGATTAACACAAAGCAAGGGGCTTCCCTGTACATCTATACAGAGCTAGCCCAACTCAGGATAAGCAGTTTCTCATTAATGCTACAAATGTTATGTAGCATCTGTTAAGTGTTGGGCATGTGTAATCAGTTCATATATATGTGACCGCTGCCCTCATGGTTGGAGCTTTGCTGCTGGGATGGTCCAGTTGGGGGCTGCCTCTTACTACCAGTGGCATCTCCGGCTAGTTACTTAACAACTCTGTGCCTAAATTTTTCTCCCTGTAAAATGGGAATAAACAGCTACTTCACAGAGCTGTTGTGAAGACTAAATGATTTTATGTTGCCTAGCACAAGTAACCATTTAGCAAATGATAGCTGTTCCTTGTAGCTGTTGGCTGATGAAGCCTGCAGGCTGGTAGCACACACATTCATCAAATGATAATATTTAAAATGTAAATTATGACATAATTGATCTGAAGAGGAGGTGCTTGGTGTTAAGTACACTTAAAATGTGGAATTCTGTAAACGTTTGCCTGGGAATACATAGCTAATATAGCTACAGATAAGACCATTCATAGATTAGAGTCAAAATGAATAATGTATCTAATTTTGGTGATTGGTAGTAAGACAGCAGTTGTGGACAGCTGAGATGGTCCTTTTCCAACCAGGATGTCAAAGCTACTGTGATTATCACACGAGTTACATTTCATATTCTGCCAAGATGGTTCTTCCCTCTCAATGCATTGGTTATTTCAGAGTGGGAAAAGCCTTCAGCTCAGTGTCCTTCAGGATCCAGTCTACTCTTTAAATTTCTGAGAGTCATCTGGATTTCAGAAGGATTTGCCTCTCATCTTCCAGTCATATCCTATTACCAGTCAATTCACAACATCCATCAGTTCAGCAAGAGAGGAAAGGATGAATTTTCATGGCTTCCACCTTTGCTTGGTAACAGATTATGTAGAAATCACTCTATGACTCACTGCTTCTTGCTGGGATGATAATGTTCCTGTATGTGGCTAAGTTGTGCCCACATATTTAAAAGTTGGAACATACCTAGTAAATAGCCATACCTTTGAAAGTTCTACTTTAAGTTGAATTAGACAAGTGAATGAAGTAATAATTAAAGTATTTGAAGGAGGGCAGCCCTTTGTCTTTAAAAAAGAGAGAGAATAATATCAGGGAACCAATCAGACTAGTGAATCAGAGCCCAGTTTTGGGGTCTGATAGACTCAGGGTGGAATTGCTGTGAGACCTTGAGCTAGTCTCTCCAGTTGTTGAAACTCAGTAATGTCATCTACAAAATGGAATAATAATGCCCAGTTCATGGATTTGTAGTGAAGACTGAATGGGATACTAGCTGCAAAGTATTCAGATGTTTACCTGGTGTATGCTAATTGCTGAATAAATATTAGCCATTATCCCGGTGTTGTATGCATTGATGACAATGGTAAATAAGAATTCTTGAGGAGGTTTGATTCATCTTTCTTTTCCCTTCTGAATTTTGAAGTCCTTGGAAAGAGAAAAAATAAACACAATTTTTATATTCCTTTTGTTGCAGAAATGTGTAATTATGTGATATATACACATACATATGTGTATACATTTTATGCCAAAAATTATATAGATCATGTACATGTAGATGTATACACATACAACTCTACGTAGCATGTATCAATGTATTATGTGTAAGATATATATTATAAATATATAGTATAGAGTATGTCTGGTAGTATATTATGTGTTATACATAATATAAAATATATTGTATCTTATTAGATTACATATATTCCTGGTATCTATGTTACAATCATTTCTAATTTTTTAAAAATGTATTTATCTAAAGAAGAAGCATGAGCTACCCCCTGCAAGTTATCGGAGGGTTGGTTTTTATTGTTATTTGTTTTGACACTTGAGTGGCAGCAACTTCCAGTTACAGCCAGAGTCTCATTGTGTAATCCCGTGAAAATGTCCCTAGGTAACAGGATGTGCCCACTGCCCATGGAAGTCAGTTCTGTTAAATAGGGAGGATTTTATCTGTCTGAATAAATATTTCTGGGTCTCTTCTCACTCTATGGATTTGAAATGTGAATAGGCAAGAAGGGTCATCACTATAAATCAGCAGTTTCCATGAAGGCACCACCGATTTAGAGCAGACAGCAGCTTTTGGGTTGAAATAAAGATCATGAAGTGCAGACGTAGGCAGCAAATGCTGGGGATAATGTGTGGAGTTTATGGGACTATTGAGTGAATGTTTATCAAGGATTGATAGGAAGGAGAATGCTTTTTTGGAGATAAGTTAGCTAATCAATAATTGGCGAGGGAAACATGGAAATACTTAGTGGAAATTGATGCCAGCAACAGCAGTCCACACAAGTACATGCACCTACCATTCCAACATCCCATGTGTCACTAAGTCTGTCTAATCACATTTTACTCATCTTTGTGCTACTCTTAAGTTGCCATGGGGGTGAGAGTAGACACAGTGGGAATGAATGATGTCTCCAAGGACAGGATGATAGAAAAGTAAGAAAAGTGGATTTGTTTTAAGGAAGGGCCACTTTTATGAATGGTTGGAAGAATGGAGGAGAGAAGGACAGCAAAAAGTGATAGGAGAAGTGGCAGGTGAACCAGGCAGGGACAGTTTCCTAAAGGGTAGGAGGAATTTCACGGAGACAGCAACCATGGATGGTCCCACATCCTGTAATGAATTTGAGCATGAAGAAGAGTCATTGGACTTATACTCCAGTGAGTCAGTTTTTTATGTTTTGCCCAACTTTGTACCTAAATCATTCCCCACAATTAAGTGTGAGTTCCCAGAGAGCAGGTACCAGGGTTTATTCATTTTGAAAACCCCAGGGTCTGGCAGGCATATTAGGGATGAATAAATGTGTTTCGAAAGTATGCATGAATGAATGAATGGATAAATAAGTGCTGACCTTAACATAACAGTTTAATATCCATACAAAATGAAAATACCAAAGTGTTAAGTAATTAGAAATTGGCAAAATGGGGCACAAGAAACCATTTTAGATACGTGGTAGCTCTAGGGGATTAAGAAATAGTAACCCTTTATTTCCCTACTGAGTAAGAACCAACTGAGAAAGAAGCTGGGCAGGAAGGCAAAAGGAAGTAAACAGTCTTCTTTCATTGAGCCTAATGTTTTTAATGTTCTGATCCCATCCCCCTGAGGTGTTCGGAATAGGCAAATCTATATAGATGCGAAGTAGATTAGTCACCGCCTAGTGATGGAGAGTGAACTGCAGATGTGCACCAGGGTTTTCTCCTGGGATAATAAAAAATGTTCTAAAATTAAATTGTGGTGATAATGGCACCACTGTGTGAATATACTAAAAAGGTAGTTAGTTATATACCTTGAATTGGTGAATTTTATGGTTTTTGAACTCTATCTCAATAAAACTTAAAAACAAATCAAAACAAAAAGGCATCTGTGTATTAATCAAATAAACCCAAATTTAAAGATACGGCCAAGTTGGCTTGCTTATGCTCTCCTGATTTGTGCCGACTTGCCCATCAGTCACTGACACTGTGGAAACCTTCAGGTAATCCCCTGGCCTCCAGTCCTCACACACACACACACACACACACACACACACACACACACACTCGCTCAGGAGTTGTGCATTTTCTGCTAACTGGAGAATTTCACATAGGACTAAGGGACTAGCCTGAGTATGTCCAGGTTCTTTTCCCAAGGTCACCAATTTGATAAACTGTTCCTTCTTGTGCATGGAGGAATGAGAAGCTCAGGAGAGGCCCAGAATATTATGCTAGAAAAATTCTTGCACATGGAAACACAGGGCAGGAGGATAAGTGGGTGCCTCTGTTCTCATGTCTCATATATTTTATATCCAGTTGTGTCTGCGTTTCTATCATAAAGAGTCTTTTTTTTTATTGTACTTTAGTTTCTGGGGTACATGTGCAGCTCATGCAGGATTGTTGCATAGGTACACACATGGCACTGTGGTTTGCTGCCTCAATCCCCCCACCACCTACACGTGGCATTTCTCCCCATGTTATCCTTCCCCGACCTCCCCCCGACCCGCTGTCCCTCCTTTGGCACCCCCAACAGACCCAAGTGTGTGATGCTCCGCTCCCTATGTCCATGTGTTCTTGTTCTTCAACACCCACCTATGAGTGAGAGCATGTGGTGTTTGATTTTCTGTTCTTGTGTCAGTTTGCTGAGAATTACAGTTTCCAGATTTGGAAGTCCTAGACTAGAGAATGTTCCCTGCATTCCATATCAGGTGAGATCAAAGTATACAAAGGCCTTCTCTTTAGTTAATTTCCTTTTACCCAAATCCTATCCATTGGGCATAATCAGTAATTATAAAATCCATCAATTCCGGGAGTATGGTAATGAGAAAGCTTGATGAAATGTGGCTTTTGACTGTTCAGTAGTCAAAAGTCTAGTTCTTCATGTATTAAAAGACACCATTCCATCCATTGTATGTTTGTCTGTGTTTATTTAGGTAGACACTTGCATGTAGTTGCATTGACATTTAGACAGACTTGCCCATTCTAGACATTTTCTCACTATTAATTGCATGTGGCTAGCACAGTGTCTGGTTATTAGTCAATTCATTAAATATTGGCTCCATAAAGGATTGGGGTCACAGGCATTCGGAATATAGGAGGAGTAACTCTGTTAATTCAGGCATTACTGGATGAAAGGGGTTCTTTACTGGAAGAAACTACATTTTTTTTTGTCCTTGGTAATATTAGTCTTACTTCGAGGCACTAGAGTGTTTTGAGACTAGTGAAACTCCCCTGGCCTTCAGAATTATAATTTAAATCTTTTATCCCTCCAGAACTCAGGACATTTAATTTACCATGATTCATAAAAGACCAGTAATAAACCCTGTCTTTATTTCAACGTGGGCGGCATTGACTTCCCGCTGTAGGAATTGGGTGTTCTTTATCAACGCCTCTATATCTACTTATCACGGATCCTGCATGTGTACAAAAAGCCATCTTTGTCAGTCAGGGGGAGATTTTATTAACTAAAGGTTCATTTGTTCTTCAAGTGACACTATCTCTTTGGAATTACCAGATGTTGTTCAAACTGTGCTGGCTCTCCTTTTATTCTGATGATGGCAAATGTTGAATGTGGTGGATAAATATTGGGCACTGTCCTCGGTCATCTTAAATAAATGTGATAAAATGAAAACATGTCGCCTCTGAGGTCTCATTTGTTCTCAGGAAGTCCACGGCGCGTTCAGGCCCACAGACAATGAAAGGCGAATCAGCCATTCACTGGGTGTTCCATTATGAGACATTCTTGTCATTTTCCCGATTGCATTTTAGATTAATATATAGCGTGAGATAAGGTGACATGGACTGAGATGACGCCATAGTGCCATGGCCGAATTGTTTTGTTATAATCATATGATATAGACAATTAAATGTATTGTGGTGAGCTTCCCTGGAAATTTGCATTTAAAAGAAAAAGTGGCAGAAAATAAATTAATGGTGGTTTTTTTATGACTTCGACCTGAAGGATGCCATAGGAGTGCAGATGTTACATTTTGACCCTTGTTTGCTATCACGGCAAGACTGGTGACTGTCTTTTGAGGAGGAGTAGAGGGGATTTCACTTAACTGGATGATCACAGAGCTGAGGTTTTATCATCCATTGCTGAGCCATGAATTAAATATTTATAATATTAAAAAGTAGGAAAGAACCATCTGTCAAAACAGACGTTTTGGAATCACCATGCCCTTCTTTTGTGGGTGATGCATGACACCCGTGAATTAAGATTAAAAAGGGGATATAAAGCTGAATCTTGCTTTCACAGTGGGGGAAAAACTTATGAATGCTTTGAAAATAATTGCTAATAATTATACTCAAATCGTATTACATCAAGAAATGGAGACGTGAACCAGACTGGGACGGTAAGATTCCAAAATAACAGCTACAGTTTCTCTAATTTATTACATTGTCATCCGTCTTGTGATTTAACATCATTTTTCATGGACTGCAGTAATAAACGGGATTAGTAAAAGTTGGCGGCTGTCTGTTGTGTAGAAATGTTGAAAGAAATGAAGTATTTCTGGGGGTGTTGCCGAACTCCTGTTGAAGGGGTAGTTAAGTGTCGCTGATTAATTCCCTTTCTGTCTCTGAAGAAATGGAGAAGGGGAAAATGCTCCTTTCTACCAAGTGTATCTCATTGCAAACTGCAGCTCAGAAGTTGCTTACCTTCTTCGGTATAAATTGATTTGCTGTGAAAAATCTCGGACGGTTCCATTTCAAGGCAGTGTTTTGTTTGGCAGTGCAGGACAAATGTAGAGCTAAGTAGATTTGTCGGGTAATTTATTGGTCATTTTAATATTGTGTCTTCCCCACTTCGGTGTGTTAAGTACTTCACCAATGCTTCTTCAGCTATATACTGCTTATGGCATGCCCAACTCATCTTAATTAAATTCTTTCTTGCAACAACCTTATTTTTGCTCATGGGATACGTTGCTGTCACTGTGAGACATTTTCTAGGAAAATGGAGATATATTTTTCATAAATTAAGCTCTTTTTCAAGGCTCTAAATATTAGTTGCTTAAATTAATATTAAGTTATTATGTACTCCAAATCAGTGCTTTACAAGTCTTTCAAAAAAATATCTGTTGCCCGGAAGCCTGGGAGGAGTGTGATAGAGCTGCAGGGTAATGTGCAGGTGTGTTGGGTTAGTGATGGGTGAAATGACTTTATGTGGCTTGTCCCCACCTCCCATTGTCAGAGGCAATCAAAGAAAGCATTTTGCAAATGGAGAATAAGAAAGAGGCCTTGCAGAGCATGTTACCCACCTAGCTGCTGCTGCTGCTGCTGCTGCTGCTGCTGCTGGCGCCCCTGCTGAGATCAGCTCAGTGCCATCTTCTCTTTTAGAAAGAGGAGAAGAGAATATCCTGAACTGTGCATTTACACTTTTTTGAGAAAACATGGATTTCCTGACCAGAAACAAGAAGCTTTTAAACTGTATGACTTGAGTCTCCTGCCATGTTGGAAGGATATTGGAAAATCAGCCACCTTATATAGAACTTGGTCATGACTTTCAAAAGTTTTCCCTGCAAATTGACACATGGGGCTTTCAGCTTATGTCCTGGGGATGTGGCAGCTGTCATGTCAATGTCTAGATAGATTGTGCGTTATAACCAAAGATGGTTAATTAAACAAAACAAAACACGCAAACAGGGGCTTATTCCTTCCCTCAGTCTGTTGCTCTCTCACACAGGTGAAGAACATGTTTCAATTAAGATGATTAATGTGACTCACCCCTGTGTCTTCAATCCTCAAGCCCACTGGCTCTTGGCCTTGTAGCCTTGCTGACTGTCTTTTATTTCCCCAGTCATACCCAGCTCCTCCTGAGTGGGATGTGGTGAGCTTTCTCCTCCCTCTGTCTGGAATGTGCCCCTCCTGCCTCACCACAACTTTTTCAGAGTTCGCTTTTACTTCTCCTTTCAATCTCAACTCAAAAATGCCACTTCCCCCAGGAAAGTCTTTGCTGGAATTCCCACTTCTAATGCAGCTCCAGCTCCCTAGGATAGATGAGAATATGTTTGTACTTGATCTCATAGTTCCTTGTCCTTTTCCTCCAGTTTATATATGCATATATATGTGTGTGTAACCATATGTATGTTTACAGATATATGACTGTGTTTGCATATACACACACACACAGTCACATGTCATGTTAATGTCTAGATAAATTGTGCCTTATAACCAGAAGTGGCTAATTAAATAAAACACCTAAATAGGGGCTTATTCATTCTCTCAGTCTGTTGCTCTCACATGTATGAAGAACATGTATGTTTATGTGTGTATATGTAAATGTGTGTATATACACACGTGTGCATATGTAGTTATATTCACACACAGCTACTGGCATCCCCTGCTGAGATCATCACATTGCCATCTTCTACAGAGAGAGGAGAAGAGTTTATTCTGAACTATGTATTTTTTTTTTTTTTTAAAGATGGAATCTCACTGTGTTACCAGTCTGGAATGCAGTGGTGCAATCTCAGCTCACTGCAAACTCTGTCTCCCAGGTTGAAGTCATTCTCCTGCCTCAGCCTCCCAAGTAGCTGGGATTACAGGTGTGTACCACCATGCCCACCTACTTTATGTATTTTTGGTAGAGATAGCGCTTCACCATGTTGGCCAGGATCGTCTCAATCTCTTGATCTCGTGATCTGCCTGCCTCGGCCTCCCAAAGTGCTGGGATTACAGGCATGCACCACTGTGTCCAGCCTGAACTATCCATGTTTTGAGAAAACATGGATTTCCTGTTCAGGAAATGGGAAGCTTTTTGAACTGTATGACTTGAGTCACCTGTCATATTGGAAGGACATTGAAAAATAGGACATATATATATGTACACAGATACATACACACATGTATACACACATATATGTGTATAGATACCCACATACACAAATATGCACATATGCATATATCTGTGTGTGTATATATTCCTTTGTTAATCTCTGTGTGTCTACATATCTTTCTGTATCCATATATTGAACACCTACTATGTGCCAGGTGCTCTTCCTGCATTTGGGATTTGTTGGTGTAAAGAAGGCAAGCTGAAGTTGTTCTCTGAAGCTCCCTTACCTGCCTCAAGTCTAGACACACCAAAGAAGAAGAAACTTCCGGTTCCTTTCCTGGATTCTCATTTATTGAACTCATTGCAGGAAGGAAGACTGATATCTTCCAACACACCTGAACAGACATTTGTCACAGGTCATTGTATGTTCTTGAAGCCCATTGAGTTCCCATAAAAATCACTTACTATACATGTGAAAGTCATCCACACTTTCCCATCTCCCTTTCCCCTGAGAAGAAGGATACAGAATCATCTGTATCACATTGTGTGGTGGGGTAGTCACTCTGCTATTTTCCTTCATGCCTGGTCATAAATTTGTTTATCATTTATCCAAAAAAATAAAAATAAAGACAAGCCCTCATGAAGTCTGTATTCTAGCTGGGGAGAAAAAACAGTGAACAGTGTGCATGATACCTGAGCACATTGTGTTAGAATGTAAGCAGTGCTATGGAATAAAGAAAACCAAAAGAGAAGGATGAGGCGGGTAGGAGAGCAGGGGTGGAAGAGTCTGCTGCAATTTTAAATGAGGAGGAGGGGGCCAGGGTAGGCCTCACTCTGAAGGCAACATTTCAGCTTAGAACTAGCTGCATGGACTTTGGAAGAAGAACATTCCAGGTAGTGAAAGCAGTCAAAGCAAAAGATGTTAAGACTTGAGAGTAGCCCTTTGTTCAAGGAAGAACAGAAGAGCTGGAGGGAGTGGAGTGGAAAATAGCAAAGAATGAGTTGAGGGAGGAAGCAAGGTGAGGAGGAGGTGCAAGTCACGTAGGGCTTGTAGACATTCAGGGCCTTTGGCTTTTACTTGAGCAAAATAGGGTCTTGACTTATATTTCAAATGGGTAATTTGAACTTCTGCATTGAAAATTTATTTTAATGGCACTTACTGCAGTTTGTAGCTGTGTACTTCTGTGATTATATGGTTGATGACTGTCTCTCCCATAGACCGTAGTCTCTAAGAGGGCTGGGGTCCTATCTTTCTTGCTCTTCATTGAATCTCCAGGATCAAGCCCAGTGCTTGGCATGTCACTGTCCAATAAATATTTAATGTGAAGGGATAAAATGAATGCAGCCCACATGAAGATGATGCTAGTTGGCGTTCATCCCTCAGAGGCATGTGCTGTAGATAGTCAGTGTGCAAATTTCAACTTGTATCCATCCATTTAAAGATGACTTCAAACGCAACCTCCAACCAGAGCCTTAAGTGGAATTATCTACCTAATTGTTGCTGTATGCAGCTGTTTTTCATTAGTACTGTTTTAATTTACAGTCTGTGAACTTTGATATTTCTAACAAAAAGAAATTGGATACTAGTCTGGAAGGCTTCCCTCCTTAAAATGAATATGCTTCACGCCCAAGCAAATGACTGGAAAGGTTCCCTGTTGTCCACTAGGGAAATGATTCATGGGGCAGGGGCTGTCCAGAGCAGACCAGAATGTTACAGTCTGCTGGAGAAATGATTCATGGTTTCAGAATTAGTATGTATGCATTCCATAACACGTATTTACCTGGTAGTCTGTAACCATTCAGAACTGTTACAGTCTAGTAAGTAAATAACATGTTTCTCAAAATTAGAATGTGTACCAAATATGTATTTACCCAATAGGCTGTAACAGTTCCGAAGAAACCCTCCCTGTTGTTAGTCTATCAGACTGACTTATGGATGTGGGTTTAATGTTGTTTTGAATATGAATGCAGCGCCAAGGAAGATGTGCAGTTTTTAGAAGGGTGAGGGGTTGTCATGTAGAGCAAACCAATTTTAGGAGGAATATTCAATTCAGTTGCAGAATCTGTTCCTGCTATTCTTCTTTAAAAATATATATTATTTTCTCTTTTTTTTTCTTTTTTGCGAGTTTCTGGAAGATTGCTAATGACACCGGAGTGAATTTTTAAATACTGTAGTTTAGTTATTAGTAACTTAATATGGCTTTATAATGATTAATAGACATATTGCTAGACATGTGTAGAGGTTAGTTTTTTAGTGGCCTATCTCATGGCCTTGGAGGAATCCATAAGTTGGATTTTGGTGCATGATTTTGTGATGTTATTGGCAGCACTCTGGCTAGTGAGTACCTATCACTCTGGCCTAGGCAAGTCAATCAGAAGCTAACCATATTCACATCAGCCATCTAGATACATTACACAGAAACAAATTTGCTTTCAGGCATCAAGTTTTCAGTGGGATATTACCAATTTCCATCATAACTGATGTTCAGCTGCGCTTCTACTGATGATGGCTGTATTGGTAGAGAATTAGACTCCATAGTTCAAGATAGCTCATGGTTAAGTAACATCGTAGTCAAGAGTTTGTGGCTCTGGAATCAGATGACTTGGACACCAGCTCTCTGAACTTCTGTCAGTGATTAAGCTACTTTAAGACTTGTTACCTTATCTGTACAATTCGAGATTGCCTTATCTATACAATTAGTATACACTAATTGTACAGACAAGGCAAAAGTAGTATTCACTTTATAACATTCTTGTGAGTGAACTAGTACCCAGTAACTATGTATCAGTCTTCAGAGCACATATTGAATATTTAATAGTATCATCAATTGTTGTCTATAATCACTGAAGAAATTCAGCTATGCCGGGATACAGGAGGTATATGTACTAGGATTAGCAAGGGTGATGCAGTCCAGGTCTCCAAGTATTTGGTTTGGAAATAAATGAAGAGACCAGCCGTGTAATTGTATCTTTCACTAATAGGTTATAAGTGGTCGTGCAAGTTTCTAAACATCTTGCGTGTTCTAATAAATACTTTTAGTTGACAAATGAGAAAGCAGCCATGAATCTGAGTCTCTTACTTGGAACCATGTGAAACGGTGATTTATGAAATGCCCTTTAAAATTCCTTGGAGGTTCATATTCTGCACAAGTTGCTTTTTTTCTTTCTAATTGAGAGAGCTGCTATATTTTGAGTCTACATAAATGACTGCAGGCCTTGATTCTTTTTTGTTTTTTGCACAGTTGTTACTGTTTCCTTGGGCAGAGAGCCATAGGGTGAGTCCCATGACCCTTGCCTGGGTATGTCCTTCTGTGTGATGTACCTTCCATGAAGCTTACCAGTATGTTTTATCATGTGTTCAATGTCATTTGCACAATTAGACTCAGATGCTGCAGAGGCAGAGGTCTATGGAGTGTACCTATTGCTTCAAAGTGCTATTTCCCCAGACCAAGTGCAGTGCCTGGCGCAAAATGAATACTCCGGTGGTGGTTGTGTTGTCTTCCTTTGTGACTCTGTCCCTCTGAATTAATTCTAGTCCGTGGCACTGCATGACTTCCAAGAGAATTTTAGCATCCTGTGCAGCACGCTTGAGATTTAGAAGTGCAGTCTGTTGACCTTCTTTTTGAACATTTACTGAGAGCTTACTATGGACCAGGCACTATTCTAAGCATGTCACATCATTATTTCATAGCAATCCATTTAAGTCAATCTTAATAAAACCCTTATTTATCAGATGAGAAACTAGGGTTCCTTGTAGATTAGATGTATGTAAGTGATGGAGCTGTGAGTCAAAAAATGCACTGCAACCCTAGAGCTCAGAGTTCTTAACATCTATTCTACCTTGTCTCCCAAGGAAAATACTATGGCTGAGTTGGATAAACAGATAAAAAGATGGCTGGGTATGGTGGCTCATACCTGTACCTTTAGCACTTTGTGAGGCCAAGGTGGGCAAATCCTTTGAGCTCAGGAGTTCACGACCATTATGGGCAACTTGGCAAAACCACATCTCTCCAAAAATTAGGCAAGCGTGGTGGCACACCCTTGTCCTCCCAGCTACTCAGGAGGCTGAGGTGGGAGGATCAGTAGGGTCTGGGAGGTGGAGGTTGCAGTAGGCTGAGAGTGAGCTACTGTAATCCAGCCTGGGCAATAGAGTAAGATCCTTTCTCAAAAAAAAAAAAAAAAAAGTCGTGTGTGTGTGTGTGTGTGTGTGTGTGTGTGTGTACACACACATATATCATCAAAAAACAAATGGTAGGTAGGACTTAGATTTATTTAAGCGTTGATATGGTTTTGCTCTGTGTCCCCACACAAATCTCATCTTGAATTGTAATCCCCACGTGTTGAGGGAGGGAACTGGTGGGTGGTAATTGGATCATGGGGGTTGTTTCTGCCATGCTGTTCTTGCGATAGTGAGTTCTCATGACAGTTGATGGTTTGATAAGTGTTTTGACAGTCACTCCTACACATGCTCCCTTCTCTCCTGCTGCCTTGTGAAGATGGTGCCTGCTTTCCATCCCACCATGATTGTAAGTTTCCTGAGGCCTCCTTAGCCATGTGAACTGTGAGTCAATTAAATCTCTTTTCTTTATAAATCACCCACGCTCAGGGAAGTTCTTTATAGCAGTGTAAAAATGGACTAATGAAAGTGTCATGTACATTTCTGTGCACCAGTCTAAAAATTCTGCGTACTATACAGAAGTCACATGACAGTGGTTTCCATAGTTAATGCTCTGTGCCAAGGGAGTTTAGATCAGATGCAGTATGCAAATAAGTCAGTCTTCTTGGAATAAACACAGCCCTAAATGGAATCATTGCTCTAATACAGAACCTAGCCCTGTGTTTCAGCATGGCTAGAATCCTATGTTTAGGTAAAAGAACTCTCATGAAATGACTACCTGGATTTTAACACAGAGTGGAGAATCTACAATTATTATCACCAAAAAGGTAAGCCCACTGCAGGCAGGAGCAGTTTAAATAGCACTTCTTCAAAACAGTCTTTGGAATACGTATTCCAATCCTTCAGTCTTCTTCCATGATCTTCTTTCTGTCTTCACGTCCAGCCTCTTACAAAGGCCACCACCATTTTTTTGCTGCAATATCCTGGTAACTGGCTTCTCTGTCTCCTTTGTTTAAAATCCCCTCCAAGATGCTCCTTTAGTACACCTAAAATGCTCTTTAAGAAAGAAACCTAACCATCTTACCCCACCTACAAAAGCTCTGTGTAGCCTTTGGATACAATCCCACATGCATAACATGATTTCAAAGCCTTTCAGGAGGCAGCCCCTGCCTTCTTTACAGGCTCTTTGTTCTCCACTCCATCCACAATACAGCCACACATGGCTACATTCAGTGACCCTGAGTACCTTGCTCTCTCTCACCTCCAGGTCATTGAACCCCTGCCTGGAATACTCTTTCTCCTCGTCTTTGCTTTGCCTGTTCACTTAATCTATTTGGTGTCCCCTAAAGGAATACCTAAGGTTGGGTACATTATAAAGAAAAATGGTTTATTTATCTCACAGTTCTGCAGACAGTACAAGAAGCATGATGCCAGCATCTGATGCTGGTGAGGGCTTTAGGCTGCTTCCACTCATGGTGGAAGGTGAAGGGGAGCTGGTGTGTGCAGAGATCACATGGCAAGAGAAGAATAAATAGGGAAAAGGGAGTCACCAGGTTGTTTTTAACAACCAGCTCTCTTGGGAACTAATAGAGTGAGACTACTCACCCCAATTGCACGGAAAGCATGAATCTATTCATGAGAGAGGCACCCCCATGACCCAAGGACCTCCCATTAGGTCTGTCTGTCACAATGGGGATCAGTCTTCAACATGATATTTGGAGGGGACAAATGTCTGAACTGCAGCATTCGTGTTGTTTCTGCTTCTGTCTAGCAGGCCATTTGTAGCCACCCCTCAACTTCACCAACCTTAACCTCAGAATCACTTCTGGATGTTCTTGTAGCATCCATTGTGGATTGTTCCAGCCTCCTTAATTTTCTGTTTTCCACAGAAGCCTGTAAGCTTGATGAGGATAAAAACCATGATTGCCTTGCTTACCGTTATTGTGAATGAATGAATGGGAGACACAGAAATTCCAGAGCATCATGTACAGATGGAAAATGCTCTGTTGTTTTTAATGAAAATATTTGGCAGTATTGGCTGGGCTGCCATGCATACAATGGAATATTATTCAGCTAAAGAAAGAAAGAAATATCGTGTTTATAAAAACATCCATAAACCTGGAGGACATCGTGCTAAGTGAAATAAGGCAGGCATGGAAAGACAAATATTGCATGATGTCACTTATATATGGAATCTAAAAAGCTGAACTTCTGGAAGCAGAGAGTAGAAGGTGGTTGGCAGGGGTTAGGAGTGGGAGAATTAGAGAGATGCTGGTCAAAAGACAGAAAATTTCAGTAAAAAGATGAACAGGTTCTCAGGCTCTTATTCCACAGCGTGGGTGGTGATGGATGTGTTAATTAATTTCATTGTGATAATCATTACACAATGCATACATAAATCATCATATGGTACACCTTGAATCTCTTCAATCTTTATTTAAATTTTTTTTAATTAAAGCATTTGCAGCTGGGTGCGGTGCCTCATGTCTATAAGCCCAGCACTTTGAGAGGCTGAATTGGGAGGATCACTTGAGGTCGAGCTCGAGACGAGCCTGGCCAACATGGTGAAACCACATCTGTGCTAAAAGTACAAAAATTAGTTGGGCGTGCTGGTATACATGTATAATCTTAGCTACTTGGGGGGTTGAGGGAGGAGAATCTCTTGGACCTGGGAGGCAGAGATTGCAGTGAGCAGAAATCATGCCCGTGCACTGCAGCCTGGGTGCAGACTCTGTCTCAGAAAGAAAAAAAAAAAGTTTAAGCATTTGCAAAAGAGAAGGTAAACTACAGTGATAACAAAACACTACTCATTATAGAAAAGACATAGTATAGATAGCCAGAGGCCCCCAAATGTCAAATGACTTTTTCTTTAATTTTTGCTATAAGCTCACCTGATGAAAAAGAGGGCTGGAAGCATTAGCCCCTTGCGAGGGTATCAGTCAGGTTAAGACTGTCTATGCTGTAATAACACGTAGCTCCCAGTGTCCCTGGCTTAACAGAACCATGGTGCTTTGTTTTTGTTTTTTTTTCCTCACATACTTCTTTCTGTCTATCCTGGGCTGGCTGAGAGTGATACTCTATTTCTTCTACACGCAGAGTCACAGGTTACACCTTTCCTGCAATTACCAGGAGAGACAACAAACAAAGTTAATTGCACACTGGTCCTTCAAGGTGTTATCCCGAAGTAATGTGTGCCACTGTTGTTCACATTTCATTAGCAAACACAAGACATTCAGCTGTCCCTAAGTCCAAGTAGGCAAGGAAACACAATCACCTCCTTTGCTCTGAAGGAGAAACAGAATTTTTTGGAGAGAAGCAACTAAGAACCACCACCATGAGAAAAAGAGCCACAGGCCAGTCTCAACAACATCGTGGGGAACAGCTATGCCTAACTGCACCTCGATTCCAGGTGTGATCCTGTCAGAAGCAATACCTTTAAGTTGTGTGGTCATAGTATTTTCATTCTCCGCTATGTCACTTTTAGGAATTTTGTGGCTAACTATAGGGACCTCCGTTTGATTTTTCTTTTCTTCCCTTCTTAGCCTAGTTTGAAACGTTTGATCTCAATCAACAGAGACTGTGTCACTAATGCACAATGAATATCCAGTTTCAAAGTATGGGCTACTTACTGATTCCTTGAGTATTTGTTGAGACTTTTGTTCGCCAAAATACTTCTTTATTTCATTTCTTGTTATCTTTAGAAGGTATTACTGATAGATATTCATTTTGACCCCTTTATACACACTGCTCAACTCTGCCTCCTCTGCAGGCGAAATCAGTATTCCATCCTGCTCCGCGTCCTGACTGTTCATGGCGCTCTCATCTATATGAGAAACAGAATCTGTGTTTGACAAGCATGCTTACCCTTTGCTTACTGTTTTAATAAAAATTTCTATCAGCATTTTTATCTACAGTAGCAGTCGAGGCACTGTTTGATATTGAGATGCTAGATTTCATGGACTTTGAAATATTTTCCCCATATCTTTTTTGTCAAGTCTTTGAACACAGACCACAAAAAATTGACATGTGGGAGATGAATTTGCAGACTCTGAGTTAACTAATGACTACCTGTCCCAGTTTAAATTGTGTTCTAGGATTGAAACATTATATTACACAGTCAAATCATTGAAATTAATGGTCAGACTGTTCCATAACTGAGTTAGTTTCCCGTGAGACTGATGCTGTATTAAATCAGCAGGCTGTCCAGATTTCCCTGCATCACCTTTGCTTTCGGTATCATGTTGACCCAGTCTTGGCAATTTCGAAGTGGTACCAAGTAGTCACACTGTTTTAAATGGGGGATGGTGAGTAGCAGCTTCCTAATCTCCAGCTTTCATTCAGACACGGTATCTTGTTTCATCCCCTTTATCCTCTGAGGCAAATTATCATTGTCCTGAATGCAGAAATGGGGAAACTGAGGCATGAATGTTACTCTGCTGCAGTCCTTTATGACCTAACCTCAGCTTGACATACCACCACTTCTGCCGTGTTCCATTGGAACTCTGGTATAGCATGGGAGGAGATGGCACAAAGGCACAAATACTAGAAGATGGGGATTATCTCAGGGCCATCTTGGGGACTGATTCTCAGAGCCATGGATGGAACATGAAACTCTGTATACCAGTAATTATTTCCTGATGTATTCTTCCCTTTCAGGGGCCCACTGGGTGGAAAGTTTGATTACCAGTGTGCTTATAACTCTTTTTATATATTTTTGGAGATGGAGTCTCACTCTGTCATCCAGGCTGGAATACAGTGGTACAATCTCGGCTCACTGCAACCTCCGCCTCCCAGGTTCAAGCGATTCTCCAGCCTCAGCCTGCAAAGTACCTGGGATTGCAGGTGCCTGCCATTATGCCCAGCTAATTTTTGTATTTTTAGTAGAGACGGGGTTTCACCATGTTGGCCAGGCTGGTCTCAAACTCCCGACCTTAAATGATCTGCCTGCCTCAGCCTCCCACAGTACTGGGATTACAGATAACTCTTAGATAATCTAATAATTAAGAATGCAGATTCTGGTGCCAGCAGTCCAACTTTGAATACTCTGTCTCTTGATATCCATGTAAAGTGAGGCTGTTTTGAAGCTTTCCTCCTTCCAGTGTCGCCCTCTGTAGAATGGGATCCTAATGGTATCTACCTCATGGAGTTGTGAGGATTCAGTAAGTTACTTCATGTTGATCCTCATAGAAGAATGTTTCCTGGACATAGAGCTCTCGGGAAGTGTTGACTTTCATTGTTTGGGTCATCCCATAGCTAATCAATGCCAAAGTCATTGGTGCTTTTCATCGCTTCTCCTTGAATAGATGGAAGTGTCCTGGACAGGCCTCGGAGTCGAAGTCAGTCTAAACTTCTCCTGGCCAGCTACGAGCTGCAATTGGGTCAACTACTTGCCGCATGGAGAAACCTATTTTCTTGCAGTTGTAGCAGACGTTTCATGGGCTCTGTCAACCTTTCTGTTCATGGTTGGTTTTCCGTGGGAACCCATCCTGTGAGTACCTTCACAATAACAGCTTACCCACCATCCAGAATTTAGTATTCTCCCTCTGTTTTCTAGAGAAAATACAAGCAAACCTTCCCAAGTGGTTGGTCAGTGGCTGAATTCCACGGCTGTTTCGATAAGTTCTCTTTAAGCAGACTTTTCATGTCTTCCCTATTTATATCTTTTCAAATCCAATCTCCTTCAATCCATTTTAATCCCCTAATGTGTTTGCTATAACTACTGTACAATTCACTTGTCCTTAATAATAAAATTCATTTTGGTGCAGCCTGCCGGTAATTTGTTTGCGAAGAAGTCGTTAGGAAACCCTTGGATTCTCTTCTGATTTAGAGGACAACCTTCAGTATTGATAGCATTTTGTTGTCATGCACTTGAAGTATTCTTTCATGACTGACGGATGGTGCTGTTTAAATAATGGACTACAGAACCATGTGCTTAAATGAAATCTGACTACACTAATTTCGTTACATATTAGGAAGCTTCCAGTGTTCTGCAAGGACATGATTTCATTGACCATGGATTTATATTTTCAGTTTGTACAAATTGTATCCACTGTGGATGGCTCCCCCTTCACTGTAAAATACTCTTGCTTTTTGAAAATCAGTGTTTGCATAGTTTTATCTCTCATTGTACCCTGCGTAAGCAAAGGATTGTGTTCCAGGCCCCTCCTGGAACAGGCCAAAGTAAGTAAAATCGAGTATTTTTTTATGTGAAAGATAGAAAAGTATAGTATTACTGACTCAGCTTCATACTGAGTGAATATACTATAATAGGACCCAGAAGATATAAATGATCCACTTTGTCTATATATGTATACACACATACATACACATATAAAATATAATTTATATATGTATGCTTAATCGGAAAAAGAAACATCAAGAGCATGTTTCATTGTTTATCTATATCTCTCGCTTTTTTAAACAGCACATGAAGACAAAGCACCTTTTTATTTAGACTTGGCTAAAAATTATCAGTCATATGTAGATGATTATGCAATATCTGCCAACATCCTACTCAGGAAAAGTTATAGCAGATGGCGGAATTTATGCGCCATGTGGCATTTGTTTAAGTGTGGAAATAGCTAATATTTTTTCCTCGATTATTATAACTATTTTTCTTTTTAAGAATCAATTAACCTTGAAATACCATTTTTGATGGGTGCCTCCGTGAAGGGTGGGATGGGGAGAAGGAAGAGAAATCTGAAATCTTGCAGGCCCTTGACTGAGTAACTGTTATGTAGCTCATTAATCAGGGGCTCTGAGAACCCTGATTTCAAAATAGCATTATTGTGTCCTAAATATAGACTCCTCTGGAATTGTTAAGGAGAAGGCCCTATTGAGATCAGCAGGCACTATAGATTGGTCTTTCTGCTACAAAGGACTGGGATTCACATTTGCAAGTTTACGGGTCCCCAGGGAGAACATCTTGTAGTCAGCATCATTTCAGGCCTGTAGCGCATAATTTGTTTTGATAACTACAAACAAAAGAGATCTGTTCCTGAAAGGCTTCAAAAATTGGCAGGGGCTCTTCCCCTTGGTAATGGGAGCTGCTGCTTCCAGGGCTGAAGACCTGAGCACCACAGCAGGCCTGGAATCTAGTGGGAAGAGCGAGGAAGCTGCAGGAGGTGGTGGAAGGCAGGCATCTTTCCAGAGAGACGGGTACATGCTAACCTTGGGAGCCCCTTCCTATCAGGAATCAATATCACACGAGCATGATCTATAGCAGAGACCCAGCGCTTGGAGTAATTTTTATGTTGTGTATGCTTCAAATGCATTTTATTTCCTGACTTGAGATGTTATAGTTAGATGAAATAAGAGGCAAGGGGTATGTGTACTGGGGTGGTTGGGGAGGGAGAGAGGATTTGATGGAGAACATCAAGGACCTATTGCTTACCTGTTTTCGAGGAATCCTTACCCATAATCAGCTCATTACAGAGACTCTTGGGGTTCTCTCGAGGCTGCTGAAGGCATGCCTCCTGCGATTGTGCAGAGCGAAGGGATCGGTCAGGAAATACGTATTACACAGAAGAAAGAGGAATGTACCGGCAGAGTTCTGGGCTCGCTGCAGCCATTCAACAAATATTATTTGAATGAATTTATTTATAAAAATGGATATGTAAAAACAGGAGTCATTATCTTGAGTGGTCTGATTGAGGATTTTTCTTAGTTTTTGTAACTGTTGGTAATAGTTGATTAATTACCTTTATTACAATTAGAATTATTATCGTCATTTTACATACATTTCTCCTTGCCTCTGTTAACAATTTGGTGATGGCTTTTCCCATTTTTATACCTTTACATTGCCTATGTAAGTATACAGTTTCATTCTGATACACATGAAACAATAAAAAGTGCATTTTTTCTGCAAATACACACTTAGCAAGCATTCTAGGGCTTTTTATTTAGTAGAACCTAATCTCATTCTTTCTAAAACGTTACTTGATATCCCATAGTGTGGGTATAATATCATTTATTTAAATATTTTTGCCTATATTTGATTTTTTAATGTATGTTTTCAAGTGACCAATCTGTATCAAATTCTATAAGACATGGCCATCCCAAGTTGTCTGAGATCTACTTATGACTTTTGCACATTTTCTTTAATGAGTACGTGTTGCTTTTAAAACACAAAAGGTTGAAGAAAGTTTTAAATCTACTTGTGGGATCAAAACTATGCATGTGAAAAGAATGTCTAACCTTTATTGGGCTCATGTCTAAGAGACACTATATTAAGCGTGTGTATATATAGAAATATAGATAAACTCATTAACATCCTTTCCATTATTAAGCGTGAACCATAGCATAGCCGGGCAAGATTGCTGACTCTTCCCTAGATGGACAGCTGTGTTTTCACATCTTCCTGCCTTTCCTTCCATGGATGTTTATTCAATATTTACTTATTTATTTATTTTGAGACAGAGTCTTATTCTTATCTTGGCTCACTGCAACCTTTGCCTCCTGGGATCAGAGAATTCTTGTGCCCTAGCTTCTCTAGTAGCTAGAATTACAGGTGTGCGCCACCACACCTGGCTAATTTTTGAATTTTTTTTTTTTTTTTTTTTAGTAGAGACAGGATTTCACCATGTTGGCCAGGCTGGCCTCAAAGACCTGACCTCAAGTTATTTGTCTGCCTTGGCCTCCCAAAGTGCCAGGATTACAGGTGTGAGCCGCCATGCCTGGCTATCAATAAATACTTATTAACTGTCTGCTTTGTTCCCAGCACTCCTCTGTGTGCTGAAAATTTAGCAGTGAACAAAATAAATACCATCCCCCAGGGACCTTAAACTCAAGTCTAGCGGGGGATCACTCTATTAAGAGATGAAGTCAACATTCAACTCTCCTACAGACACAGATAGGATAATATTTCAATTTCTCCTTGATCTGCTCCCCCAGACCCCTAGACCACAGGCAGTGTAGCTAGAGACCCATTAGCAGAGGCTTCCCCATCATTGCTGTGTGAAGGGAAGCAGTGCATTTTCAGTAGATGTCATTAAAGTAGCCAGCAGATGTGGATCCTGGTGGGGTGGTCCCAACTGTCATAAACATTCCTTCCCAAAGTCCGCCAGGAGACACTGTACCCTCCCCTGGAAAGTAAGAAACAGAGAAGGCGAACAGTCTCCTGCTCCGACTGTGTGTCTCTCAGCTCTGAGAAATTTCTTTTCAGATGTTACCTTACCCCGGCCTGTCTCTCGAATAAGAAAACTGCTCAGGAGAGTCTGCCATTCTCTCAGATTATAATCAGGGAGCCTGCTGTCACTTGGGAAAGGCTTTAAAAATTCATCTCATGTGCTGTGAGTGCGTATCTCTGGTACTCCTGCCACTCCTCATCCGTCTTATTTTGATTGTACACACCGTGCGATTTGGAAAGGAAGTGGTGTTTTTTGGAGGGGGAGGGAAACACTGGAAAACAAGGCTGATGGTGACGGTCATGAGCGCAGGGCTGTTGTGTGCTCTGTGACATGCCCGGGGGATGCGTCTCCTGAAAGAATGGGACACTTGTTAGAGAAGGCACGGGTGGGAAGTGGGCTGCGGGGAGCTGGGAGCCCCTGCATCACAGGCTGCTGTTTACCGCGGGTTGCCTCTGAGCACCGTGGGGAGGCAGTGACACCAGCTGGCCTCACAGCGACACTCCAGCAGCTGTCCTTTTCTCCAGCCTGGACCTGATAAGTGCGTCCCCGAGGACAGTTAGAGGAAGACAGGCAAGACACACCGGCCTCCCTCCTGGGTGCACTCTCCCTTAGGTTACATGGCTTCTAACAGACATCTTCCATGGGTGTTGAGGCAGCCGGCTTCATGGTCAACAAGGCAATTCCTCTGTCACGCTGCGAATCTTGTTCCCTTCTCCAGAATTTTTAAACTCTTCAGCGGGCACATACAAATGATGAGCTGCTCACTCAGAAAAATGCGGGTTTCAGTTCTGGCCTTGTGGTATGCTATTGGTGGGATGATGACTAAGTCACTTAACTTCTCTAAGCCTCAGTTTTCTATTTTATTTTCTTTTTTTGTTATTATTATACTTTAAATTCTAGGGTACGTGTATAAAAAGTGCAGGTTTGTTACACAGGTATACATATGCCACGGTGGTTTGCTGCATCCCTCACCCGTCAACTACATTAGGTATTTCTCCTAATGCTATCCCTTCCCCTGCCTCCCCCACCACCAACAGGCTCTGGTGGGTGATGTTCCCCTCCCTGTGTCCATGAGTTCTCGTTGTTCAACTCCCACCTATTGGTGAGAACATGCAGTGTTTGGTTTTCTGTTCCTGTGTTAGTTTTCTGAGAATGATGGTTTTCAGCTTCATTGATGTCCCTGCAAAGGACATGAATTCATTCTTTTTTATGGCTGCATAGTATTCCATGGTGTATATGTGCCACATTTTCTTTATCCAGTCTATCATTAATGGGCATTTGGGTTGCTTTCAAGTCTTTGTTATTGTGAATAGTGCCACAATAAACATACCCGTGCATGTGTCTTTATAGTAGAATGATTTATGATCCTTTTGGTACATACCTAATAATGGGATTGCTGGGTCAAATGGTATTTCTAGTTCTAGATTCTTGAGGAATTGCCACACTGTATTCCACAATGGTTGAACTAATTTACACTCCCACCAACAGTGTAAAGCCTCAGATTTCTTATCTGTAAAGTGGGCTACAGCATGTGGCTTGACTGAGATAACACACATTGTTCATATCAGCTATTTCTTTCATGCCAGTTCTGCCCAAGTCTGTCCATGGCAACATGATAGGAGCTCTCTGCCTGTGTGTCATTTTTTCACCAGAGTGAGCATGCCATAAGGAGCAATAAAAACATCCATCTGGCTGGGCGCAGTGGCTGACACTTGTAATTCCAGCACTTTGGGAGGCCGAGGCGTGTTGATCACAAGCTCAGGAGTTTGAGACTAGGCTGACCAACATGGTAAAACCCTGTCTCTACTAAAAATACAAGAAATAGCTGGGTATCATGACATGTGCCTGTAATCCCAGCTACTCAGAAGACTGATCTCTTGAACCCAGGAGGTGGAGGCTGCAGTGAGCCAAGATTGTGCCACTGTACTCCATCCTGGGTGACAAATCGAGACTCAGTGTCAAAAAAGAAAAAGGAAAAAAGGGCCAGATGTGGTGGCTCAAGCCTGTAATCCCAGCACTTTGGAAGACTGAGGTGGGCGGATCACCTGAGGTTGGGAGTTCGAGACCAGCCTAACGAACGTGGAGAAACCCCATCTCTACTAAAAATACAAAATTAGCCAGGCATGGTGGTGCATGCCTGTAATCCCAGCTACTCCAGAGGCTGAGGCAGGAGATTCGCTTGAACCCAGGAGGCAGAGGTTGCGGCAAGCTGGGATTGCGCCATTGAACTTCAGCCTGGGCAACGGAGCAAAACTCCACCTCAAAAAAAAAAAAAAAAAAAGAAAGAAAGAAAGAGAGAAAAAAAAAAAAAAAAAAAAAGTCATCTGCCAGGGCAGATGGCTCTTGGTGTAATAAACATTTCTGTGTATATCTTTTATTAAGAACAAGCAACTAGGAATCCCATTTTGTAGTCTCTTTGAGACATGGCCTGGGGTCCACTCGCAATGTGACAGGACAGAATTCTACACATTCTTTAAAATCTGCCTTTAGAAAAAGACACAGCCTGATTTTATGTCTGTGAGTCATTTTTTTTTTCTGTGTCATATCATAATTCTGATAAAGATAATTACATGCTAGTGTCTAAAGGCAATGATGTGCATGGTTAAGTATATGTACGTTGTTTGGTCCTTGCGTATTTATATTTTCCTCTAAATGTACACTAAGTGCTCTCAGCATTGTTGATAGATTATTGGAAACTGTGACTTTAAGCAAAATGATGTGTAACAGAAGACACTTTACTGTGGGATGATTGATATAAACAAGAGTTAAGTTCCTGAGCACATTTCAGGTCATAAAAACATCACTGATCTTGTAAATAGAGACCCAAAACACTTCTAAAATTAAACATGAAAACACATGTGAATCATACATGCATTTAAAAAAATAAAGAGCCAGGTATGGTGGCTTATGCCTGTAATCCCAGCACTTTGGGAGGCCGAGGTTGGTGGATCACCTGAGGTCGTGAGATTGAGTGCAATCTGGCCAAAATGGTAAAACCCTATCTCTATTAAAAGTACAGAAATTCGCTGGGCATGGTAGCAGATGCTGGTAATCCCAGGTACTTGTGAGACTGAGGCAGGGGAATCACTTGAACCCGGGAGGTAAAACTTTCAGTGAGCCAAGATCACACCACTGCACTGGAGCACGAGAGTGAGACTCCGTTCAATGGAAGAATAAAAAAATGAAAAGATGAATAAAAACAAGCAACATAATGATCTACCCAGTTTTTGATGAATGACTGAGTGATGGTGGCAGTAGGCATGGTAAGTTACATCAATATATATATATATATATATATATATATATATAAATATATATATAAATATATATAAATATAAATATATATACATATAAATATACACACACACACACACACACACACACACATATATATATATATATATATATATATGTATTTTGCAAAGCATAAATTGTCAGGAGTATGTCCCCCATCACAGTACAAAAACAATGACTAGCATGGCAGGCTCACTGGGCACTTTCATAATGCTTTGTTTCTTGTTGTGCATTTTTATAACGATCATCTTCTTTATCCATTTTTATTTGACAGTCATGAGTATTCATTCTTTCATTCATTCTGCATCCGGCTTACTCTAGTTCAGGCTTTTGAGTGGCTGGAGCCTATCCTAGCATCTCAGAGCACAAGGTAGGAACCACCCTGGCCAGGATGTGCTCACACCCACACTCACTCATGCTGAGATGTTATAGACATGCCAGTTCCCCAAACACATACATCTTTGGGATGTGGAAGGAAACCAGAGTACCTGGAGAAAACCCATGCATACATGGCAAAGCATGCCAACTTCACACAGACAGTGGACCCAGCTGGGAGTCAAATTTTTTTTTTCTTATCAACATTATAGCCAAATGGTATTCAAAGACCTGCTGTATTCTGAGCTCTTCATTCTCTGAAGGGTCTTAAAAACTTGAGGACCTCAAAATGATATGGCTCACCCTCCTGTTTTAGGGCTT
Organism: Cebus imitator; assembly: GCF_001604975.1. Classification (NCBI taxonomy): domain Eukaryota; kingdom Metazoa; phylum Chordata; class Mammalia; order Primates; family Cebidae; genus Cebus; species Cebus imitator. Next base: position 2,347,597 of record NW_016107661.1, read on the forward strand.
AGATATGTTTTTACTGAGTCCTCCGAATCTTCTTAGAACCCAAACTGGGAGGAAATGACAGCTAATGGGGGATTGTTCCTATTTTTGTTGGCAGGGTGAGGGAGGTGGTGACTGAGCTCAAACCATGTGGAAGGATATTTTATTTACTAAAACAAAAGAGGCAATAATTTTTACTGCAACGTTAGGGATTTATGCTAAATAAAAGTAAGTTCCCACAATCTTGGGGGAGGGGTGTTAAGCCAAGGCAAAGATTTCACAGCTGTTGGGAAATTGCTTTCTGCAAATACTAAAAGATACGGTGCCAAGGTCGCTGGCCATCTGGTAATAATTTATGTTCCTCTCCCCAGCAAAGATAAATAAACAATAAAGAACTGCCCATCTAGGGATACATTTCCACCACACCTTTTATCTAAGCAGTGACCTGTGACTGAATTCTGCCCAGTGACATGTGGGAAGAAATGCCCCTTTCAGGACTGGCCCCCAAAAGCTCTCTCTGGGATGCCCCAAACTTCTTTTTTCCCCCATCCTCTGATGAACACCCACTTGACTTTGTCTGCTACATGTTAAAAATAGAGTCCTCATCATCTACCTGGATCCCTGAATGACTGTGTGGATCAAGAAGCTCCCCACTCTTCCCTGCTATGACTGGACTAGCCTCTATAATGTGTAGGGTGTCTGTATTAGCATCTACATTGCTTAACATCAATTTAATGGATCACTGCATATTTCCATTAATGGAGTTTCAACTGAATGCAAAGATTTAGATTTTGGAACAATAATTCTTAAATTTTGTCAATAAGAGCTTATTAAATATAAGTACCAATTCCAATGCTTAGAACTTTTTATGTGCTATCTCTTTTCATTTTCTTTCCAACTCTCTAGTTTGTATCAGTCAGGGAACACCAAGTTGTGCTGTTGTAACAAATAACTCTGAAATCTCTGATATAACACAAGAAAGATTTATTTCTTATTTACGAAAGTTCATTGAGGTGCTGGGACACTTTCTAGAGAAGCTCTTCAGGATGTATTGGGTCATCATTCCCAGTGGTTTTACTTTTAGGAACCAGCCATATCAATAAGTAGTTCCACATGGTCCCAGAGGAATTCCACCTGGATGTCTCACAGTGGTAGTCAAGTGCTTTGTCCAGAAAGTGACACATTCAACTTCCACCAAATCCCATTGGCCAGAAGTAGTCACATGGCCTCCTTTTCCCTCCTGTACCCCTACTATGTACTCAGAAAAACAAAAACAAAAACAGCTGGGGAAGCAGGAAGAACTATGTGGAAGGATATTTTCTTCATTAAACAAAAGCAATAATTTTTTACTGCAATGTAATACAAATGAGAAGGCTGGGGTTCAGAGAGCTTCAGTCACTTGGACAAGGTTACCCAGTGAGGAAAGTGCAGGTTTTGTAATGAAGGGTGTCACCCAACAGTGCTTATTTCATTGAAGAGTTCTTTCTAAAATTTCCATTATAGCAAAAAATAAGACAATGACCTTGTCCTCAAGAATCTTGCAGTTCAAAGTTGCAAACAGTCAAGTAAAATAATCAGTTACCTGAATTCTAACGAGTACTAGATATCAGATAGCACTTTACATATCATTATGTCTTAAGTAGTGATAGGGGAATGTAAGAAAACTTTTGCATGTCATCACAAAACACTTTTCTCAGGGGCATAAGAATTCTGTCCTAAAATGGATCATCTTTTGAGAGGCTGAGAGCAGGGTAGTGGGAAGTTAGTAAAGGAATGTCCCTGGGACGCAGCAGTGGGTGAAAGTGTGTTGTGATTCATGACCTTATGGATGGACGGTGTTCTCTTCCGTTTGTCCTTGGCTGGGTAGTTGATGGAACACTGATGTGCTTCTATGGGTATTTAGGAGAAATAAAAATCCATGGTAAAATGAAGCTCTGTTCTGCATTCTCTCCTAAACTCCAAACAATGTGCCCAGTAGGGGATGTCTGCTAGGGGGTGTGTGTGTGTGTGTGTGTGTGTGTGTGTGTGTGTGTGTTTGCAGGAACATGGGAAACAGAGGGACATAGGAAGAAAGAAAGAAAAACAGAGGGACAGAGGAATGTACCGAGAGAGAAACACAGTGAAGGAGAAACAGAAAATCTTCCATTTATTTAAAGTCAGTTCTCTCAAGTTTTATTAGGATCAAAGCAAAAATAGATAAAAATATATTTATTAAATATAATAGAGATTTTTAAAGTGTATTTTCTGGTTGCTGAAAAAAAATATTTGCTGAAGGCCTAAGAATGATACAATGGACTTTGGGGACTTGGGGGAAAGGGTGGGAGTGGGGTGAGGGATAAAAGACTACAAATTGGGTACAGTGTACAAATTATGGCTCAGATGATGGGTGCACCAAAATATCAGAAATCACCACTGAAGCACTTATTCATGTAACCAAACACCACCTCTTTTCCAAAAACCTTTACAAATATAAAAAAAAAAAAAATCAAAAAGTCTTTGCTCAAAAATGAGACTACTGAAATGATATCTTTTCTTCTAATTTGGTTTTACTTAGATCTGTTTTAATGTTTTACGTCAAACTGTTCATGCTCAGTTCCGTCTTTGTTTTGTTTTGTTTTTGTGTTTTTGAGAAAAGGTCTTGCTCTGTTACCCAGGCTGGAGTGTCGTGGTGGTTATTGCTCACTGTAGCCTTGACCTCCTGGGCTCAAGCAGTCCTCCCACCTCAGCCTCCTGAGTAGCTGGGACTATACACGTGCACCACCACACGTGCTGATATGGTCTGGCTTTGTGTCTCCACCGAAATCCCATCTTGAATTGCAGTTCCCATAATCACCATGTGTCATAGGGAGAACTCGGTGGACGGTAATTGAATCATCAGAGTGGTTACCTCCATGTTGTTCTCGTGATTGCCGGTGAGTTCTCACAAGACTTCATAGTTTCATGAGAGGCTTTTTCTCCTTTGCTCTGCCCTTCTCTTTGCTGCTGCCGTGTGAAGAAGAGCCTGTTTGCTTACCCTTCTGCCATGATTATAAGTATTCTGAGGCCTCCCATGCCATGCTAAACTGTAAGTCAATTATACCTCTTTCCTTCATAAATACCAAGTCTCAGGTATCTTTATTAGCAGCATGGGAACAGACAAATACACCTTGCTATTTTTTTTTTTTTTTTGAGACGGAGTTTCGCTCTTGTTACCCAGGCTGGAGTGCAATGGCGCGATCTCGGCTCACCGCGACCTCCACCTGCTGGGTTCAGGCAATTCTCCTGCCCCAGCCTCCTGAGTCGCTGGGATTACAGGCACGCACCACCATGCCCAGCTAATGTTTTGTATTTTTAGTAGAGACGGGGTTTCACCATGCTGACCAGGATGGTCTCGATCCCTTGACCTCGTGATCCACCCGCCTCGGCCTCCCAAAGTGCTGGGATTACAGGCTTGAGCCACCGCGCCCGGCCACCTTGCTAATTTTTAAAAATGTTTTTGTAGAGACAGGGTCTGACTGTGTTGCCCAGGGTGGTCTCAAAATTCTGGCCTCAAGCTCCCTTCTCATGTCAGCCTCCTAAAGTCCTGGTGTTACAGGTGTGAGCCAGTGCCTCCAGCCCTCAGTCCTTAGTCCTTTTTAAAGCAGCATACAGATACTATAGGTTCATGAACCTGTTCGTCATTTTTTTTTTTTTTTTTTTGGTTTCTGAGATGGAGTCTTGCTCTGCCACTCAGGTTGGAGTGCTGTGGTGTGATCTCGGCTCACTGCAACCTGTGCCTCCTGGGTTCAAGTGATTCACCTGCCTCGGCCTCCCGAGTAGCTGGGATTACAGGTGCCCACCACTGTTTCCCACTAATTTTTGTATTTTTAATAGAGATGGGGTTTCACCATTTTGGCCAGGCTGGTCTCAAACTCCTGACCTCATGAACCGCCCACCTCAACCTCCCAAAGTGCTGGGATTATAGGCATAAGCTACTGTGCTCCACCAGACCTGTTTATCTTTTAAGGGATTATGATCGTTGACTTTTTCCATCACAAATTTTGATTCACCTCAGTGTGCTGATAACTATTTCCAGGTAAATTGGAGTCATAACACAGATTCGCCAATTATCTGGAGAGGAGCACTACTTCCTAATTATGTGGTCAATGAAGAGCTAGTTGATCATTAAGCGACACTGATATGCAAAGCCACAATAATAAACACCAGGAAAGATTAAAAGCTCCCTCAGACATAATCCCTGTGCTCCTCTCCATAAACATACAAATAATGAAAAAATAAATACTTGTTTGCTCAATTCTGCAAAACTAGAAATGTCACAGGGGGATGAATAATAATAACTGTATCAAGGGACCAATCTTGGTTAGATTCTTTAGTGGGATATATCAAGTAATCCCAGACCCAAATCTGCAAGGTAAGCATCGTTATTCTCCTTACCATTCTAGAGATGACACCATTTGAGACTCAGAAAACTTCACTCCCCGGCCCCACACAGCTGATGAAGCATGGGGGTTTAGATTCAGACTCAGTTTTTGTTATCACAAAGACTAAGCCCCTCAAAACATGCCTAGTCTTAACTGATGCCTAAATGGAACTTAGTTTTTCCCGAAAGAGAGAAGGTGAGCATTGGCGTACCCCCCTGGATATCTCTTTTGGGCTTTTCTTTCTTCTTTGCTTTTCCTCCTCCAAAATCATACTTGTAAAGGCAAGCTTCTGAAGCATTTTCAAGAATAGATTTTGCTTTCGATGAAGTGTGTCAAAAATAATGTGATTTTAGGCCAGGCGCTATGGCTCACGCCTGTAATCCCAGTACTTTGAGAGGCCAAGGCAGGCTGATCACAAGGTCAGGAGATGAAGACCATCTTGGCCATCAAGGTGAAACGCTGTCTCTACTAAAAATACAAAAATTAGCTGGGTGAGGTGTTACATGCCCATAATCCCAGCTACTTGGGAGGCTGAGGCATGAGAATTGCTTGAACCTGGGAGGTGAAGGTTGCAGTGAGCCGAGATCACACCACTGCATTCCAGCCTAGCAACAGAGCGAGACTCTGTCTCAAATAATAATAATTGATTTTAGAAGAATGGCATAAATATTTCTCCAACATCATTTTCTTTTCCCTTCTCCATTTTCCCTGCTGTGCCTGTTGAGTTATCCCCACCAGTTGAAGGGACAGGTAGGTCCGTGTGGGCAGACCAGAGTCTAATGAGTTCCTATACCATACCCATCCCTAATGAAGCCTCCTCAAGTAGGATTTGCTGAGAGCAAGGGAAGCTTCCCCTTTGGTGACTTACAAAGTCTGGCTACTTTAAAATTTATATTCTACACAGAATTTCGTCTCTTTGCTTTTATAGTGATCCCTGTGAAGCACAAACCCAGCATCCTTGCTTCCTCTTCATTAGAGATGGGCGTTATTCGTTTGAGTCTTTTAGAATTCTTTATTGTGGTGATTTTGCTCTTGGCAGCTGGTGTGGGGTTCCTTCCCCCAGCCGTGTTAACTGCTTTGGGAAACAAGCTCACTCTTTACCATGCAGACCTCTACCCTGTGCTCTGATAGTCTAGCTGAGGTGAAGCAAACCATAGGTGAGTGCTGACTAGCAACGGTCCCTTCCTGTGCCGAAGGCAGAGATCGATCTCATTTCAGTGATGCTGCCTCTCTATGAAAATACCCCATGACCTTCTCAGAAACAGGTCATCTGTTGATTCCCCAGGCTGCTTAGGGGGCTTCCCTCGTGGGTCCTGCTTGGCTCCTTAATGAGGGACTCACAGCTGTGTTCATGGAGGTAGGTCACCTGGAAGTAGAGGCAGGTTTGACTGGGGACTCTCAAGCTTCATGAAAATTGGATGTGTGTCCCAGATTCTTAGCTTTGGTGTTATGTCCCTCAAGGAAGCCACTGAGGTTACATGTCCAACACAATCAGAGACATTTCAACATTTCAGGGTTTTCTTTTGCCCCAGATATTCATATAAACCAATCATTATCAAACCGGGGTATTCCCCCCACCCACCAAGGGATATTGGCAATCTTTGGTTGTTGAAATTGAAAGGATGCCACCAGGATTTAATGGGGGAAGCCAGGGATGCTGTGCTGCTACCCATCTTGCGAGGCACAGAGCAGCTCTCTTCTCCTCAGCAAAGAATTATTTGTTTCTAAGTTTCAATAGCAGGGAGGCTGAGAAAGCTGATTTGAGCCATATTAAAATGTACCCCATTTTAATATATAACACAATTTTTTGATAGTAAAAGTTTTAAAAGAATTTTTATCACTTTGCTGTTGAACTAACTCTTAATAGCTCATTAAATTTATGATTAGCTGCTGTTTCTCAATAATCATTGCCTAAACTTAAAAATTATTATGAGAGAAAAATAATGTACAACTTGTCTTCCAACATAATAAAATATTTATGAATACTAAATTTAACAATTAATGATGCTGACATAATGTTGCGTTTTGGAGAAATAATATTAAGCAGTTATTAATTCTGTCTTTGCTCCTTGAAATGTTAGAGCCGCTGATTATTTTTTTTCAATTTTCAAGTATTACTGGGTGCCCTTGGACCTCAAAAGCCCTAACACTGCGTATGGAGTCAGGTGCATAATATATCCTTGAATCTATTAATTCTGGACCTCCGCAATCAAAAGTTAAATTCATTTTAAATACTTAAATGATGACATCATAGATCCAAGAGGTCAAACAACGAAATCAGGGTTTAGTCTTTTTTTCTCTCTTTTCCTTCATCATTTCTCTTTTCTCACTCCATTTCTTATCTTCTTCCTCTCCTGTCCACTGCGCCCTTCCTTTCTCTTCTTTCCTCCCCTTCCTTTCCCTCCTCTTTCTTTCCCTCCACTTCCCTAGCCTCCCCTCCCCTCCCTTCTCCTCCCCTCCCCCACTCTTTTTTGAAATGTTAAAGTTTATTTCAACGAAAACTGAACTGAGCTACAGTTTCAGCTGGTTCTCTAAGCCACAGTTCTGTTCCTGTTTTTTGTTTTTGCAGTTTGTCTTTCCTCCCCTGCTGATTTCTCCGTCCCTTGTTAATTCTGGACCTCACTCTCCTCTGTTGTCTCTTGCTCTGTGTCTCTCCCTCTCGCCCTCACCTCACCCCTGTCTTTGGAGTTGACTCCATTCTCAGTTGAGTACTCCCCGCAAGGAAGAGGATGGATAGTATCAGAGGCAGGTGTCTCCACTCAGAAAACAACCTGGAAAATAGAGATCTTATTTTCTGATTGCTTCAGTGAAAGTCCCAGGAGTAGTTCTAATGGGTCCTAGAATAAATAAATCACTGTGTTCGGGGGCACGTGGCACTGACCACTGATTGTGCAGCTTCAGGACCGGGAACTACCTTTGCCTGTGCCACCTGGTCTGAGAGAGGGAAATGGATGGGTTGCAGAGCAATGGGCCCGCTGATGGCAAGCAAGAGGAATGACACCAGGCACCAACAAATGCTCCTTACACAACCACAGTGTTAAGTTTTGGGGGAACATCTCACACTAGGCCTGTGTATGAACAGTGCTCAGTCAATGGAGGAAATAACTAGAACTTTATTAGCTTCCATTTTTACTTTTTATTGCTTCCCTCCAAGTAATTGGGATTGGGGAGAGCATCTTGTTACCTGTCTTCTTTTTAATTGGATTCTCTCCGTTCTCTGTGACTCTTAGTTCTTTGCTTTCTGGCTGGTTTTGTCAAGGTAACTAGGTATTTTAAATCACAGTGCAATTTCTTGTAGCTCAGAAAACTGAACTGAAGTAGTAACTTTTAATAGGTCAATTACATTATTTTTCAGCAGCCTGCTGCAGCCAAATGAAACTGCAGTTTAATTAGGTTGGTGTGATGCCAAAATAAATGTTTCATTCCCAGCTTGTTTTATTTACTCATTGAAAAGTAGGGGAATCTACAAATAACAGCATTGGAAAATGTTAAAAGCTAATCACTTTGGCTGCACTTGTTTGTAAAGAAAGACGATCGTATCCTCATCGGTCCAGTTTGGTAGATGACAAAGCTGCAAAACAAATAAACAATAACAACCATGGTTTTGTTTAAAACTCAAAAATGCAGAAGGTTCTTTCCACAACAACAAAAAAAGTCAACTGCAAATACGGAAAGGCCATTCAGAAAGAAACATAACAAGTCAGAGTCCCCTAATGTATTTTGTGTTCCTGATGTGTGGTAAGCATTGTCCCTGGTGTAATTATATCTATTTTTCTCAGTAAACCAGAGAAGTCTTGTGAGATGAAGTTACAGGGCCCAGCAAAGGTGGCACTCTGAGTGTGATCAAACCACGCTTTCATTATTTGAAGGTCAGTGAATTAGGAACGGGAACAGCAGGAAACAGCAGAAAAGCTGTGTTTTATTTTCCTTCTTTTTTTTTGAGACATCGTCTTGCTCTGTCACCTAGGCTGGAGTGCAGTGGCACCACCTCAGCTCACTGCAACCTCTGCCTCCTGGGGTTCAAGCAATTCTCTTGCCTCAGCCTCCCGAGTTGCTGGGATTACAAGCCTACACCACCACACCCAGCACATTTTTTGTATTATTAGCACAGAAGGGGTTTTGCCATGTTTCCAGGCTGGTCTTGAACTTCTTTCCTCAGGTGATTCACCTGCTGTGGCCTCTCAAAGTGCTGGGATTACAGACATGAGCCACCGTGCCTGGCCTGTGTTTACTGTTAAAACGCAGTACTCCTGAACGACCCATAGCTACTTCCAGTCCTTCCACCTTCAGCCAGAAGATGGGAATTGCCACCCACCAAGGCAGGATCAGCCTGGCAGCGATCACTGAGGGATTGAGATGATGTTAGATGGTTTTGCCAGCAGCCTCCAGCCAATGTCTCATACCGAGCTATAGTTTCAACAGAAAATGAGGATGTCTGGTCATGTTCTCTCTCCCTCTTTTCATGTTCTCTCTCTGGTCATGTTCAACACAGATTAGGGACCTGTATTAAAAACCAGTGACAACTTCCCTTTGTCTTGTTAAGATAATGGGAATCAGCCTCAAGGATTCTCTGCCAGAAATGCAGACAAGCCAGATTTCTGGGCAGAGAGACACCTGGTCAGGGCTTTGCAGGCACCACTTTTTCTCTGAGATACAGAGAGCTTGGCCTCTGTGCACTTTAATAATACACAACAATGGTTAGAACTTTAATCTCTGCCAGTCTCATACAAAGAAAAAAATTATTCCAAGGCAGCGCCAGCAATCCTAATGTCCTCCAGGCTATTTTTCCAAAAATGATTCCTTAATAGATAACTATTATCTTTCCTATCTTACAGAAGAGGAGACCTTTTTGTCGTGTATGTGTGAAATAAGAGGTACATTTGCAGGGCAGCCTTGAAGCTTTGTAATTACACACGTTTCTGGTGTGAGGAGGTGCTGTTACAGTCTCAAAATATTTGGAACCATCTCTTCTTGCCTTTTACTTCAACTCTATTTTCAGTTTTAATTCTAAGGTTGACTTGCATTCTTGGTCCCTTTGGAATAGAACCATAGATCCCCCATGTCACATTCAAAAGAAATGTTTCAAGTGCCATTTTTCATCTTGACATGTTTTGCAAGGTCTTTGCCTCTGTGACTTTGAGATCTGTTTAATTCCTGCATTGGGCTGTGTGGGGTTCTTCCGCTCTTGTGGTAGTGCTGTGTTGTTGGTTAGATCAAAGACATAGAGTCTTTCTGTGTAAGAATAATGCAGTAAACAATCGTGAATGCTCAGAATGATATCTGCTTGTTCCTGTAATCATGCATGTGTTTGCTGCAGAGCAAAGGGAGAAGAACACGTGTACCTTTGCTGGCCATCACAGCAAAACTAATTTAGTTTTTTTCTTCTTCTTCCTCTCCTGCTCTGACAATTTGGATAAAGCTCTGTGCATTAAAATAGATAATTATAAGGGAATTCTGTAAAGTGGGTATGCATGAGTATTGTAGAAGTATCGTTTAGTAGCAATCATACACAATTATTTCTGTATTAAAGTGTGTCCAGATACCTTTAAACAGCAGTTTTAAACTTTTAAAACAGTGAAGTACTTGTTCCCCAGTAAGTGAAATAATATATACCACAATGTGTAAAACCAGGTAGTAGCTGTATTTCATTTAATACTAAAGTCATGCTTAATTTGAAATGCATCACATTTGCTTACAAATCTATCATCAGAAGCAACGCTTGTTATGATTAATTGAGATGTTTAGAATCCGGAGGTCCAGGTGGCAACTGTAAGCAGTTGTTTGTGTGTTCGGACTACACAGTATTGAGAAAATCCCAATTTGCTCAGATAGGTAGATGTGAAAAACAGCAGTTTCTTTGAACTACCCATCTTGCAACCTCAGAGTATTCTATATTGTGGATACACGGCAGAAGAAACATTCATTCCTAAGATACCTACAAAATGAGCAAAACCAGCAGCATACATGGACCCAGTACTAATCTTTCTCCAGTGTGTCTTAATTATGCGCATCAGGTATTTGTGACTTTCTTTTGTTCTTTCTATTAATCGGAGGTCTTTTCAGTAGCAAGTGCTATATACCTGACTTGAATGGGCTTAAGGAAGAAAAAGTATTGTCTCATGTGATTGAAACACCTACATATATAGCTGGTTTGGGACAAAGCTGAATCAAGATGGTCAGATGATGTTGCCAGGAATACTTCTTCCCACATTACACACTATTCTGTATACCACGTATTTTCAGGCTGTTCCCTTAAAGTGGCAAGATGGGTTCCAGCAGGGATAAGCTTATATCCTCCCAGCGCAGGAGCCTGATGGCAAAGAGAACCTTCTTTTCAGTGGTTCAGGTTAAGTCCTGGCCAGACCTCAGTTGCTCACCCATCCTGAGAAGCAGGGTTTTATATTAACTGCACTATTACCATATGAACTGATTGTAGTTGGAAGGGAAAAGATTTCATCAATGAGTCTTTTAAAAACTTAACATTAAAAAGTTGACTGATTAAAAATTGTGTATAAGTATTATGTAAAACATGATGTTTTGAAATATATATGTATAGTGGAATGGTTAAATTGAGTTTAAATGAGTTAAATTAATACATGCATTATGTCACCTGTTTATTGTATGTGTGTGTTGAGAACACTTAAAATCTATTTTCTTAACAATTTCCTAGTGTATAATATTATTAACTGTAGTCACTATGATGTACAATAGGTCTCTTGAATGTTGTATCCTTTGACTAATGTTTCCCCAACACCCCTCTCTCCCCACTGGTAATCTCCATTCCTTTCTCTGTATCTGTGGGTTCAATTCTTGAAGATTCTGCATTCAAATGAGATAATACAGCATTTTTCTGAGACTGGCTTTTTCTGAGAGTTTTACTCTGTCGCTCAGGCTACAGCACAGTGGTGCCGTCCCAGCTCACTGCAACCTTCCCCTCCCGGGTTTAAGCAGTTCTCCTGCCTCAGCCTTACAGGTTTCCTGCCTCAGCCTTACAGGTTTCCTGCCTCAAGATTACAGGTGTGCACCACCACACCTGGCTAATTTTTGTATTTTTAGCAGAGTCAGGGTTTTGCCATGTTGCCCAGGCTGATCTCTAACTCCTGACCTCAAGTGATCCGCCTGCCTTGGCCTCCCAAATTGTGGGGATTATAGGCATGAGCCACTATGCCTGACTGTGTACTTGACTTTCTTGAAGGCATCTTAATACTAGAAAAGGCAAGAGCCACGATGGACACGTAAAAATAATAAAAATCCTCCAGGATACAGGTTTTTAGTGTAAAAAACAGAGAGATGATTTTTTGAAGAAAGAACTCCCCTCTTTTTACATATAAACCTGAAGAAAAAACACAGCGAAGACCCATTTTGCCTGGTTTCCCCAGTGATTAACATTTTGTGACATTTACTTTCTACTCCCATCTTCCTATATATATTGGACTATTTTAAAATTGCGGACACCATCAACACCTCATGCTTAAAGGCTTCAACATGATTCTCTTAAAAATAAGGCAGTTTTGGTCAGGTGTGGTGATTCACATCTTTAATGCCAGTACTTCAGGAGGCCGAGGCGGACAGATCACCCGAGGTCAGGAGTTCAAGACCAGCCTGGCCAACATGGTGAAACCCTGTCTCTACTAAATACAAAAATTAGCTTGGCCTGGTGCTGCGTCCCTGTAATCCCCGTTACTCAGGGGGTTGAGGCAGGAGAACTGCTTGAACCCAGGAGGTGGAGGTTGCAGTGAGCCGAGATTGCGCCACTGCACTCCAGCCTTGGCTCAGAGCAAGACTCCTCTTAAAAACAAAAAACAAAACAACAAAGAAACAAAAAAGCAGGTTTGCTATACAACCACAAGACAATTCTTATTTTTTTCATCCAGATACAGTTATGGAATGTGCATTGCATTTTGTTGTCCTTGTTTCTTTCACAGATTTTGATCTGGACAAGTACACTCAGCTGGGCATGGTGGCGCATGCCTGTAATCCCAACACTTTGGGAGGCCAAGGCTGGTGGATCACCTGAGTTCAGGAGTTTGAGACCAACCTGGCCAGTGCGATGAAACCTTGTGTCCACCAAAAATACATACATTAGCCATGCGTGGTGGCATGCACCTGCAATCTCAGCTACATGGGAAGTTGAAGCTGGAGAATCGCTTGAACCCGGGAGGTGGAGGTTGCAGAGCCGAGATCACACCACTGCACACCTGCCTGGGCAACAGCGTGAGACTTGGTCTCAAAAACAAAAACGAAAAAGCAAGAAAGGCACCCTCCTCCCTGCATTTGGTCTTCTGTGATGTTAACTTAAAAATTAGGTTTGGACCATTTTCCTGTGTAACGTTTTAAAATCAGGACTTACTTGATTATTTCCATGTGGCTCATTCAACTTCAGCATTTTGTGGAGAGTAGTACGCAGGCCATGCTGACTGTCTCATTGCCCCCTTAGCTGAGGGCACTTCATGTCCGTTTGTCCCATTATTTGTAGCAGCAAATTTGGTCACTGGATAAACTGACAGATTTCCCCAGTATAGGCTAGTCTTGTACTTAGGAAATCACCTGTGGGTCTATACTTAGATACTACCTAAGTATCCTTTTTCCATCATCCTTTCCTCATTGAGGACCCTTATCAGAATTGGTTATTACACTGATAGTAGTCAAATAGTGCTTTTCTGATTTTATTCCATCTACTTTTTTTAAAAAAAGAAATTAAATATTGGCTGTACCAACTTTAGCAGAACCATGGCACCCAGTTAGAATACCACTGCCAGAAAAGAAACTATTTTGAAACTGTTTGGCAAAAGTGACAGAACTCTCTAACCACCCATTGGGTTCTATTTGCCTGCTGCCTAGACAGAGCTGATTTATCAAAACAGGGAAATTACAATAGAAAAAAATGTTTAATTCACTCAGAGCCAGCTGTATGGGAGACCAGAGTGTTATTATCACTCAAATCAGTTTCACTGAAAACTCAGCGATTGTTTTTTTTTTCTTTTTCTTTTTCTTTTATTTATTTATTTTATTTTTTTTTTTGGTGGTGGTGGTTTTTTTGAGACAGAGTCTTGCTCTGTCACCCAGGCTGGAGTACTGTGGTGTGGTCTTGGCTCACTGCAACCTCTGCCTCCCAGGTTCAGGCAATTCTCTGGCCTCAGACTCCTGAGCAGCTGGGATCACAGGTGGGCATCACCATGCCCAGTTATTTTTATAAAATTTTTAGTAGAGACCTGGTTTCGCCATGTTCCTCAGGCTAGTGTCAAAATCCTGACCTCGTGATCCGCCCGCCTCAACCTCCCAGAGTGCTGGAATTACTGGCATGAGCCACCATGCCCAGGAGGGATTGGGGCTTTTAAGGATTGTTGGGAGGGTAGGGGGTCAGAAAGTGGGAGTGCTGATTGGCCAGGTCAGAGATGAAATCACAGGGAGTCAGAGTTGTCCTCTTGTGCTGAATCAGTTGCTCGGTGGGGGCCACAAGACCAGATGAGCCAGTTGATCGATATGAATGGTACCAGCTAATCCATCAAGTGCAGAGTCTATAGGTTGTACAATAGTGATGTTATCCCAGGAGCAATTTGAGGAGGTTCAAAATCTTGCAGCTCCTAGCTGCTTGACTCCTAAACCATAATTTCTAATCTTATAGCTAATTTCTTAGTCCTGCAAAGGCAGTCTAGTTCCCAGGCATAAAGGGAGCTTGTTGTGGGAAAGGACTCTTCTCATCTTTGTTTCAAAGTTAAACTATAAACTATAAAATTCCTTCCAAAGTTATTTCAGTCTATGCCCAGAAGTGAACAAGGACAGCTTGGAGGTTAGAAGCAAGATAGAGTCAGCTAGGTCATATCTGTCTTTCACTATTAAAATTTTCTCAGTTGTAATTTTTACAAAGGCACTTTCAACTCCACCTGTAGCTACGTCAGGGGCTGGAAGAAAGAAAATCCATAATGAGCAAGATTTCCAGTCACTCCTCTTTGGATAGAAAGGCCAAGAAGTAGCTCTTAAGACTTGGTTGGGGATCTGAAGGTAGAAAAGAAAAGGAAAGAGAAAAGAGGTAATTGAAACGGTGACAATTGAGAGAAGAGCGGTAGCGTTTAACGTGCATCGCCGTTTTTTCAGCATTAAATACCCAGAATGGAGTTCGGAGAACTTTTATGTTCGCATGGCATATTTAAATTCTCCTTGTTTAGAATTTCAAGAGCTACTACTTTTCTTTGATCCAGTTCGATTATCTTTCATGATCCTCAGAAATTGTACTTTTCTCCCCATTTCAGACTCACAAAGTCCTTAGCCAAATGGCCCCAACCATTGGATTTGCCTGTAGGTGTCATTCATTTTTGTTGTTTCTTCCCCACCTCCCTGGGGTTTTTCAATCGTGCTTCCTTTCAGTCAAAAGCTAATTTTCTTCGCGTGTGTAGGTGGTATAGAATTCCATGCTTTTACACAGTAGCAGGCCTGTATTTGATGTACCTGGTTCAGAGACAATTGTCCTTTATAGCTTTCAGGAGTAAATTCAATGAAAGCCCCATGCGACTAGTTTGTAACTCATTTAGTGAGAGTTCTACAGGATTATTTCACAAAGCAGTTCTCAGCTTAAGAAGCTAAATTGGCTTTATGGTGCCTAGCTGGAGGCCTCTTCTTCCCTGCATTCAGAGGATATTTACATGCATACTAGGAATCTTTCTAGAAAACGGGAGGAGGGTGCGTATCGATGTACGTTCCCTCAGCTTCCTCTTAGCTGCTCCTGAAGGGTGTTGGGTGGGTGTTTGAGAATTAGGGAGACTGTTTTGTTTCATAATACAGAGACAGCTGTATCATATCGGCAAGTGTGTCTGACATGACAAGAGCTGTACAGTTCTGAGGAATGACCAGTAAAGTAGAGCATGCATTTGCACCTTTAGGTTAATGCAGTGGGTATGATGAGAGACTTTAGAGTCACACTGCTTGAGTCCCAGTGCTGGACTACACCTTGGGAAGTTACACAACCTCTCTGAGCTTGGTTTTGGCACGTGCAAGATGTGGACAAGTATAATCGTGAGCTGGGCAGGATAGTCCATGTGAAATATTAAGTGCTATGATAATTCTCAGATTTCTTTGTCAAAGAGTTGGCAGACTGTATATGATACAATAAATGCATTTGTTAGCAAAAAACCTGGCCAGGCCTGGCAGCTCATTCCTGTAAGCTCAGCGCTTTGGGAGGCCGAGGAGGGCAGATCTCTTGTGGCCAGGACTAGCCTGGCCAATGTGGTGAAACCCCATCTCTACTAAAAATAGGTATTTTTTTAAAAGTTAGCCGGTGTGGTGGTGCATGCCTGTAGTCTCAGCTGCTTGGGAGGCTGAGACATGAGAATCGCTTTACCCTGGGAGGTGAGGGTTGCAGTGTGCTGAGATTGTACTGCTACACTCCAGGCTGGGTGACATAGTGAGACTATCTGAAATAAAAGGAGAAAGCGAAACCTTTGTGTTATACATATTATGCAGAGCTCTTTCTAGAAGGAACAGCAGGGTGCCCCCTGCCCGAATTCCTGGTGGAGCTGGGAGAGTAGACCATGTAGGCACTTCGAGTGACCCAGTCATTTTTGTGAGATGATGGAAACTGCTCTTCATCAGCAGCTCTCTGTCTTATCTGTTGTGACAGAGGGCAACTCATAACTTTGCTTTTTCTGCAGCTTAGCTTCTATCCTAATTTGTACTATTATATTTAATTTGAAAATTGCCCATAAAAGAGCATCTGCAGTTGTAAATGAAGGAGATGCATTTTAAATGCACTAACAAAGCTCACTTTTAAAAACAAGATTAACATCTTTCACACCAAGGAACCCTTTGGAAAAAAACTTGGGAAAGGACAGCAGAAAGCACCTTTGCTTTGTGAACTAGATTTTTATTTTTGGGACTGGCTTCACAGAAGAGAGAGATGTTAACTAATACTCGCTGGATGTCAACTAGGGGCTGTATGACTCCTATTATTTGGTCATATAATGGTGAATATTAAACTTAACAGTTTTAGACTTTTGTGTGCATGAAATTAGGGATTTAGAGAGCTAAAGGCATATCCTCCAATGTCAGGGTAGGAAGATTGAGTCAATCTGAATTTCACATACATCTCTGCAACCTCTTGTTTCTGTAACTCCTTTAACATCTCTGAAATATTTCAATCTACGAAAATTGAAAGAATAATAACTACCAGATATTAGACTTTCTTTTGTGTGAGACTAGGCAATAAGTTGGACATTGCATACATATTAATTATAATCTCCCTCCATGATGAGTATTATCTGAAGTTGTACATTTCTTCTGCTTTCTCTTAGCTGCCCTCCTAGGGTCTTTGGATAGGGGCTTCATAATTAAGGAGAATATTTTGTTTCATAATACAGAAACAACAATGTCATATTGGTGTGTGCATTTTACATGGCAAGAATTGTACAATCCTAAGAAATGACCTTTGGTAAAATAGACTGTGCATTTGCCATTTAGGCTAGGAGAGTAAGATGGGAAACGTTGCAGTCAGACTAAATGAGTCCGAATACTGGCTCCCCATGTAATAGCTATATATGGGGAAGCTGAGGCTCTGCTACTAAGTGATGAAATTTGCATCTCCGTTTAGGTCTGAATCTCATAGTCCCCTGAGAAAGATCATGTGTATATGTACCCACCTGTGTGTAGATGTGCACAGAGCTTCACAGGTAGCTGCAGTAGGGTTTATTCTGTAGTAGACAAATGTTTCCTGGACATTAAAATACTGGATTCCAGTTCTACTCACCAAGGCAAGTTACTGATTAGCTGTTCTTCCTCATGGGTTTCCTGAGCATCTGATTATACATAGAGAGTAGAGATCATGCTCTTCAGTGTAGCCATCTCTCTCTGCCCTACTGGCTCTCATGTATTCTCTAAAATGTGTTGCTTAATACAAGATGTGCGTTTACTAGGTGTTACTATGATCAGTTCAGGCACTGAAAGGAAGGGTTAAAATAATGCAGAATCGCAGAGAAAAAAAAAAAGATCCACCTATCCTTTTTCTTAACAGCCTCCTGCTGCCTCAAGAGGAAAATATTCCTTTGGTGATCACTTCTTTTTGATGACATTTGCCAGTTTTCCTTGTACTAGAGGCAGAATTGAGCCTCAGGCTGACAGTGGGATCCAGCTAGAATCAAGGAGCATGGCTTTGCTTTGGTTCTATTGGTTTTTGTAGGTACCTTCTCTTCATGATAACATTCCTGGTTTTCAGTTTATGGTAGTAAGGGGAGTGCCCTCTTCATGTGTTTTTCAATATTTAATTTATGCTAATAAAATGGGGAATTGCTTGAAAGAAGTAAGATTTTACTTCTTTATTTTACAGAGGCATGCCATTCAGTAGCACTGGAACAGAGAGGAAGAGTAATTGGATGGCAGAAAGGCAGGTCGCATTAGCATATGTCAGATTTTAAATGAGGACTGCAGAGATGGCAATACTGGGAAGGTGTTCTGTGAATGACAGAAATTGAGGAAAGGTGTTTAAAGTGCTTTTCTTACTGCCTAGCGACTGACCGGCATTGTAGACTCCATCCCACCCCACTGCTTTTGTCCAATTTGGCGTTTAGGATTAGTCATGCACGTGGAAGATTCCAGCCTCCCTCCTCCCAATGTTACAGCTTGGGCTGAATATGTATTAACTACCCGGGGAACATCACACTGTTTGAGGACACTTGAGTTGGTCTGTGTCCACAAATCGTGTCCTCATTATGTTGAAGCAGAGGAACAATTCATAGGGAATGACAGGAGCTTAGCAAGAATATATAGGGGGAAATCCTTTGTTTAGTGAGAGCATGAAGTGCCCAGGAAGGTGCCCTGAGCAAATACTGCTGGATTTTGGTGGCTGGTAAATGAAGAAGGAAACAAGAAGTTCAGATTTGAAAAGAGCTGTCTAGACAGCCATACTTCCCATGACCTTGGGAAGCCTAAGAGATCATACATTTAACCTATTTTAACAATTTTATGAGAAAAACAATGTATGTATCATTGTGAATGGTAGCTGACTTTCAGTTTTAGATTGAGATACAAAAGGGGGTGGTGGAGTCTGTGGCAAACTCGGCAATAAATGCCCCAGATGAAGAGGCTGTCCAGCTCTCACAGACTGTTGATGTGTAGGAATCTCCCTCTGATTTTCCAAGAAAAGTCAAGAATCTAGGTTTTTAATATAAAGACTTCTGTTTTTCAATTATGGGCTACTAGTTTATTATTTAAACTGCTTGAGCCAACACCAAAGGGCTAGGACTGCTAAATAAGTATGTTCAGGTTGTGCACTGCACAACTCAAGGGTGTGCATCTTTGTACTTTTCTTTGGAAATGTTTTCATTGAAGTACACATGCTATATGGTATGCATATGCCACAAAATTCACCTGTTTAAACTGTATACTTCAGTGGTTTTTAGTATCAGTGGTTTTTAACTCCCAGAGTTTGGCAATCATCAACACACCATCAACACTTTCTAAATTTAGCATATTTTTATTGCTCCAGAAAGACACCTTGTCCCCATTAGTACTCACACCCTGTGCACCCCCTCCCCACCCTCTAGCTCTGCACCACTAGCATTCTGCTCTATCTCTGTAGATTTCCTATTCTGGCTATGTCAAATAAATTGAATCATACAGTATGTGGACATTTGCATCTGGCGTCTTTCACTGAGCATAATGTTTTCAAGGGCCATCCGTGTTGCAGCATGTGTCAAAATTTAATTCATGTTTTGTAGCCAAATAAAATTCTATTCTATGAATATACCACATTGCATTTGTCCATTTGCTGGTTGACAAACATTTGGTTGGTGCCACTTTTAATCTATTATGAACATCAATGTACAAGTTTTTCTGTGTACTTATCCTTTTATTTCTCTTGGATATATACCTAGAAGTGGGATTTCTGGGTTATATGGACTCTGCGTTTAACATTTTGAGGGACTTCCAAACTGTTTTCCAAAGTGGGTGTGCCATTTTACATTCCCACCAGCAATGGGCGTGTCTTCCACCTCGTCCACATCTTCACCAGTACTTGTTGTTTTGTCTGTTTCACAGTCGCCATTCTAATGGGAGTGAAGTAATAGCTCATTGTGGATTTGACTTGTATTTCCCTCACGATTACTGGCATTAAAGCATCTTTTGAATTTTCTTCTTGGACATTTGTGGTATCTTCTTTGCACAAATGCCTATTAAAATACCTTGCCAATTTTTAAAACAGGGCTATTTGTCTTTTTATTAAGTTTTATTATTGGAAACTTTTTATTAAGTGTTACATGAGAGTTTTAATGGAACTTTTTAAGTTTTATGTAAGGATTCTATATTCTGAGTAGAATTTTTAAAATCACATATATGATTTGAAAATATTCTATTCCAGTCTGTGGATTGCCTTTTTACTTTTTATACAGGATTGTCAGCAGCACAATTAAAACAAAATTGATACAGTCTAATTCATTTTTTACTGTTTTTTCTTTTGGTGTCTGTTTTTCACCCCATGGTCACAACAGTTTGCTCCTGTGTTTTTTGTTTTTTCTTTTTTGTTTTCTTCTAGGAGTTGTATAGTATTAGCTCTAATGTTTAGGTCTGTGACTCATTTTGAGTTGACTTTTGGATGTGGTGAGATAAGGGTTTTTGCATTTATATTTTTGTCTGTGGATATCCAGTTATCCCAGCAACATTCATTAAAAGTTATATTCTTTTCTCACCGAATTGACTAGGTATTTCATACTGACTTAGACCATGGGGTACATCATTGCAGTTGTTTACTTGTGTAATGTAAATATGTGAAAGCATATTAATTGTCCTATCTAGGAAAAAATTAATTGCCAAACGAGGGGTCCTACTCCTGTGTTCCTTCCGTTTTTACTTTCTGCATCTACATCAACTCTGTGATAAGAGATGGGTAGGTTGGGTGCAGTGGCTCATGCCTGTTATTCCAGTAATTTGGTAGACAGAGGCGGGTGGATCGCTTGAGGTCAGGAGTTCAAGACCAGCTTGGCCAACATGGTGAAACTCTGTCTCTGCTAAAAATACAAAGCAAACAAACAAACAAACAAAAGATAGCTGAGTGTGGTGTTGGGCACCTGTAATCCCAGCTGCTTGGGAGGCTGAGGCAGGAGAATTACTTGAACCTGGGAGGCAAAGGTTGCAATGAGCTGAGATCACACCACTGAAAAAAAAAAAAAAAAAAAGGTAACTATTAATGAGAATAGAACTTCAGAATAAAAGGCTGAGTTGAAGTATAGCGTCTTTTGAGTTGTATGTCTTAGCTGGGCTCTAAGCAAAGCCCTTCTTCCTTCTTGTATATATGCACGTGAACACCCACACACAATACACAAATGTCCCCGGTGGAATAAGTCATTTACAGTTGAGAACAGCTGATAGTTATATATAGTGATATATAGAGATAGAGAAATAGCTAAAGATGTAAATATACATCCCCATGATACATTCATGCACACACAAACTTTAGCTTTAAGTTAAACCTAGGAAGCCCCTGGTTTCTACCACTAGCACAGTCTTCTGAATGAATGAGCTCTCAAGAGGGGAGCTTATTGGAAAGCTTTCTTATCAACCTGGTAAAGATTTTATTTTCTTGCCCCCTTCAGTGGCTGTTTGTCACCCTGACTGCAACTAGAATTGCTGTGTTCTATTCTTTTTCTGGAGAAATTACAAAAGGAGTTGACATGTACTGCATAAAATGTAACCTAGCAAATTCTATGAATTACTAAGTACAGCTCTCTAATCTTCATGTCTAATCTCCAGCATCCAAGGAGGTGGAGAAGTAGTTGGGTGCAAATTCATCTAGACTTTGTTTGGCGGTAACGTGTGTCAGTTGTATACCCAGAAGCCATCTGAGCCCCTTTTCCTTTACCTGCCTCCACTGTTCATCCAGATGAGCCACATCTTGATTATCCTAGCTTCCTTTAAAATCAGGGACCCCTTCTGCTTGCTGAAACATCAGGAAGAAGTCCACAGGGAAGGCGGACAGGATTTTCTTGTGATTTAAAAGGATGAAGCCACATCAGCAGCCACCTTTTGCTGCGCTGATCATGACCTGTGCATTGCCGTTGGGTGTGGTGGTGATGCTTGGAGCTGCCATGGCCGTCATGTGAGAATCCTCAGAACAAACATGGACTGGGCTAAAGATGGTGGAACAGAAAGGTGGAAGGCTTTTGGTTCTTAATGACATCAGGGAGTTGCTCAGAAAGCCCAGGGCTGCCCTTTATTCTGGCATTCTTATTTAAGACAAAATGAGTATCTTTATGGCAATAGTCACTTTGGTCAGGTTTGGTTTTCTGCTAGTTGTGGTAGAAGGCATCCTTACAGATGTGCCTGTACACATACAACTGTGTCCACATCCACGTCTTCACACAGGCATCCGTTTCCTCTGTGCGGGATATGCGTTCATAAATATGTAGGGTTTTTAAAATGTGGTCAGACACTACATGGTTTCTAACTTGTCTTTTCTTCATTCCATTATGTAATTAAGACATCCTTTCTTGTTAGGGTCAAAAATTCTTATTTACTATTTTAAAAGACTGTGTTAATTAATTAATTATTTATTTTTAGACGGAGTCTCATTCTAGGCTAGAGTGCAGTGGCGTGATCCCGGCTCACTGCAACTTCTGTTTTTCTGGTTTCAAGCAATTCTCCTGCCTCAGCCTTCTGAGTAGCTGGGACTACAGGCATGCACCACCACGCCCGGCTAATTTTTTTTTT
>NW_016107661.1:2369697-2465213 GCF_001604975.1 Cebus imitator
CCACCTCCCAAAGTGCTGGGATTACAGGCGTGAGCCAGCACACCCGGCCAAGACTGCATGTTACTTTACGTTACATATGAACTTGATTTGTTTAACCCCTCTTCTATTACTAGATGTTTAGGTAGATGTGAATTGATTGTTCAGTCCACAGTAAAACTGCAACCAATATTATGAAACTAATGCTCTTGCCATCTCCCAGTAATCCTCTTAATCAATCTGTAGAAAATAAAGAGAAGGTCAGACAGATATATACAAAGGTGATTATTCCAGTATTTAGCATAGTAGGGAAACATGAGAAACACCTTAAAAGTTCATTATAAAAGGACTTGTAGTGTATTATCTACATATGATAAACAGTATGTGACCATTCAAAATGGCTTTTAAGAATATGTAATGCAGATGAAAAATTTCACAAAGACATAAAGCCAAAAAAACTATTAAGTATGATCATATTTATTAAAAATATATTTATAGAATGTAAGCTGAAAATTGACAGGATATGTCTCACAGTGTGTGAATAGTGGTTTTCTCTGGGAGGTGAGAAGATTAATGTTTTTAGATTAAAAAAAATACTAGTCATTATGTTCCAAATAATCTGACATGGTCATTTGGCATTATCCATGTCCTTCTAACAGTTTTTTCTCTTCTAACCAAAATGTCTCTACTGTTCTCATCTTAAGACATGTCACAAATCATTATCCAGAACATGGGTGTTGATAACTGCACTGTTCTTGGGGTTTTACACAACTTTAAGTAAAGCAAAACCACATTTCTGAATCCATTTTAAATTTGCAATCAGCCAGGGCTCCTCTAACGGTTGAGTGTGTTGGGGAAAATGTGATGTGAGTGTAGTAATAAGTCTCTTGCTTGGGAGTTAAAGTGCTCTGGGAACATACACCATATATGTCAGAACACTTTGCTTAACTAAGAAGAACAAGGAGCCTCCAGAAAAATACTAAATGACACAACTGAAAGGCTTAAACACTTACAAGGGAGATAGTCTTGTGGTTAGGAACTTAACTTCTCAAGCCAGTAACGGAACTCCTATCATTCCTTACTTGCAGAAACTTGATTTTCCCCTATGTAAATTGGGGTAAGCATTTTATTGCTTTATGAGTGTCACTAGTACTCTTCAGCAGCTGTGTGGCAGAGGGGGTCAGCACTGCTAGTGTCGGGACGGATTTCTCCACCACTCTGGCTCCCATCCCAGTGCTCACCATCTAGCTACGCAATCTTGAGCAGGTGCATTTAACTTAATGCAGCCCTCAGTTCTGTATTTCACATAGGCAATTAACAAGAGCACTTAGCTTAGAGCTGTGAGCATTAAATGAGCTAACATTTGTTAGTCAACTACAGCAGCACTCTGCACATAGTAAATGTCCTGTCATTGGTACAAAGTGTTAACCCACAATCAACAGCGCATTGAACACACTCCATAACTCACAGTAAGTGTATGCAACACGTTATTCTATCGCCATCCCCCCCCCCACACACACACACACAAAGCCCAGGTAACTGCAGAGGGCATCTGGGTGGCATTGCTGGGACTGGAATACATAGAAAAAGAGGGTTAGAAATGCATTCATGAGCACTTTAGTCTCATTTTACTCACTACCCTTAGAGGACCCATCATCCAAGTTAGTGGGACACCTAGACTCAGAGAGTTATTATTTTGTGTCGTCTCAAAGACACATTTTTCCTTGAAATTAACTGTGTCACTGATGAACAGGACATGCACCAGACAGAATCCTGGGGGCTTTTGTTCTCCCTCCTCCCCTACCTGGTTCTCTCTCCTCTCCCGTTCCCCTCCTGCACAGCATTGAGCTCCAGCTGAGCCACTGTCAGGAGGCTGCTCTGCTAAGCAGCCTGTCACATGTTCTGTTACAATCATGTTTTATTATAGCTTTCAAAAGATGACCTCTTATTCTGCACACTCGTGTTTATAGAGGACTTCTGGCATTCTGAAAGGAACCAGATAGCAGAGTCTCCAAACCCTTTATTTGCTTCAGCTGATAACTGCTCTGGCCAGAGACAAATGCTGTGGTGATTATAAGATGTAATTTACTACAAAACACAGTTAATATTACTTACAAACCTGTCATCAGTTCTGGGGAAATCAGAGCCGAAACAGCAGACGGGATGCATCTGAATCCACCTAAATATCTTGGCCTGATAGAATTACAAGTTTATAGATTTACCATTTAGGAAACAGACCCGTTATGAAACATTCTTCCTTGCAGACAGACAATATAAGTAACAAGCAAGATTACATCCTTTTATGTGGATCAAGGACGTAGTTAACTTAAGAAAGAAAGAGAAAAAAAAAATCCCTTCAGGGGAACGTAAATGCTGCCCTTGTGAATTATAACTGGGGAATTAGACCTATGAAAAAGCCTCTAATATGACTAAACAAAGTCCCTCAGGTGATACTCTGAGTCAGAAAAGTGTGAGAAAATATAGCCTCTTAAATGTGATTATAGTCAGAGCTGGAGTTACTCCCTGAGAAAGGACATAGAAGGTAGAGGAATGAAAGAAAAGAAAATGTTGGAAAACTTTTTGTGTCAGACCAGAAATTATAGTGTAGCAACAGCTTAGGGATTTCAGTAACCCCTTTAGCTCAGTTCTAAAGTCTTCGTGCTTTAAATTGAAGAATAGAAAGGAATTAGATATCCAACTTAGGATTTATTTTTTTAAGATCATGAAATGGAAGAGTCTTTTTTTGCTGAATGACGAACTGAGCCAGCATATAATTCCAGCTGGGGTTATAATTTGAAAGATATGGCTCTAATATTTAAGCTTCTTATACGCTCCTCTCTCTCATGAAGTTTCATTAAAGTTTCTCTCTACTTGGTTGTATTTAATGGAAATGAAGGTGAGTGTCGGTGCTTTTGTTGGTATTATGGCCAGACTCCAAGAGAGTCATAAAATCAGTGTTTGCCATCTACCTCTCCTCTTATAGAAATTTTAGGAGAACTCTACATATAAGAAGCTATACCAGCCTAAGGATCCTGGAACATTCTGCTCATAGTTTTGCAAGCACCCTATGCCTAGAATTAGCGCTGGTTTAGGCCATAAAAGGATCATGGTTCCTCCATCCTATCCCCAATCCGGTCCTTGGGACCGTGTCATTGGAAACTCTCAGATACGCATATTGAAAGCACTTAGAAGAGGCAAGATCTCTAGGAGAGACTTCCTCTTTAGTCATTCTCCCAAGTATATTTGTTGAGGACAAGGGCAAGGAAGGAGAAAAGATGGAGCTGAGTTTGATCCAAGCAAATAGGAGTTGCTCAGTCTACCAGCTCTGCCCCATGGAATTGAAGAGGATGTTAAAGAGAGGGCTTCGAGCTTGAAGAGGATTTTAAAAAGAGGAGTTAGAGCCACCGTTTGTGCATTTTAAAGCACAGTGACCTTGACTAGTGGTAATGGGGTCAAATCATTAACTCAGACCCCATTCGGGTAAATAAGTCTTCTCTCTTACCAGGTAGGACAGGGGATCAAGGAATGAGGTGCCTGGAAGCAGCTTGGCAGGAGAAGAAGAAAAGCCTCCCATTTCTCACCTTTCCCTCCATTGTTCATGTATTCCCTAAGTTGTTCATTTCCCATTTGTCTGTCTTCTTTGGAGAAATGTCTGTTCAAACCCTTTGCTCATTTTTTAGTTGGTTTGTTGCTTGTTGCTACTGTTGAATTTTAGGAGTTCTTTATATATTCTGGGTATTGATCCATGATCACATAGATGACTGGCAAATATTCTCTCCCATTCCGTGGGTTGCCTTTTCACCTCTTTTAATTGTATCTTTTGATATGCAGAAGTTTTCAATTTTGATAAAGTCTCATTTATTCTTTTTCCTTTTTGTTGTCTGTACTTTTTGTCCTTGCTGTTTATAAGGAAAACAGCAAACTGCTTATTTGTCTGAGTAGAGGATGCCCTCTCTAGAGAAAGAAGGGAAGGCAGATGAATCTCATGACTCAGTGGTTAGTCCTCCAGCTAGAAGGAGAGAGGAATCAGTCTGTGCTGAAACCCCAACTGCTGACCTCCAAGATGTCCTGGTGTTCTTACAGAAAGGCCACCTGCAGGACAGGGATGTGTGTGCTGCTGGGAGGCCAGGAAGGGACTCCTGGGAAAGCCTCTTCCTGGCTCCAGTTCCATTTGGCTTATTTCCAAGGTGGCCAGGTACTCACTGATGCATGGACAGCTCATATGTTCATCCGTGAACCATGTCCAGACTCAAGATGAGCTGGAAGTACATTTTTTTTCTTCCGCTTGCTGCTGCTTCGCTTCTGTGTGTTCCTCTTGCTATCATTTAGCACCTAGAAAAATGTAGAATTCAAGAACAAAAAGACAACTGAAGCTCACCTCCCATTATTACATGCAAATAAAATTACTGAGACCTGGAGTGCTTAACTCTTGCCCAGATTCCTGTCCCTGATAAAACTAAAGCTGGAGATTGGGAATCCTGACTTCAGCCGCTGCTCTCACTATCCTTTTCTATAATCAGTGCACCCAGGGAAAAAGAAGGTTCACAATTATATTAAATTCAGCAAGTATTTACTATCATTGTCTACTCTGTATCCTAGTAGCAAAAAACTAAAAGTTGCAAATGGAAACTAATCATCACCATTGTGGTCTTAGCTGAATTATTCTTTGCATGATCTAAAGAGAGGCCACAAAAAGATCTGAATTGCAGCATTCCTTAGGAACAAGATTCATCCAACTCACTGGTCTCAGAGCCAAGTATATGGCAGAACTCAGTGGTCTAAATGGGAGGCCGACCCCAGGAAAATGCAACCCACATTGCTGGAGCTTCTGTTTTTTGTTTTTTATTTTTTCAGTAGAACCTGGAAATCAGAGTCTTGCCAGAAATAGCTCAATTTTTACAGCTTAAGAATTTAAATGAATCTTTTCCTTAAAATTTAACACAAAGGCCACCATCTTCTGCACAAAACGTAAATCTGTTTGTGTTATCAAAACGGACTGTTGATTTAAGAACCTTGCTTTTGAGTTATATCAGAGCCCTCAAATGCATGGGAATGATCTGGAGAGCTTTACAATACATCCATGCTGTGGCCCCACTCCAGACGACGTGATTCTCAGCCTCTTGGTGTAGGCTCTGGGCGTCAGGACTCGAGAAAGCACCCTCGGTAACCGCAGTGGGCAGCCAGGGGTTATGTACCACCAGGCTGACTGTGGTGTGAGCAGTGAGGATCCAACCCCAATCCCCTTCTTTCCCATGGGTAAGGACATCAGAACTGTGATTGCTGGACATCAGGAAGACCTGGAGATTAGGGTTAACATATGGAAAATTGCCTGCCTTTTTTATTTCTTGTCCTGCTGTTTGGGCATTTTCTAGACATAGACAGATGTCCCTGTGACCCCGTTTGCCACGAGTCGCTTCTGTAGAGTTTTGATCCCACGCTTTCTGATGCGTCACAGCTCTGGGGAGAAGGGGCTGTCCAGTGAAGTTTGTTTGTGGGTTCTTCCCTCTGATCTCCTTCTCTTTTCCCAGCCTTGGGGGTTCTGCAGCCAAATGTGGTCCTTTCATGTGGCTACCTTTGGTCTTCAGGGGACTTTGAAGGTTTGTCTTTGAAACACCAAGATCCCATTTTGGTTCCTTCCTTTCCCTGGTCCGCTTCTCTCCACTCCCCTTGCTGTTTGCATAATCCCTTCACCTTTGCAGGCCAGCTTTTGAGAGTTACTGGGATCAACCAGCAGTTCGTACTGGGGGTAAAAAACGTGTGGGCAGGGAGCCTCTATTTTGGAAAAAACAAAACAAAACAAAACAAAACTCCATAAATCTTATTGTTGATCTTCTTATATGTGATAATAGCATTTTCCTCTTTTTTAAATTGATTTTTTTTTTTTTTTTGAGACAGTGTCTTGCTCTGTCGCCAGGCTGGAGTGCAATGGCACAGTCTCGGCTCACTGCAACCTCCACCTCCCAGGTTCAAGTGATTCTCCTGCCTCGGCCTCATGAGTAGCTGGGACTGCAGGTGCACACCACCACGTCTGGCTAATTTTTGTATTTTTTTTTTCTTTAGAGAAGGGGTTTCACCATATTGGCCAGGATGGTCTCGATCTCTTGACCTCGTGATCCGCCCACTTCAGCCTCCCTAAGTGCTGGGATTACAGGTGTGAGAGATGCCACACCTGGCTAAATTTGATTTTTTTTAGAGATGAGTGTCTTTCTTTGTTGCCTCAATGGGCCTTTAACTCTTGGACTCAAGTAATCTTCCCATCTCAGCCTCCTGAGTAGCTGTGCATGCTTGTTCTGTAAGAAAGTGTCCATAATTTCTAGTGGCACAATTGGATTATAAAGTAAAGCTTAAATGATAGGAACTCTGGAGTTGCTTACAATACTTTACAAAGTAAATGAATAGGTAAATAGCAACTTAAAGCAATTGTAGTAAGCTCTTCATTACTGTGCAATGTGAGTACTGGGCATATAGGACCCATTATATAATTTGTTCTACTTTTGTGCATATTGAAACATTTTATTATGTGTACACATATGCATATACACATGTAATTCTGAGGCCTATAATATTCTACTGTTCGATAGGACTATGTGATTCCAAGATTCTATAATTCTTTCTTTCTTACAAATCCGCTAGTGCTTGAGATTGGTATAACTGAATGAATAGATGACTTTGTAAAAAGTAAATGAGGTTGGGCCTGGTGTCACATACCTGTAATCTCAGCAGTTTGAGAGGCTAAGGAAGCAGATTACTTGAGCCCAGAACTTGAGACCAGCTTGGGCAACATGGCAAAACCCCATCTCTACCAAAAGAAGTAAAATTATACATATGTGTATATATATATATACATATATATATATATATATATATATGGTGTGTGTGTATACATAAAAATATATATACACATGCACGTTGTATGTATTCATATACATAAACACACACACAAAAATTAGCTGGGCACGGTGGTGTAGACCTGTATCACCCCCTGCTTAGGAAGCTGAGGTTGGAGTGTTGCTTAACCTCAGGAATTCAAGGCTATGGTGAAATGTGTTCAAACCACTGCTCTATAGCCTGGGTGACAGAGCAAGACCCTGTCTCAAAATACAATAAAACAATTTATAATTTTTAATAAAACCAATTTTATAATAATGTATAATATATAGTGAAACATAATAAAACTAGTACATACAATTTATAATTTACAATAAAACCAATACATACAATTAGGAAAATAAAAAGGAGACCAAATGGCATCTAAATTTCACTTTCCTAACATGTTAGCTTTTATAGTTATCTTTCTGGCATTTGTCTTATTGCTGTACATATAGTTTGGAGTTTTGCTTTGTTTATTTATGATATTATCAAGCACAGACTGTGAACCGTATCTTGCTTTGTGGCAATATTAGCTTTCTGGCTGCTTTGAATTCACGGTCTTAATAAGCCTCAAAGAGGGAAATCAGAAGTGATAGCATTTTGCCCAAATACAAGCGTCCAGTGGATTTGTCATCAGCGTGATTGGAATGAATCTCTCATTTTTGCTTGCGCTGCTACTTTGTATGTAGTGACTTCAAGTAAAAGGTGAAAAGTTAGTGCTCATTCACGCTTCAGGAAATATCTACCAGATGTTGGCTCCCTGTGAGGCTCTGGGCAGAGCACAGACACTATGACAGTAACAAGAGATTGTAGTCCTTGTGTTCATGGAGCTTACATTCAGATGGACACTGCATTATGAAAAAACACATGGGAAGCTATACTTGAAATATACATCTTGGCTGGACACAGTGGCTCACACCTGTAATCCCAGCACTTCAGGAGTCTGAGGCGGGTGGCTCACTTGAGGTCAGGAGTTCAAGACCAGCCTGGCCAACATGGTGAAACCCCGTGTCTACCAAAATTACAAAAATTAGCTGGATATGGTGGTGGGTGCCTGTAGTCCCAGCTACTTGGGAGGGTGAGGCAGGAGAATCGCTTGAAACCAGGAGGCAGAGGTTGCTGTGAGCCAAGATCACACTACTATACTCCAGCCTTGGCAACAGAGCAAGACTCCATCTCAAAAAAGAAAAAGAAAAAAAAAAAAAGAAAAAGAAAAAATAAATATACATCTTCAAATGCTGAATGTATTTCCAGTAACATGCAAGTGTTGTGGGGAGCTAGCCAGAAGCCTGGACAGGTAAACAGACACTGAAATAGGAATCCTGTGAAGTACTTAGTGCGTTTGATATGTCTTGCGTGCCAAAACATTAGAAAGCCATTTCTTCCTGGAATTCATATATCCAGGCACATTTTTATTTTGATGAATTTGGGGTTTCGTGTCTCAAAAATGGCCGTGCATTTTTTTAAATGTTAAGTTCTGGGATACATGTGCAAAATATGCAGGTTTGTTACATAGGCAAACGTGTGCCATGGTGATTTGCTGTCCCTGTCAACCCATCACCTAGCTATTTTTTTTATTGCATTTTAGGTTTTGGGGTACATGTGAAGAACATGCAAGATTGTTGCATAGGTACACACGTGGCAGCGTGACTTGCTGCCTTCCTCCCCATCACCTATATCTGGCATTTCTCCCTATGCTCTCTCTCCCCAACTCCCCACCCCCACTGTCCCTCCCCTATTTCCCCCCAACAGACCCCAGTGTGTGATGCTCCCCTCCCTGTGTCCATGTGTTCTCATTGTTCAACACCAGCCTATGAGTGAGAACATGTGGTGTTTGATTTTCTGTTCTTGCATCAGTTTGCTGAGAATGATGGTTTCCAAAGACTGAGAAATAGAAATTCCATTTGACCCAGCAATCTCATTACTGGGTATACACCCATCACCTAGTTATTAAGCCCCACATGCATTGGCTGTTGATCCTGATGCTCTCCCTCCCTCTACCCTCTGACCAGGCCCCAGTGTGTGATGTTCTCTCCTTATGTCCATGTGTTCTGATTGTTCAGCCCTCACTTATAAATGAGAACATGAATTGTTTGGTTTTCTGTCCCTGTTTTAGTTTGCTGAGGATAATGACTCCCAGTTCTACCCACATCCTTACAAAATGCATGATCTCATTTTTATGGCTGTATAGTTTGCCATGTTGCATATGTACCACATTTTGTTTATCCAATCTATCCTTGATGGGCATTTGGGCTGATTCCATGCCTTTGCTATTATGAATAGTGCTGCAATGAACATACACATGCATGTGTCTTTATAATAGAATGACTTATATTCCTTTGGGTATATATCCAGCAATGGGATTGCCAGGTCAAATGGTATTTCTGGTTCTAAATTTTTGAGGAATTGCCACCCTCTCTTCCACAATGGTTGCATGAATTTACATTCCCACTAACAGTATAAAAGTGTTCCTATTTCTCCACAGCCTTGCCAACGTCTGTTGTTTCTTGACTTTTTAATAATTGCCAAAAATGGCTGTACATTTTTGAAGGCACCCGAGGCCACTGCATTCTAGGCTTCCCAACTGACAGTCCCTGAAAGTGGAAGTCAGGGCTCTGCATTTTAACAAGCTTCCTGCAGAACTTGTGGGTGACCAGAAGAACGTCCGTCTGACCACTGATCGGGGTCAGTGACAGAGATACAGCAGAATGTCCTTTGAATCTTCCTGGAACAATTCATTGTTGTTACTAGGATTAAAAGGGAAGAGAAATACCAGTTCTCATATTCACATCCTTTAAAAATCAAGTATTAGTGCATAGTAATTCATTTAATAGAAATGTTATAACCAGACAACCAATTTCCAGTTATCATAGACAGTTAGGCCTCTCGGTCTCCCCCCGCCTCTCTCCTGTCTTCTCTCTCTTCTCTCCCCCCTCTCTCTTTCTCCTTCTTTCTGTCTCTCTCTCCCTCTCTCTCTCTCTCTCTCTCTCTTCCTCCTGTCTCTCCTCTGCTCCTCTCTGTCTCCTGTCTCCTCTCCTTCCTTTCTCTTGCCTCTTCTCTCTCCTATCTCTTCCTCCTCTCTTCCTCCTCTCCTTCCCTCATGTCTCTCCCTCCTTTCTCTCACCTCTCTCTGTCTTCTCTTTTTCTCTTTCCTCTCTCTCACTTTCTCCTCTCTCCTTCCTCTCTCTCTCTCTCTTCCTCCTCTTCTCTCTCTCTCCTCTCTCTTTCTCTCCTCCGTTTTTCTCTCTTCCTCCCTCTCTCTCTGTTTTATGTTTGACTATGTGGATATGTGAATGTGCAAATAAATAGTTATTTTAGAATCGTGTGGTTTCCCCATGCAGTATATGGTTCCAGAATTCACTGACTACAACAAAGCCCCAAAATAATAATATTGCACCTGCTAATGAGTGATCATAGAATGGCAGAACATACTTAACATGCCTTATATCCTTATTTAGCTTTTAAAATGTCTTTGTCCACAAACAGCCTTGTTTCTGGACTCGGCAGCATACCAAAATAGAATACGTGCAAACTTGGAGACAGCTATAAGCTTGACCTAAAACCTTGACTCTGCCCCTTTACTGGGAATGTTTTGGTAGGTGATATAATTTTTTTTATCTTCTACATCAAAAAAGTCTTCACTGTACGGAATTTTGAGAGAAGTTAATGAGACAATGTCTAATAGCTCCTGAAACAATGGGTTCTCAAGAAATATTATTTCATTAATTACTCCTCATTTTCTTAACTCTTAAGTTTTGCTAGACCTGTTTTGAGTTTGTATCCTTGGAATCACCATTTTCTTGTCACATTCTTTCTAAGGCAGCATTGATTTGTGTTATAACCATTAATAGATGTCTGAATTAAGTGAAGTATTTCAAAGTAAAGCCACATAGTATCCTCTGGGAAAAAAAGCCTATCTTTTGGAGCCAGAAAACCTGGCTTAAATCCCAGTATGATTGTTCACCTCTCTGTGGGTTTAGTTTGTTTGTTTATACAGATTACTTTTTATCATCTGCAAAATGGGGATAACCGTTTTTACCTTTATTCATTTGCTGTTACTATTTCCCAAATTGTCCCAAGCTTAGTGACTTAAAACAGTAGAAATTAGCCAGGCATGGTAGCTCACATGTGAAGTCCTAACACTTTGGAAGACCGAAGTGGGAAAATCACTTGAGATCAGGAGTTTGAGATGAGCTTGGGCAACATGGGAAGACCCCATCTCTACAAAAATTAACAAGGCATGGTGGTGTGTGCCTGTGGTCCCAGCTGCTCAGGAGCCTGAGGTAGAAGGATCACTTGGGTCCGGGGATTTGAGTCTACAGCGAGCCATGGTTGTACCACTGCATTCTAACCTAGGCAACAGAGCGAGACCTTGTCTCAAAACAAACAAATAAAAAAACCTCAAAACCAGAAATTGATCGTCTTACAGTTGTAGAGGTCGGAAGTCTGTAGTATGTCTCACTGCACTCAAATCATGGTGCCAGCAGGGCCATGTTTTTCTTGAGCCTCTAGAGGAAATCTTTTTTGTTGCTTTTTCCAACTTTTAGAATCTACTCTGCTCCCTTGGGTCACAACCCCTTCCAAATTCAAAGCAAGCCGTGGACCAGCAAGCCTTTCTTCCATCTTACCACTTTGAACTTGCTCCTTAGGTCTCCTTCTCTGTGGTTTGAAGACCCGTGGGATTACCTTGAGCCCATCTTGATGATCCTGAATAATTTCCCTATTTAAGGTCAGCCGATCAGCAAACTTGATTCCCTTTTGCCCAGTCATATAATACATTCACACGTTCCAGGACTGACACGGACATCTTTAGGAGCCACAAGTCTACCTTCCACAGCCGCTTCAGAGATGGCTGTTGGGATTAATGTGAATATGTAGTAAAGTTCTTAGCACAGTGGCTGGGTACAGAGCGTAGTAGGTTCTGTAAGATGGAGAGGCCTCCATGGAAAATGATTTTCTGTTCTTTTCTTTCTTTTTTATTTTTATTTTTTGAGACAGGGTCTCGCTCTTTCGTCCAGGCTAGAGTGCAGTGGTGCAGTCTCGGTTCACTGCAACCACTTCCTCCCAGGCTCAATCCTCACACCTCAGCCTCCCACGTAGCTGGGACTGTGGGTACACCCCACCACACTTGGCTAATTTTTTTTTTTTTTTTGTAGCAATGGAGTTTCACTACATTGCCCAGGCTGGTATGATCTTTCTAAAATCAAGTCATTTCCTTATTTAAAAAAAAAAAAAAAAAGAAAGAAAGAAAGAAAAGCTTTGCTCATTGAGTTACTGGATGAGCTGTTTGGGGGAATCCTGGAGTTCATTTACCCTTTGCAAAGACTCCCCAAGGTAGTTCAGTCTTCCCTTCATAGACAACCCCCTTTAAAAACACTAAAAATGATGATGTGGGGGAAAATAGCTAGATGGAAATGAAATAAGAACAGAGGTAGGTGACATTCAGTGCACGTTTCATGGACCTCACGTTGAGTCTCAAAGCTGGAAGCTCTTTGGTTTGCAGTAGACTAAATTACATTCTGCTGAGAGTGCATCAATGTTTTCTTTTCCACTGTTCATTTTTAAATGTTATAAAAGTAATAATAAAGTATGGCACTATTAGTAAGCATAAATTGAGGAAGAAACTGATCTAGACTAAGAAAACATTGACATTATTCTTTTTTTAGATAGAGACAGAGTATCACACTGTCACCCAGGCTGGAGTGCAGTCGTGCAATTATGGCTTACTGCAGCATCAACCTCCCAGGCTCAAGTGATCCTCCCACTTCAGCCCCTGGAGTAGCTGCAACCACAGGTGCATGCCACCACACGCGGTTGATATCTTTCTAGTTTTTGTAGAGATGGTTTCTCCCTCTGTTGCCACGACTGCTCTCAAACTCCTGGTCTCACAGGATCCTCCCACCTCAGCCACCACACCCCACACGATCAACATTGTCATTATTATACCTTAACTCAGATGGGCCTCATGTATGTGAAGAAACAGTGAGACTCAGATTGCCAAGTGGCCTTGTTACTCAGCAACTTGTGCCAAACAATCACAACCACAATAACACCACCAACAAAATGTTTGTGGCTTTTACATCCCCTGCTTTGAGAAGTAGACCTAAAAATGTTCTGGGTGTACATACCATTTATGAATTGACTGCCAGTCTGCTGTTTTAAAAGTAGGTCATTCACTTTGCCTATTCCACTGATAACATATCATAATATATAGTAGACCTTAAAATGTGGAAGATCATAATATACAATCTGCATTTGTGTAGCAGTAACTTTTTCCTTAGCTGGAGCATGGATATACTTCATAGCAAATTAGAACAAAATGTATGTTACTATAGAAATAAGGTTTTACCATTAAGGCCTAAGGAGCAAAACCAAGAAACCAACAGGAGCCCGTCAATGGTGGGGGATGACAAAGGGGTCTGTAATAGTCTTTGTTTACTTTTTTTTGAGACAAAGTCTTGCTTTTTTCACCCAGGCTGGCGTGCAGTGGCGCGATCTTGGATCACTGCAACTTCCACCTCCTGGGTTCAAGTGTTTCTTCTGCCTCAGCCTCCCAGGTAGCTGGGATTACAGGCGCCCACCACTGCATCTGGCTAATTTTTATGTTTTTGTAGAGATGGGGTTTCCCATGTTGGTCAGGCTGATCTCGAACTCCTGACCTCAGGTGATCTGCCCGCCTCAGCCTCCCAAAGTGCTGGGATTACAGGCGTGAGCCACCGCACCCAGCTGTCTTCATCTGCTTCTGTATGACGCTTACTGTTTCCTTCTGAGAGCTCTGCATGGAAGCTCATTGCCTTGTGTGATTCTGGTACTCGTACAGTTTGACATTTCTTCTCATCACATGAGACTCCACGGTTTTTCCTGTTTGTGTCCCGCTGTCCCAGGAAACTGCCCACGGATGCTCAGAGCTGTCTTTCTCCTTTCTTTGTATAGTTTCACAGCAAGGTTGATTCCAGCTTACCTTGCCTGTGGTTTCTGGGTATTTTCAGCCAATAGAGGGCATGAATGAAAACCCTGAATGCAGGAGAAGTCAGGACTCATCTTCTCCTCTCTCTCTGCTCCCCAAGATACCCCCTGAGTCCTCCCTCAGGGCCCACCTCCACGGCCCTGTCTCCCACTGGGCAGTGTCCACCATGGCAATGTGACGCTGGTTTGTGGTCTCCAAAGTCACCCCCTCTTCCCATTGGTTACAAGGATTTCAGCAGCTTCTGCAATCACCTCTTTCTCAGTTCTGTTACCGTTCCTTCTTTGGCTTCTCAGATCTCCTGAGTCCCTGTGATTAAAAAATGCCTTTTGGTTGAAAAGTCCCAGAATAGTTTCTGCTTCTTGCATTCCTCTAACATATTTACATCTGAAATAACCCTCCTATCTGTATGTGGTATGTGATACATGCAGGGGTTATCACTGGTAAAAATTTGCTCATCATTTTTTTTATGTGTATTGAATTATTTTAAAGGAACTTTAGGCTCAGAGTGAGTTTAGCTCATAGAGAGTCCTTGTATGCCCTTGACCAATTTCCCCTTAAATGTTGACATTTTGCATTATTGCTGCACATTTCTCAAAACTAAGAAAACGACGTTTGGCTGATTTTATAAACTAAACTCCAGGCATATGTTTTTAATAGAACCAAGATTGCTTCTGCTTTCAAAAGTAGTAAGTGCACGTATCATATATGTGTATGTGGAATTGTCTAAATAAATGTATTGGCTTATTTAAGTTTCACGTGTACCTTATCTTACAGCAGAAACTACTTTTGCAAGGCAGTTGAAATCACTGATGAGCTTTCCATGAGGCTAGGGCCGTTCATTTCCCAGATATTAAAAATATTTGTTTGGGCTGGGCGTGGTGGTTCTCCCCTGTAATCCCAGCACTTTGGGAGGTCAAGGCAGGTGGATCACTGGAGATCAGGAGTTCAAGACCAGCTTGGCCAACATAATAACACTCCCCGCGCCCCCTTGCCAACCATGCTCTACTAAAAATACAAAAATTAGCCAGGTGTGTTGGCAGGTGCCTGTAGTCACAGCTACTCAGGAGGCTGAGGCAGGAGAATCATTTGAACCCGTCAGCTAAGATCATGCCACAGCCTGGGATACAGAATGAGACTCCATTAAAAATATATATATGTGTGTGTGTGTGTGTGTGTGTGTGTGTGTGTGTATGTGTGTATATGTAACTATAACACACATATATGTTTTATATATATATACAGACATGTACAAATACACACATAAATATACATATACACACATATATACATATACACACATACATACACATGTATATGTGTATGTATATATACACACACACACCTATATATATACACGTGTGTGTGTGTGTATGTGCTTGTTTGTTCCAGAGAGCTATTTCCTTAAATCTGAAGGTGGGGATTACCAGACTCAGTTTGACAACCAAAGCCCCCATACAGCTCACGAGCCAAGTGAGAGAAGGCAGGTGCCAGTCCCAGCATGCGTGTGTGTATTTTGGAATTCACAGGATAAATACTGTGGTATGGGAACTGTCAGGCCTGATTAATCCTTTCCACTCACGGTGCGTGTGCCTTGATCTGTAGGCATTATGCTTGCTGCTTGGGTTCCTCACAAGGCAACCACGAGCATGGGCTTCCAAGCAGCTCCCCGACTGTGCGCTTCTTCTCCCTGTCACATGCTCGGCTGTCATCTTTGCTAAAGGATTTTCAGTTTGGAAAATAATTTGCAGTAAGGATCAACTTGGGAAGGATGGAGAGCAGTTTCCTTTGAATGCCCAGGGTGGTGAGAGCTGGTTCTTAGCACACAGAAAGTCCATATGAGAATCCCCGAGACAAAATGGTGTAATGGTTTCTGTATGTGGTGATGTCTTTAGCACATTAAATTCTTAGATTCCCAGGAAGTCTTCCACCCCAAAACCTTAAACAGTTAAGGGTATAGAGTAGCATCACTTCTATGTAAGGATGTTGTAGAATATGACATGTTTACAAAATGCTATGGAGTACTAGATAATTATTAAACATAGTGAGGTAGAAATCTAATTCCACAACGTGAAGATGTAGAATAACATAGGTAGTGTTTAATCTCATTTTTAAAAAGGAAAGTAAGTACCAAGGCAGGCAGATCACTTGGGGATAGAAGTTCAAGACCAGCCTGGCCAACATGGCGAAACCCCATCTCTACTAAAAATACAAAAAAAAAAACATTAGCCAAGTGTGGTGCTGTGTGCCTGTAATCCCAGCTACCTGGGAGGCTGAGGGAGGAGAATCACTTGAATCCGGGAGGCAGAGGTTGCAGTGCACCAAGACTGTACCACTGCACTCCAGCCTCGTGTGACTGAGTCTCAAAGAAACAAAAACAAAACAGAAGATAAGCAGATTTATGTACCTCAGAAATAGGGAAATTTATACACCAGGTACTAACTAGAGTTTTCCTTTTGCAAATGAGTTTAGGAGAAACTTTCCTTTTTTACGTTGTAAGTTTCTTTATTGCTTGTAGATTTTATAATCAACAGGTAGTATTTTTGGAATTCACAAAAGATATTGAGTGTTCCGTGTAAGATAATATTTTCTATAGATTGTATCATTCAGATCTTGTTTCTCCTAAGTAATGAAATTTTGATGCATTTCAAACCATCTACTGCAAGTATGGATGTCTGAAACAGACAATAATAAACTAAAAATACAAAGATTCCTCTGAGTCTTGTGTTGGATGGACTTCCTGCCCTCCAACCATCTTTAAATATCATGCCAGGTATCAAGAATTTATATCCCTGATGATTTTTTAATAAAAAATATTGGTATCTGCCTAGAAAGAAGATGGTATGTATGTATGCATGTATGTATGCATTTATTTATTTATTTTTGAGGCACAGTCCTGCTCCGTTGCCCAGACTGGCGATTTTGGCTCACTGAACCCTCTGCTTCCTGGGCTCAAGCGATTTCCCTGCCTTAGCCTCCTGAGTAGCTGGGATTATAGGTACATATCACCACACTCAGCTAATTTTTGTATTTTTAGCAGACACAGGATTTCACCATGTTGGCCAGGATGGTCTCGATCTGACCTCGTGATCCGCCCACCTCAGCCTCCCAACATGCTAGGATTACAGGCATGAGCCAGTGCACCCAGTCAGAAGACGATTATTAAAAACATTAAAAGCAGACCCGGTTTTTCATGCCCAATTAAGGTTTATCAGGACTTTTCATGTCCATTTAGTCTTTACCAGGACAGGACAAACCAGTCACTGTGGAATGTTGTGTGGGTGTCCTGGGGCTGCTGTAACCAAGTATCACATGCTGGATGACTTAGAACATCAGAAATATGTTCTCTTTTAGTTCTGGAGGTTGGACGTCTGCAACCCAAGGTATGGGCGAGGTTGGCTCCTTCTGCAGGATCTGAGGAGGTAGCTGCTCCATGCCTCCTTCCGTACTCCCAGGGAGTTGCCTGCAGTCTTTGGTGCTCGTTGGCTTGTGGATGTATCACTGCAGTCTCTGGCTTCATCTTTATGTGGTATTTTCCATCTGTCTCTGACTTCACATGGCCATTTTATGTATGAGGACATCAGTCATCTTGACTTAGGGACTCATGCTACTCCAGGATGACCTCATCTTAACTAATTATTTCTATTATAAAGTGACTCTGTGTTCAAATCAGTTTGCATTTGGAGGTACTTTGGAGTTAGGACGTCAACATATATCTTTGCTGCTAACAGGCACTTAAAAAATATAGATGCCTTCATCCTAACTCCCAGTCAGATTATTTTGGGAATTATTTGTTAAAGGAAATAACTATTGTGATGCACAGGATCTGTGAACCCCCTGCTGCAGACGAGGGCCATGTGGATGGCATCCTGAAAACAGTTGTGTCTTTGCTTAAGGCAAACTCATTATATAAAATACAGTTTGCAAAACAGTTATTTTGTGGGTGGCCTATTTTTCCCTCTAGAAGTAGCCTTTTTTTCTCTATGAAAGAATAAAAACTTCTTACACGGGGAGCTCCCCAGTGGATATAAACTAGAATCTTATTCACTGGTGCTAATAATTCCAAAATACATTCATATTTAAGATCTTCATGCCAGTAGTCCTAGCATTTTGTGAGGCTGAGGCAGGTGGATCGACTGGGATCAGGAGTTCGAGACCAGCTTGGCCAACATGGCAAAACATTGTTTCTACTAAAAATACAAAAATTAGCTGGGTCTGGTGGCAGGTGCCTATAATCCCAGCTACCTGAGAAGCTGAGGCAAGAGAATTGCGTGAACCCGAGGGGTGGAGGTTGCAGTGAGCCGAGATCGCACCACTTCACTCCAGCCTCAGTGAAGGAGTGAAACTACAGCTAAAAAAAAAAAAAAAAAAAAAAAAAAAGATCCTCTGTCCCAATAAATATGGCCACAGGAAAATTCCTCATTTCCTCAAAATAGAGAACTTCTTTCACATGAAATGTCCATGTGCTTTCTTTCCATCAGCCGTTCCCTCTCCAGGAGAATCTTGATGCAAACACAGGTATTTCCCTCCTTCGAAAGTCTCTATATATAGCTTCCAACTATTGCTGTGCACCTGAGAAATCGGCACTGCCATTAACAGCAGACGGATTGAGACACAGCCGCATTTCCCTTCTCACAGGCACTGTCTGCTTGGCAGGTGGAATTGCATTTCCTTGCTCACGAATCCTCATGTGATATGCGTCTCCCCAGCCCCCATAATCTCCCTAGTTGCAGAAACTATTTGTGAACAGTTGTACCAGTCCCTTGACATTGTAGCTTGACTTGCTGAGCTCTGATTCTGAATCCATATATAGACACAAGGACACTGCCCAGCTTTGCGTTTAGGAAAGTCAGGCTGTCATCAGTGTGGAGGGCTGTGCTGCACATGAGGAGAGAGCCCCAATCTGAAACTGGAGAATCTTTTATGGGAACTGTCAGGCCTTTTTGCGGAAGCAAATGTTTCATCATTTTATATGTGTTTACCTTTCCTGTTCTTTGGCGCCTGAATAGTCAACAATATATTCCCCTATCCCTTAAAAAGTTTACTATCATACCTGTAATCTCAACACTTTGGGAGGCCAACGTGGGCAGATTGCGAGGTCAGGATATTGAGACCATTCTGGCTAGCACAAAACCCCATCTCTACGAAAAATACAAGTAAAAAAAAATTAGCCAGGCGTGGTGGTACATGCATATAATCCCTGCTACTCGGGAGGCGGAGGCAGGAGAATTACTTGAACCTGGGAGGCAGAGGTTACAGTGAGATGAAATCACACCATTGCATTTCAGCCTGGGTGACAGAGCAAGACTCCATCTCAAAAAAAAAAAAGTTTATTAATTAATTTATTTTTAATTAGTTTATTAGTTATGTGTTATATTATATGCTTTTATCTGTAGAGAACCCTCCCAACCCTGCCCAATGATAATGACTCAAATACAATAGAAGTGTTTGGGTTATTTCCGGTTATCTAATAGTCCACATGGGGCATTGTTAATCAGTGAGTGGCTTTCTTCCATGTTGTGATTCAGGGATCCAGGTTCAACCCACCTTTTGGATCGATCTTCCCCTCCGGTCTCTGATGTGGTTTGGCTGAGTCCCCTCTGAAATCTCATCTCAGATTATCCCCACGTGTCAAGGGAGAGACCTGTGATTCTCATGTGTCAAAGGAGGGAAGTGATTGGATCAAGGGGTTGGATTCTCCCATGTTGTTCTCATGATAGCAAGTGAGTTCTCATGAGAGCTGATGGTTTTTAAAGTGTTTAGCCATTGTATCTTTGTTCGCTTTCTCTGTCTCACCTGCTGCCGTGTAAGACGTGCCTTGCTTCCCCTTTGCATTTCACCTCCTGCCATGATTGTAAGTTTCCTGAGGCCTCCCTGCCATGCAGAACTGTGAATCGATTAAACATCATTCCTTTATAAATTACCCAATCTCTGGTAGTATCTTTATAGCAGTGTGAAACAGACTAATACAGTCTCCTTGACGTCATCAATATATCCTCCTCTTCCTTCTCATGATCATCACCATCACCTGTTTCCAGCAGGTAGAAGGGGATTTTTAAAAGTCTCAGCTTACAATTGGCATCTAATTTTTCATTTACAGTTCACTTCTAAGAATGAATCACATGGACAAATCTTTATGCAAGGGATTTTGGTAAGTGTAGCCTAGCTGTGAGCTTTAAAAAAAAAAGAAGAAGAAGTGAGAGTTTTGAGAAAATAAACAGACTGCCACAACTGGATATTTAAAAAAAAAAATCTGTGTGACTTAACATTGAATCTTTTTTTTTCCATTATGTTGGATTCAAATGAAGGCATGTCAAGTTACCTTTCCTATAATAACCAGAGCCCCTAGCCATAAATACCAGAACACTGAGACTTCCTATTACTGTGGAGAGTTGGGGATAAGCATTACCATAATAAATTGTCTTAATTCATTGCAAAGGCAGAGCTTTTCTGACATGAGTGAGCTCCAGCCATTATTCTGATTAATGCTGCCATAGTCTAACACCACAGAATGACAAACTAGAGACCATGGGCCACCTCTGGCCTCTATCTGTCTATGTAAATTAAGTTTAACTGGAACACAGATATGCTCATTTGTTTACATATTGTCTCTGGTTGGTTTCCTGCCAGGACAGCAGGGTTGAGTTTTGCAACAGAGACCATACGTCCTGGCTTTGAAGATACATACTGTCTGCTTCTTTGGAGGAAAAGTATGTTGATCACTGGTATGCAGCACTGGTCTTGAAGCAGGGTACTTAAGACCCTAGAGGTGTTTTGGCTCACCATGAAGGCTTCTGGAAGCCATAAGATGTGAGTGGTAGGAAAAAAGGTCTTCTGGCCCTGTCTATAAGCACATCTCCATCTTGGTCTCATCTCTATAGGGTTCAACTAAACTTCTCCTTGGAAAAAATACACGTTTGAAATCAATTACATGAAGTAAATATTGTCTAGAAGGTGAAGGAAGGGAACTTGATCTTTGTACTTGGAGGTCTACAAAGCCTCAAAAACAGATAGGCAGTTACCCTTACCTCTACAGCAGAGACATGTCTATGTAAAGGCATGGACCTCCAGCTGGGAAACATGACACTCACTCATTCATTCCAAAGTTTTTATTAAATGGTTTTCATGTGTTCTGGGAGTCAAGGATAAGGCAGTGCACAATCACAGACAGGGTTTTGACTCTCATGGAGCCCACAGTCTTATGGAGGGAAGGTGGGCAATAAGGAAGAAGACACAGCATGTACATTTTGTGCAATTCTGCTGGCGGAAATATGGCAAGACAGTAGGCACTGGGGGACAAAGTACAGTGATTTTCTTTTATTTAGGAGGATCAGAGAATCCCTCCTTGAGGAAGTGATGGGGATTTCAATAAGGATAGAAAGTACTATGGAGGTCTAGGGGTGTCTGGGGTTAGTGGTAACAGCAAAAATGAAGCTTTTCAAACATGGAGGTTGTGTTGGTGCCTGCTGGTGCCTTGCATGTGCATTCAGAAGATTACCCTTATATTCTCCCATCCGTCTGGCAAATACCTCCTCATATGCTTGCAAGACTTTGCTCAAATTCAGAAATCTTTGTGTTTCTTTCTGCTGTTGTAGGTGGGAATCCCTCTCACTCCCTTTCTTCCATCTCATCCTAAACATCAGTGTTCCCAGTGCTCCAGGGACATGTGGAGGGGGTAGTTTGGGTCTGACC
This sequence comes from Cebus imitator, assembly GCF_001604975.1. Classification (NCBI taxonomy): domain Eukaryota; kingdom Metazoa; phylum Chordata; class Mammalia; order Primates; family Cebidae; genus Cebus; species Cebus imitator. The sequence continues at coordinate 2,391,200 of NW_016107661.1, forward strand.
CTCCAGTTCACCTGTCAGCATCCTGCCTAGTGGTCTACCCATCACTGATACTTAACCATTACAGAATATGATTATGTGTGTACCCTAGGAAAATAAGCAACAAAACCGTTCATTGTCATAGATGATATTTACTGCACATTGACTTAGAACAGTTTCAAGCCCTTAGTCTGTATAAACACATTCAGTATGCCCAACAACCATACAAAGTAGGGACTATCATTGTTTATAGAAGAAGACAGGGAAACACAGGAAGACTACTGTGTCAGACATCCTACATTCTAACAGTAGTAGTTCACAAGCACAATTCCTGATGTTCATTATGCATTTACCACTAAGAATTTAATGTGGATTTTGCATATCATCCTCATAAAAGTCTTTGGAACAAATACTCCTGAGGCTCATTTCAAGGAGGGAAGAATCAGAATACAGAAAGGTAAAATCACTGGTCTGAGGCCACATGGCCAGTGCGTGACAGAACTGGCATTCAAATTCACATGCACTTGGTTTCTCTGTGCCTCCACACTTTCATGTGATGTGTTGGTATTAGGAAAGGAAAGCATTTAAAAAGCCTTCACAGACATATTGTAAAGCTGACCACTCAAGGCAAACAGTCCAAAGAATCCACCAATGCAGTGTCCTTGCAGTCCATCTGCCTGCCTGTGCCACCGTACCTTGCTTCTCTTGGTGAAAAATCCACACCTTTGAACACTGTGTTTACTCTTGTTGTCCTCCCATTAGATGAGGAAGGAGCAGGGCCATCCACAAAAACGTGGTAATAGGGCAAAAACACAACACAGAAGAATGCTAGAGGGTTATTTATAGTACAGAATGGGAAGCTGAAAAGATGCTGTGAGAGGAGCTTAATCATTTCCCAGAGGATCAGGGAGAAGAGTGGACAGGGGCGATGCCGTGCTCCAAAGGGTCAAGGTTGCATACCAATTAAAATGACTTCCAGACACTTAACACACACATGATACTTCACTAGAGACTGGTGACATGTTCCAGCCAGGAAGGAAAAAAAAAAAAAAAAACAACTCCTAATGTCTCACGCCTCTGTCCCCCTTACACAGTGAGGCAGCTGGGCTAACATTGATGTTGCCAAACAACTCTAATAATTTCAGGTTCCATGATAATGAGCTGGTGGCCTTATAACTCTAGTTTGCATATCTTGATACAAGGGAAAACGTTCAGTCCAGTTTGACTCTTTAAAGAGCCATCTCTGCCAAGACCCATATAAAAGGCGGGAGGGCTTGTTGATGTTCATTCCCTTTTTCTGCAAACTCGTTTGTGAAACTACATCAGTTACAGTTCAGTCAGTTCTCCCGTTACTGTTTTCTTCTCATTAAACTTAACGCCTTTCTTCTTAGTTAGGAGAGGACTCTAAACTCGGCTTAAGCAAAAATAAGAAAAATAAGAAGGGCTTACTCATTCTTGTGAAACCCATGCATCTAAGGATAAAAGACTGGCTTCCTGGCATACCTAAACCAGCGCCCCAAGGAAACTCTCTGCTTCTCACAACTGCTTTCAACTTTGTTAGTTTTCTTTTTCTTTTTCTTTTTTTTTAAACTTTCATTTTAAGTTCAAGGTTACAAATGCTCCTTTATTATATAGGTACACTTGTGTCATGGGGACTTGTAAAGATGATTTCATCACCCAGATATTAAGCCTAGTGTCCATTAGTTATTTTTCCTGATCCTCTCCTCGCTTCCACCCACCACCCTACAACAGGCCCCAGTATGTGTTGTTCCCCTCTATGTGTCCATGTGTTCTGATCATTCAGCTCCCAGTTTTAAGTGAGATCAAGCAACATTTTGTTTTCTGCTCCTGTGTTTGTTTGCTAACGATAATGGCCTTCACCTCCATCCTTGTTCCTGCAAAAGACATAATTATATTCTGTCTTATGGCTGCATAGTATTCTATGGTGCATATGTACCACATTTTCTTTATCCAGTCTACCGTTGGTAGGCATTTAGGTTAAACTGAAATCATAACAGATAGCCTTTTGGAACACAGCATAATCAAATTCAAAATCACTCAGAATTCACTCAAAACCATACAGTTACATGGAAACGGAATAATCTGCTCCTATATGACTTCTGGGTCAGTAATGAAATTAAGGCAGAAATCAGTATGTTCTTTGAAACTAATGAGAACAAAGATACAAAGTAACAGAATCTCTGAAGCACGGATAAGGCAGTGTTAACAGGAAAATGAATAGCACTAAACGCCCACATCAAAAAGTTGAAAAGATCTGAAGTTAACAAGTTAACATCATAATTAAAAGAACAAAAGAAACAAGAGCAAACAAATCCCAGAGCTAGCAGAGGACAGGAAATAACCAAACTGGAAGTTGCACTCAAGAAGATATTGACAAGAAAAACTATTGAAAATATCAGTGAATCCAGAAGCTGGTTTTTTTTTTTTTTTTTTTTTTTTTTTTTTTTTTTTTTTTTTTTTTTTTTGTTTTTTTTTTTTTTGGAAAAAATTAAAAAGAGACTAGCTAGATTAATAAAGAAGGAAAGAGAGAAGATTCAAATTATCACAGTCAGAAATGACAAAGGGGAATATTACCACTGACCCCACAGAAATACAGACAACCATCAGATACGATTATGAACACCTCTCTGCACATAAACTAGAAAATCTGGAAGAAACTGATAAATTCCTGAACATATACACCCTCCCAAGACTGACTTACAGGAAGCAGTTGGTTATATTTTCAAGTACATTCTCATATTGTCACCAAAAACTCCATCCACACTTAAACTCCCTTGTGTTCGTTTTATAGAACTGCCTTAACAACTTACCACAAACTGGGGGCTTAAAACAGCAAAACTTTATTCTGTCACAATTCGAGAAGGCAGAAGTCTGAAATCAAGGTGTTGATTCCAGCAGGGTTGATTCCTTCTAGGGGCCCAGAAGGAGAATATGATCCTTGCATCTCTCTTAGCTCCTTGGGGCTGCCAGCAGCCCTTGGCTTGCAGCTGCATCTCTTCAATCTCTGCCTTTGTTGCCACATGGCTGTGTTTTCTGGGTGTTTCTGTGTTTTAAGTCTCTCTCTCCTTTCTCTTATAAAAACACTAGTCATTAGTGTCAGGCCATACCCTAAATCCAAAATCTCAAGAGCCTGAACTTAATTACATCAGCACCATTTTTTTTTTTTTTTTTTTTCAAATAAGGTCACATTCACAGGTACGTGGTACTAGGAAGTGGACATGTGTTTTCAGGGGCACAATTAAATTTACTACACATATCAGTGTATCAACCCCATTCCAAACCTTAAAAGTTTTGGGCTAATGCTCATTAGCTCTGATCACCTGGCCTAAGTCATAGATCAACTTTTATGCTAATCACTGCAGCTAGAAGGATCCAGTGAGAGCCACTAGACACTGCCCAATCCAGGACATGTGATGACCCCAATGAGAAACATGCCATTTAAAGACCACACGCATCACACAAAACTTACTGAGGGATGCTTGAAAAATAAGGAGTGCCCTCAATGTGTTAAGTGAATGACATGAGTAAAAAAATAATAAGAGCAAAGAGAAAGTTATGGTGGAAAAGTTGTTACAGAGTTACTACATAATTGCTGTTATGTTCATATTGGCCAAAGGGTCTTATGTTACTTTCAAACATGTACAAGCTCTGAAAGTGTTGTGTTGGTTTGAGTTGGTGTCCATGTGGAAAGGGAATATGTACGGAATATTACTGACTATGTTTACTGAATTCTTTTACTGAATTCTTGGCCTATTGTAGGCATTCTTTAAGTAGTTTATTGAATGATAGGATAAAATATTGTTGAATATTTTTACCACATTCTTGGCAGGTTGTAGGCATCTCTTAAGTGGAGTTCTGCACCCCATAAAGATATTTCGGTCAACAACAGACTGCATATATGACTGTGGTCCTATAAGACAATGAAACTGCCCCATACAGATGTACCATTTTGTATCTTTTATGTTGCATTTTTACTGTACCTTTTTGTGTCTTTAGATAGATTTAGATGCATAGTATTTACTACTGTGTTGTAGTTGCCTACAGTGTTCAGTACAGTGACAAGCTGTACAGGCTTGTAGTCTAGAGCAATAGGCTAGACCATACAGCGTGGGTGTATAGTAGGCTGTACCAGCTAGGTTTGTAGAAGTGCACCCTTTGATGTTGTCACAACAGTAACATCACCTAAAGTGACATTTCTTAGAGGGTATCCCCACTCTTAATGCGACATTTGTGGTTTATTGAATGGAGGGATAAAAAAAATAAATCAGTGAGTATACGAATGCAAAATAATTTTTAAAACATGAATGAATGAGCGATTTTTCTTCTCATTCCTCCTAAGATTTGCTGTTTTAAAAAGCGTGCTTGGATTTTTGTCTTTATATTTAAATAATGGTAATAGATGCCACTGATGGACTGAGATCTTGTATCGCATTGCTGGGTACAGAGCAGATGGGGAATGCAGTTTTTGTTTTTGTCCACATGGTTTTCTACCAAGTTGTGCAACATAATGCCCCCTCAGAATGCTAGTTCATGCCTTTAATTCTCTCGTGATCTTCTTTCTTTAGAGTCTTTGACATCCTTAAACAATTAAAGCAACAGCTATTTTAATGAACACACTACATCTTTAACAAAGCCTCTTTGGCCACAGACCTTTGTCAGTCTGCCATCGACATATTTTGCAAAGTACCTGCTATGTCTCCGGAAGTATTATGGGAACTGGGAACATGTGGGTGAACTAGCACAGACTCTGCATACCCCCTTCTGTGCATGTAAATCAGTTAAGTTAGTCTATTTGAGATTATCTGGGAGGGGGTTGCTTTTGTGCAGGAGACACAGCTAACCTGGAGTTTGGAAGGCACGTTTTGGTTTAGCTGTTTCAATGACAGCGGGGAGCAGAGATGCCAAGAAGGACCTGAGAAGGACAGTGAAACCCGAATGACAATGAATGTGTTCTGGTTGTGAGTTTCCTGCAACACCTGGTACTGAGTGCCTACTACATATTGATAGATGAAAATTCTGTGATTCATTTCACAACTGCATACCACAGAAATGGAAGATATGGATAAAGTTGGAAAAAAATATAAGTATCCAAAGGAGCAGAGACTTGCCTATGAAGAAGGGGCATCAGTGTTATATATAAGCACATGGTTACTGCCTTTCCTAAGGAACAAGCCAGGAAAATAAACGTTGGGTCAGTAAAATGTCTCATTGCTTCCTTTGCAAAACTAACTTTCAATAGTCTGTATTTAGAGTTCTTAAAAAAAAATAAGTAAAACCTGTCCCTTGTCTGCTTTAAATTCTTGGCAGTTTTTCTGGTTTTGGTGAGATCAGGGTTTTTACAGGGCAGTATCCTTCATTATATCTACGTCTGTCAGAAGGCTGAGAAATGAGTGGGGATGGCGAATCAACCACAGCCCTTCTGAATTTCCCACAAGGTGGTCTACCTAACAGAACATACCACGTTGCACTCACCTTTGTGCCAGTTAGAGTGATGTTTGGTCCCTTGGGAGTGAGGACCTCTTTCCTTCAAATGATTTCTGTAAGACCGTCTGTACTGTACAAGTAACCACGGCACAGCTGTGTTTCAAATGAAAACAAATGGGATTTTGTTTAGTAAATTTTGTGGCATTTCTTGAGGTCACCAGAAACTCCTAGAAGTGGTTGTAAAACCAAAGACAAAAGAAGACTGGAATCCCTTCCTCCTCCTATTGTAATGTCAAGTCAGTAAAGGTAATTCTTATTTTTTTGCATTTTTTCGTTGCATACTTAGCATAGGCCATGTATAGCCCCCCCACCACATGCAAATCCAGCTCTTGTCTTCTTAGAAATGACATTGTGGGCCAAAAGCAGTGCCTCATGCCTATACTCCCAGCAGTTTGGGAGACCAAGGCAGGCAGATCACCTGAGGTGAGGAGTTTGAGACCAGCCTGGCCAATAACATGGCGAAATCCATCTCTACTAAAAATAGAAAGATTAGCCTGGTGTGGTGGCACAGGCCTATAATCCCAGCTACTTGGGAGGTTGAGGCAGGATAATCTCTTGAACCTGGGAAGCAAAGGTTGCAGTGAGCTGAGATTGTGTCATTGCACTCCATTGTGGGCCACCAAGCCCATCTTGTGGCGGGGGCGGCGGGGAGGCATTCTGGTGGATAGTCATGGAGTGGCATACCCCCAAAACAATTAAGCAATATGTTATATAATTGCAATTGGGTTAAATGCTAAAGTGAGAAGCACACAGAATAGAGTTGGTTTAAACTAGGAAGAACTGAAAAAATGTAGCTAATTTCTTCATTCCTCTAACCCAGGGTTTGAGACAATGAAATGTGAGCGAATCAACGAATGACTACATAGATGCATGTATAGGTGCCAAGCAACATCCCTCTTGTAGCTAAATTCTCAGTTGTAAAATGGGATACGAAGTTGAATCTCCTTTCTTTTTCTAGGTATTTCTGATGGGATTAACTCAGTTTGTTAAAACTTTAAGAAAGCCCTCTCTTTTATTTTCTCTCTGCCTACTCAGATGCCTCCTATGTTGTAACGATGGTAGAGGCCAACCTTCTCACAGTTTTCATAACTATGTAGTCTCCCCTCCAATAAAAAAATGCAAAGCAATCTGCCTTATCAGTATCTCTTCCAATTAATGTAATCTTGTTTCTGTTATTTCCACCATATTTTTCAATCCAGTGAGCCTCATTACATTTGCAAGTGCATTAAATTAGAGCCTCTATAGAAGGAGAACGATGATTATCAGCTAATTTAATTATGTCTCTACATTTGCAGCATTTGATGATGTCTGCTATTGTTGTTGGTGATTCTTACATTGGCTCTAGGTAGAAATTAGCTCTGATCCAATGTAAAGTTTATGTTATCAGATAACACTTGACAGCTCATTGAGGTACATGTTCAGTGATTTTCGAATCTAATCAAAATTGATTTATGTGCAATCAAATTATAGAAATAAAGAAACAGCTTCACCTAATTTCGTTGCTGATTATAGTGTTGCTTGCCTCTGAAGTCACACCAATATGCATCTCTTAGTTTTGTACCAACATTGCACCAAGGTCTAAAATTATGCAGGGTTTTTTTTTTTCCCCCCAAATTGTATAGTGGTTCAGTATTCCTGACCTTCCACTATTAATCAGATTGAACATTTATGCCCTCTGATATTGTAACCTGTTCAACAAATGTTACCCTGGGTGTCCTTTAAGTGTTGGGCATATAACTTTTGCACTAGAAGCCTGGGTCACCCATGAACCTAGGAGGGAAGATCCAGGGCATGGAGGAGCGGATGTTGCAGGAGCTGGGAGCTGGAATTTGGGAGGGCTGATTCATAATTCTTCCTTTCCTGTGGATTCTAAACCAAGGCAAAAATAGGCACACACACACTCAATGGGGATTAAGGTACAGAGTTCGAGTTGGGTGCAGTGATTCATGAATGCAATCCCAGGGCTGGGCGGAGTAGCTCATGCTTGTAATCCCAGTACTTTAGGAGGCTGAGGTGGGTGGATCACGAGGCCAGGAGATCCAGACCATCCTAGCCAACATGGTGAAACCCATCTTTACCAAAAATAAAAAAATTAGCCAGGCATGGTGGTATGTGCCTATAATCCCTGCTACGCAGGAGGCTAAGCAGGAATCACTTGAACCCAGGAGGCGGAGTTTGCAGTGAGCCGAGATCATGCCACTGCACTCCAGCCTAGGTGACAGAGAAAGAGTCTGTATAAATAAAAAAATTAAAAAAAAACAAAAAAACCCTGTAATCCCAGCAATTTGGGAGGCTAAGGCAGGCAGATCACCTGAGGTCAGGAGTTTGAGACCAGCCTGGCCAACGTGGTAAAACTCTGTCTCTACTAAAAATTGAAAAGTTAGCTGGGTGTGGTGGAGCATGCTTGTAATCCTAGCTGCTCAGGAGGCTGAGGCAGGAGAATCACTTGAACCTGGGAGAGGGAGATTACAGTGAGCCAAGATTGCTCCACAGTACTCCAGTCTGGACAAGAGAGTGACGCTCTATCTCAAAATACATAAATAAAAATTAATTAATTAAAGCACAAAATTCAGTTTATCAGCAGTGAGTCTGTCTTGCAAAAATGCTTTTATGTTTGTTTAACAAGCACTTTAGTAGTAGTCATTTTGTGCCAGACACAAATGAGAAGGACCTTATACACAAAGACTCTTTGAATTGTCATGGTAGCCCAAAGGCAAACTATTATTATCCCCCATGCACAGTTTATAGATGAAGAAACGGAGGCACCTAAAACTGGCCTCTGAAAGGACAGGATTCCAGTCCCAGTGTTCTGGCTCTAAAATCCATGGCTGCTAAACACAGTGTCCTATAGTGCCTCCTGAAGCTGAAGTTAGCATTCCAACCCCTTCACCCCTTCGAACATATAGATCCTGGGATGGGCAGGGTCGTTTGGAGGGCATTAGGCCAGCACAGGGGAATGAGATCACAGAAATGGGGCTTTGAAGCTGGCCTCTAGAAGGTGGGGCCCTGGAACCTCCCCCCAGGTGTGCTTACCTGTTCTAGGTGTACCTTACCTGTGGTAAGTGAGCTTAGGATACAGGGATCAAAAGCAGAACATGCACTGCTTGGAGGAAGTGAGAGAGAGAGAGAGAAAGAGAGGTGGAGAGAAAAACTTCTCCATTTTGAAAAGTCATCCGTCAGAAAAGTCCCTATGATATTGATTGGGTGAGGAGGGTGAGGAAGAATATTGAAAACTTGCTTCCTGAAATAGTCATAGCACAGTGGAGGATTGGAATAAGTCTCTAAGTCACAAGGGAGGTAGCAGGAAGGGTAAGAAATGAGAAGTATTAACGCCTAGACTGAGTCTTAAGAATATACACTGTTCTTGAGACATGTGGTAGATAAAGCAAATTTCCAGACAAATAAACAGCCCACTGTAAAAACAAAGGCACAAAAGTGAGATGTGTCAGTCAACCCCCCTGTGAGGCCGGAGGGAGGGTGGAGATTTGGTGCAGGTCGAAGCTCAAGCCAATTTATAAAAGGCTGTGTGTGCCCTCCAAGGCAGAGAGAATGCCTGAATAAAATAAAGTGCATCTCGGTACAAAAGCAGAACTTTCACAAAACATTTAGACATCTTATAAAATGGAGTCACTTACTCCCTAAAGGGGCCATCCTTACCTGTTTGCTGTTCAAGGCCCACGCTCAGCCTGGCTGGAGGTCAAGAGCAATAACCACATGATTGTTGCTGCCGCAGAACGATCTCTCTGAGTGTACAGAAGGCATCTCTGGGTCACTGAGCATGAACATGCATGAACTCGACCAGCCTCCTTTATCTGTTCAGGAGGCAAAGTTTTTCCACTTCCCAGTCCTCGAAATATCTCTGTGATGTTGGTGTGGCATTACCTTCTGCCTCTTACTGCTTACGGGTACCTTGTTCACCTCACTCTTCTCCGTGGAGGAGAGGTGTGTACTCATGTGTACTCAGTTACAGCCAAAGTATATTTTGCACCTTGCTCCAAATTTGACTGCTTTCCTGTGAAGGGTTCATTGATTGAAAACTACTGGTATCCTCCCAAAACTAGAGTATGTCCCAACAGTGGATGTGACTTTATGTTTTGTGGTGCATGTATATGCATTTTGTTGTAACTGTAGATGTATATTTATGAGGTTGGTTTTCAAATATAGAAAAAAGGAAGGAGTCATAATATATACCCACCATTAGGATGTTACATTTCACATTTTTATCATATTTGTTTTATCTTGTATATATCCATTGTTTCATCCACCAATCCACCTTTTTTTTTAATGCATTTCAAAGTGATTTACATCCATCCCCTTCACCATTCAGCAGTGTGTAAATCTTTAATGAGAGCTCATGTTTTGTCTGAGGTCTTTTTTTTTTTTTAGATAAAAGTTTATTGATACTGAAATATACAAACCTTGAAGGGACCATTTGGTGGGGTTTGACAGCTGAGTACACCTTTGTAACATGAAGCTCTATGAAGATATAGAACTGTCATTCTTTCAAAGTTTAGGCATGATCTGTATGTTTATTAGAAAAATCATAGTCTGAACAATATGATGAAACCCCATCTCTACTAAAAAATATAAAAATTAGCTGAGCGTGGTGGTGTGTGCCTCTAGTCTAAGCTACTAGCAAGACTGAGACAGGAGAATTGCTTAAACCCAGGAGGTGGAGGTTTCAGTGAGCTGAGGTTGCACCACTGCACTCCAGCCTGGATGACAGAATGAGACTCTGTCTCAAAAAAGAAAAAGAAAATGAATCAGCATACACATTAAACCTATGATTCTAGAACAGTTTAAATGAAAGAGTACATACTTGTGTGTGTATATGAGTACCTATATACATATATGTGTGTATAATTTATATTGGTAATAATAATGCAGGTGGTATGCAGATGTAACAAAATTTGTAATTGTGATGGAAGTTCTTCTGTATTTGGCAATTACAAGCCTAGGGAAGAGGTAACCTGATCCCATTAGCATTGTCTTCAGAAAGAACACGAGCATATAAAATGTGCAAGGCTACACTGATGTAACGTCCAAGATAAATGGAAAGAAACACAGTGTTACTCATTTAATTGAGGATGTTTAACGACTTTTGGCCCTGAGAGTACCAACAGCTACAATTTTTCAAAGTCAGCCTTGATTTATGTTTTACTTTTTAAGTACTCATTAATGTCACAAATACTTAAGTTGGGATCAGCTGTCTTCATTTTTAAAAAAATGGGTTATGCTTTCATCTTTCGACCCTGAAACATGTGGATAAAAATCAACATTAATTGGCAGGATGAATGAGGGTGGTCAGGGTTGGGTGTCTGGCTGCAATGTTCTTAGAGTGTTGAGAGAGATACTCACATCCCCTTAACTACAGATGACAACGAGATTTTAATTAACAGCAGGTGAGTCCTGTGGTCAGCCATTTGACATTTAGGTGGATCACAAAATAGCCTTTTCCTTCCAACCACATTTATTTCTAGCTTAATTAGTCCTTCTGAGATAGCTTCGCTATTAGCCACAGCCTCTCCATTTAAGATCCTTTTACTCAGACCTTTTATTTTTTTTATTTTTTATTCTTCTCATTTTAGCACCAGCTTAATGTTATAAAGGACCTGGACTAACTCATTTTAATGACCTCTGCTACATAAATGCTAATTTTACATTTGGCCTTATTTCAGTAGATTTTTTTTTTAAAGACCATTGCTTTCACAAGGACAAGAATGGAAAGATTAAACCCCTTAGTGTCATCTGCCTGAAAAATCCTGTGGTTTCTTCTGACAGGAATAGGGTTTTCACATCCCTCCTTGGTCTAAGCTTCTGTGCTTGACATCTCATTATTTTACTCAGCTACTTCAGCGTCACCTTCACCCAGTTAATTAAGTAACTCATTGAATGTATTATTCAGTTTTGATTCCCCTGTCTGTGACAGAGAGGGATGGGACATACTTCTTCATCATTCTCCTCCTGCCTCTTTCTCTTATGCCCACACCCAAGGATGGAAAAGAGAAAGGACAGGAGAGAAGACATTCATTACCAAATCCATTTGTCCGTCCATCCATCCACCAATCCATCCATTCCTGGAGCAGACTGTATTATGTTTTTAATGATACTTGAAAGAAAGTGAAGTTGATGGTGGTAATGATAATGGTAATAGGTCTTAATGATCACATCACATCGCAATACACCAGGAACTGTTGAAATTTCCTTCTAACATGGTCTTATTTCATACTTAAAACAGCCTGATGAGGTAAGTACTATGCATAACACCCCTTTACAGGTTAAGAAAGCTAAGATGTAGTTAATGAATTTGTTCAGGTCTCCTTGCTAGTAGGAATCAGAAACCTAATTTGAGCCCATAAGTAGTTGATTAGTAATGCTTACATTCTCTAGAGCATCTGTTAGGTATCTCCATGTTTGTAGTCAAGTTTAAATTTCCAAAATAGGTGAGCTGGAGTTTATGATGATGATACCATAAGAAAGATGTTCAAATTGTAATCACCTATGTCACTTGACCTCCTGATTACAGGTGTTGAGAGAGGAACAGCTTCCTGTAGGCAGTAGCCCTCAAACCCCAGAGAAGTTTTCCCCCAGGGGCATTTGGCCAAACAGTTATGATAGATGGCGCTTTATTTGCGTACATTAGACTTCAATAAAAAAATGTTTAGAAGTACCTTATTGAATGCATTTAGACTTGGCCGAGGGAAGGAGGCTATACTTGGACCTAACTCCTTGGTTGTCGACCCAGCTGGAAATAAACAAGACGTGACGTTTAATATGAATGAAAGTAGAGAGAGGATATTTGGAGTGGGGGTGATGCAAAGGGAAGGAGAAAGGATCACTAACATGAAAAGACAGACAGAAAATTTAGAAGGTCAAAGGCAGAGTAATTGAAATAGAGCCTTGGAAATCGTGAATCTGAGAAAGAACTGGAGGTTAAGTGATACGTAAGAAGGAAGAAAAGAACAAGTAAAGGGGTGGAATAAAACAAAAAATGGGGATGAGTGTGTGTGTGTGTGTGTGTGTGTGTGTGTGTGTGTGTGCAAGGGAGAGAGAGACATATTTTAATGCATGCTTAAGAAAAAGGAAAACAGAACCTTATAAAGAAGATGGAGAAATTTTTTTAAAAACTCTCTTTATTATGAAACATAATTTTTTTGTTAGGGAAAGTCCTCAGTGACAGGGTGAGCTGTGTAGGAAGGTGAGTAAAAAGCAGACACTACCTTGTTAAAGTTTCTTCAGTCATTCCTGAACAAATATTAAGTGCCAGGTTGTGTTCCGGGGGTCAGAATAGAGCACGGGGAAAAAATAAAAAAAAGACAAAGGAAAGTCTCTGCTTTCATGGAGCTAAGAAGCTATTGGATGTGGAGTTAGAAAAATAAAGAAGGAAATCAAGGTTAAAAATGCAAATAATGTTAAGTACAATAAAGAAAACAGAACAGAGAGGATAAAGCATTGCTGGCTGGGGGAAGAGCTCCCTGATGAGTTGGTGTCTGAACTGACCTTGGGATGGGGAGGAGGAGTAGCCACTGGGAGGCTCAGAGCAGCAGCTCTGCAGGGGGTGAGCTAGAGAAGGTGCATGCAAACACCCCACAGTGGCCACAACCTTAATGCATTTGAGAAACTATAAGAAGGTCATTGTGGCCAAAGGGGAGTGAGCAGGGAAAGATAGGAGAGGTCATTAGGGAAGCAGGCAAAGAGCGATGTTGGGAGCTGGGTTTTATTATCAACAGAATGGGAAACCATGAGGGTTTCACATAGAGAAATGACACCGTTTGATTGATGGTTCATAAGGGTGTATTGGACCGAGGTGCTGGATTTGGTTTCTGAGTCTGTCACTTGTTAACTATGTGTGCTGGACACCATTGCTTCATCTCTGTGATCCTAAGCTTCCTCGCCTTGGAGTACAGATACTAAGAACACTTGACTGCATAGGGTTTCTGTGGAAGTGGAGCAGGAAGGCCTTTAGAGTCTGCGTTGCCTGCATGCTAGCTACAAACTAAAACCACCACAGACAACAAAGACGAAACATCTGTGGAACCTTGCACCAGTTGTGATAAAGAGAGCCAGGGAGAGAAAAAAGATCTGAACTTGGTGCAGAAATAAAAGGACCTTGTAAACAGTAAAGAGACCACGTATGTGTTCTCATCAGTTAGTTTGCCGAGAATGATATTCCTAAGGTTATTAAGGGAATGTTACAGTATTTCCTTTCTTGTGTTTGTGGCCATTATCCATGTGCTGAAAGTCCACTTGGAGGCTGGGTGCGGTAGCTCACGCCTGTAATCCCAGCACTTTGGGAGGCTGAGGTGGGCAGATCACCTGAGGTTGGGAGTTGGAGACCAGCCTGACCAACACAGAGAAACCCATTCTCTACCAAAAAATAGCTGGGCATGGTGTTGCATGCCTGTAATCCGAGCTACTCAGGAGGCTGAAGCAGGAGAATGGCTTGAACCTGGGAGGCAGAGGTTGTGGTGAGCTGAGATGGTGCCATTGTACTCCAGCCTCAGCAACAAGAGTGAAATTCTGCCTAAAATAAAATAAAAAATAAAAATTCCACTTGGGGAGAAGACAGAGGCTCGTGTCTCTTGCCACTGTTGATGGATTTCAGTGGAACAGAAATGAGTCTCTATGGTGTTTTCCTTGAGCTATTCCTCTGAGGCTACTGGGCCTGACTGACACCCAGCAAAGCCCTCTTTAGCTGACATGCTTGCCAGGCCTAACCAACCTGGAATTTATGGATAAACCTTAAACAGCCACAAGGCCTATGACCCCAAAGAGTGACTTAGGCTGATTTTATCGGCAGTGACTCTTCTTTTCATTATATTTGCTATTACTGGAGCTGAACTTTTTTCTGAAAACCTGATAACCTTATACAAGGGGATGGGACCATTTGAACTCACAGACAGGATGCTGATGGGAAATTGTAAGCCTTCAAAATAGGTTGACGGCTTCCTGTTGTTTAGGTTCTGGCAGAGGTTGCAAAAAAAAATTTTTTTTTTCTTTTTTAAAGGAGAGGGGTGGAGAGAGATTGAAAAATAAGTACTTGGTGTGTTTTCCTGGAGTTTGGCTGGCTTCTTTCTGGGACATGCCTTTTTCCAGCCCTTGGAAGAAAGTTGCACCACAGATGCAGCTTGTGTGCACCCCTGTACTGAGGGGAGATGTTAGCAGGGTGGGTCATCTGTCCAGAACTCACATCTTCACATCAATAGCTTATAGACCAAGAAACAGTCCTCTTCCATAGATGGACAGAAAGTGTTCGTGAATCAGTCAGTATCTCTCTGTCTGTCTGTCTATCTGTCTGTCTATCTATCTATCTATCTATCTATCTATCTATCTATCTATCTATCTATCTGTCTGACTGTCTGTCTATCTCTCTATCTATCTATCTATCTATCTATCTATCTATCTATCTATCTATCTATCTATCTATCTGAGACAAAGTGTCACTCTGTTGCCCAGGCTGGAGTCCAATGGCGGCGATCTTGATTCAGTGCAACCTCCAACTCTCAGATTCAAGTGATTCTCATGCCTCAGCCTCCCAAGTAGCTGGTGCTACAGGCGTGCACCACCATACCCAGCTAAGTTCTGCATTTCCTTTTAGTAGAGGTGGAGTGTCACCATGTTGGGGAGGCTGATCTTGAACGCCTGGCCTCAAGTGATCCACCCACCGTGGCCTCCCAAAGTACTGAGATTACAGGCATGAGCCACCACTCCTGGCCCCATGTTCTTGAGTCTTTAAATCAATAGCCTGTTTAACTTCACTAAAGGAATTCATGCAATCTCTTGTTTTCCAGCCAATTACTGATCACTATAATTAGGCACCTGTATTAGTGACTGCAGTCCAGGCTCTGGCCAGGCACTGTGGCTATTGCCTGTAATCCCTATGCTTTGGGAGGCTGAGGTGGGAAGATCACTTGCATTCAGGAGTTTGAGACTAGCGTAGGCAACACAGAAAGACCTGTCTCTATTAAAAAATAAAAATAAATTAGCCCAGAATGGTAGTGCATGCTTATAGTCCCAGCAACTAAGGAGGTTGAGGTGAGAGGATCACTTGAGGCAAGAGGTCGAGGCTACCATGAGCAGTGACCAGACTCCTCTCCAGTGTGGACAATGTAAGACCCCACCTAAAAGAAACCCAGGCTCTATGTAAACTGATGTATTTCTTATTGAATAAACCTGCATGCACATGCAAACACACACACACACACACACAGAATATATCTATATTCTGCTATACCAATTATTGTGAGTAATTCATGGAGGCTCAACATGGGTAGAAAAGTCAATCAATACTAAAGTTGCCTTCTGCTGTATGTTCATTCACTCTTCTATTAAAAAAAATTTGTTGCTACTTTAAGAAAATGATTAGTGCAACTGGAAAGCAAATTGTCTGAGTCCCTGAGATCATCCACTTCTGAGTCAAACAAATAAGGTTCATGTCCCACAGCCAACAACTGTTGGCTCTGTGACCTAGGGCAAAAAACAAACCTCTGTGAGTATGTTGACCCTAAAATAGGGTTGATCACGGTGGCTGCTCCTGGGATTAGTGAAGTTAGATATATATTTAATAGATAATAATGCTTACATAATACTATATCCATTTAATAGAATACATAATATATATGAATATGCAATACATTTTTAAATTTATATGATATATAAAAGTATATATCATAATTAAGATATTCAAATATATATTAATTTATGTAATGTATAATTAATGTATTATAAAGATGAAAGTATATATGTATTATATATAATAAAAATATATGTATATACATATATGTACATATGTAATACAGAGATAAACATTTGTATTACATATGTCATACAAAAATATACATATATTTGTATTACATATTATACCTTTAATTTAAAATATATGTTATATTAAATGGTTAAAATACACATGTATATATTTTAATTAATATAATATATAATATACTTTGATAATTTAGCTTATAGTTATTACATATATATTATACATGTTTTAATTTATATCTAATATATGTAATATAAGTATATTTTATAATACTTTAAATTATGTTACATAAATTACATATGTATATTTTAATACTTTATGTTATGTATATTTTAATTTGTATATCATATATAATATAAAGTATTATATATAAGCATACATTGTATATTACATTAAATGGATATAATATATGAGTATTATGTATTTTACAAAAGTTTTAATATCTATTATATAAATTAAAATGTATATTTTAAAAGTTTTATTTATATATAAAATATATTTTTTGATTATCAATCTAAAAGTTTATATATGTATATATTTTATATTATATATGTAATTTATATATAACACTTTCAATTTATACATTTACATATTTATCACTAAATGATTTTTTGGAACATTAGTTTTTATTGTTACCCTTGCCTTCGAGGTGCTGATAACCTCATGAGAACGTCAGTATTGTATAAAATGCCCTGTGAATAGAAGCACAAGTGAAATCACCCCCACAGTAGCCCTGCATCCTTATCCACACAGGTGCTACAAGAAACAGTCAACTCTGGATCGGGAGGTCGGGGAAGAAGTGACTACAGCTTTGGTAAACAGATAATCGGGCGAACAGAGAGGAAGTGATCCAGGAGGAGGAGACAGTGAGCCAGGTTTCTGGAATATAAAGAGGCATATCAATAAAAAGTTTGTCACGGAGCATAGAGTCTGGGAGGAACATACTAGAATATGAGTCTAGGAAGGTAGATGGCATGGGGGCAAAAATAATTTCAAGAAATCCAATGAGTCTCATGGTTTTGTTAATTCAAAATTATTTTTGGAAAATTAATGGTGCCTAAGGGAGATCAATTTATTTATTTATTTTTTACCCAACATAAACTATTTTGATGCAGTTGACCAGTCAGTCTCAGGGTTTAGGTCACTATCAGATTCACCTGAATAAATACAGCCTGAATATTCCTTACTCAAAATGCTTGAGACCAGAAGCATTCTGGATTCAGATTTTTTTCAGATTTTGAAATACTGACACATACCTAATGAGATCTCTTGGGGATGGGACGCCAGTTGAGACACATCATTGCCTTATGCTTTATATGCACATCATACACATAGCCTGATGTAATTTTATAAGTGTTTAATAATTTATGCATGAGACAGAGTTTTGAATGCATTTTGGACATTCAAATCCATCACATGGAGGTCAAGTATTGAATTTTCGTCTTGTGATGTCATCTCAGCGCTCAGTTTTGGATTTGGGGGCATTTGGATTTTAGATTTGGAGTGCTCATCCTTTAACAACAATATTAAAAAGTTATTAAACCTGTAATATAGCAGATATCAAAAGATTTCTGTTACATTTGGTTTAAGTTGTTTTTGAGAAATAAAACTTGTATTTTTTGTGTATGTGAGTTTTTGAACTATGTAAACATTGTGACATGCCTCAACTGAGCTAATTCACATATGCCTTTCTATTCAATTTGATCATCTGAATCTCACAAATCTGAAAGTCATAAAATAAGCCCATATATATATGCACATCATAATATATATATAAATGCACATCCAAATATATATATATATATATATATGCACATCCTAATATATATGCACATCCTCATGTATAGAGAGAGAGAGTCTGGGAGGAAATATATATATATATATTTATATATATAATATATATAAATATAAAATATATTTTATATATAATACATAAAATATATATTAATATATAATATATAAAATATATATTAATATATAATATATAAAATATATATTAATATATAATATATAAAATATATATTAATATATAATATATATTAAATACATTTAAATATATATTTAATATATATATAAAACATATATATTCTATATATATTAGGACGTGCATTTAATTTTAAAAGCTTTAAACTCTAAAGTACTCCCCTGATAACTGGTTGTGAATTGGGAGCCAGATTATATGCAGTGGCGGCAGAAAGTACAGCTGACCGTGAGTACAGGGTCTAGAAGAATATTGCAGTACATCTCCATCTCTTCCAGAGCACAAGCTGGAGTTATTTAGCAGGAGAGCAAGACATTCCACGATCTCCGAATCTTGGAGGTCTTTTCTGTACAAGGTTACAATACTGAAACTAATCATCTGTGTTTTTAGAAGTGGAGACAGTGAATTACATTTTACAGAGATTTTACCCAAAATGGTTAAAATGACAGAGTTTCTGTGCTTAAACAGATTAGCCTTTATAATTTGCAGTAGCCCACATTTAGTTTCTTACGTCATTCCTGCAATGACATGTATGACTGAAGTATCTAAGATGTCCTTGGGGTAGACTAAACTTCTAACACTCTCCCCTAACAAAATATGTATGTCCTGTGAATTATGTAGGTCTGCCAATGCAAAAGAGAAAGTAATCAAGAATTTAATGATATTATTTTTAATTGTCTTCTTGCGTATAAAAATGAAATGACAGGTTCTCAAAGGAAACTTGGCATTTGGGAAAGAGGGTGAAAAAAAACAGAGAAATGTAATTATCCTAAACTATTTTAAGGTACATTTTTTCTATGCTCATGTAAGAATTAAAATGAGTGTTTTAAAGAGTAAGTTACTGGTAAATCGTATGGCAAAAGAACATACACGTTCGATTTTTCCTTTTTTTTTCAATTTTCTGAAAAAACTTCATTATTTTTCAGGTGATTTTTAAAATTCATCCTTAGAGATTGGCAGTTCAAGGGCCATGCATTGAGACTTATACATTTATTATAGTAAAAATATGTTTCTGACATATAAACTTTTACTTCCGTGTTGTCAAGCTTAGAAATATTTCAGTGGAAGTAAAACCAAGAAAATGGCTATATGTTTTCTGATGAAAGAAGGTGAGCACACATACATTGAACAACTTTTTTTTTTTTTACACCAATTCATGTGATGTTTAGCCCTTCAGTGCCCAATGTTACACATTTAATGTTGTGTTACTAAGAACACTCATTCCAGAGTATGAAAAATTGAGAGGAAAAACAAAAGAGACTTCTCTTGGCTCTTCTAATTCCATGCTGGTTTGGTTGGTGCAGGAGTTGGGGTGATCGCCACCGTTTTGGTCTTGTCAGTTACTGTAGACAATAAAGGTTGCATTCCTGAAGTAAAGAGTTGGTTCCTTAATCTTCCAGAAAGAGCCACTGTTCATTTTCTACCAGAAGGCAAAATGCCAAGTTTACAGGGACAGAAAATACTCCTTCCCAAGAAACTGACAAGATGGCTAGAGCCCAAGTGAATCCTTTAAGTATCAATTTCCAAGGAGAGATGTGGCCTTACCCAGCCACCCACAAAACTTAGCCATTGTCCCGGCCAGAGTAGCAGCCATTTCTTAGAAACCGGCAGCTCATTCCTGGATACTCAGTAGGATGCATAAGAGGGATACATTTTTTTCAAATCATGTGCGCTAAGCTGTGTTGACCTTCAGCTGTGCTGCGCCTTCTTTAATTGACAGAAATGTTGGACTGCCCATTGGATGTCTTTGTGGACCATCTGATTCCTAGGAGGAAATGAAATACTCAGTTAAAGGGTTTTTTTGAGTTCTTACAGTGTTAGGATCTTTATTGGAGTGGTTTAGTAGGTGTTGAGATAGACCTTCCATGAGCTTCCATTCCCAGGAAAACTTGTCCTGTTAGAAATTGCATCTTTTGTTTCCAGCAGGGGTCTATTTGATTGACTGAAATAGTAATGACCTGGAGAAATTAAGACAGTTTTTAGAAACATCTTATATTGAGAAAGAAGAACAGTAACTATGATACAATTATATAAGGTGCACATAATACATAGACATAAGAAAATTTAAAGGTTACAGCTATGACAGCTGTTTTGACCCTTAGCTATGTGCCAGTACTTTATCTCACTTAATACCAACACCCAGAGGATGATACCAGAGCTTTTAGCCCCATTTTCTGAAACACGAAAACTGAGAAGCAGTTAAGTTGCTTTGCAAAGGCATGTAACTGTTAAGTGATAAAGTCAGGACCTTAAACAGGGTAGCCTGGTTTCTTTCTTATGTATTTTGATTCACACCTAGAGGCGAAATTCAAATGCAGCTTATTCAATTTCCTCTCAGGTGTCATGGTGAATTATTTTATTATCTTACTGTTTCAGATATGCGTTATGCCACATTTCCTCAAGAAGTTGATATGCTATTAAGAACTAGGCTATATTTTTAATTTTTTGTTAATTTAAATTTTTTTATGGAGGCTGGGTGCAATGGCTCACGTCTATAATCCCAGCACTTTGGGAGGACAAGGAGGGTGGATTACTTGAGGTGAGGAGTTCAAGATCAACCTGGCCAATGTGGTGAAACCCTATTTCTACTAAAAATAGAAAAAAATTAGCTGGGCATGGTGGCAGACGCCTGTAACCCTAGCTACTTGGGATGCTGAGACGTGAGAATCTCTTGGACCCGGGGGCAGGGAGGGCGGAGGTTGCAATGAGCTGAGATGGCACCACTGCACTCCAGCCTAGGTGATACAGCCAGACTTGGTCTCAAAAAATAAAAATTTTTATAGAGACAATGTGGTAAGTAGCTACATTTGGGGTATATCAGATACGGAAAACACTGAGCAAATACTTGTGACCCTCTAGAAAGGAATAAAAAAAAAAAAAAAAAAAAAAAACTCCTTCTGAAAGATACAAGTTCCAGTGCCAGTTTTTCTTTCAGCTGACCTTGAACCAGGGTGTGTTCTCCGGGCATCTCTAGCCCCTGTCATGCGGTAGCCCTCTTGGGGTTAAGGCCAGGACCACAACAAGCAACATGAACAGCACAGCAGCCACAGAAACTCGAGGTAGGCTACGCACATGAAAATAGTGACCATGGAAGGCCTCGTTTCTCTTTGGAAGGGAGCTGATAGACTACTAAGTTGCTGGCTGACTGGATGGGCGTAAACTCACCTTTCTGCATCCCACCTTCCTGATCTTCAGTTCAGCTGCTTAAATGGAGTGCACTAAACCTCAATTTGATAATTGCGTCTTCAAAACCTTTAATGAAGGTGCCTACCAAAGTGTAAATAATTACCCAGTAATCTTGTATTTGCAAACTGCATCCTGGCTGTTTACGCTTCACCGCGGTTCAAATCAGAGGTTCAGGGCTCCCCCAACCCTCACGTTCTTGTTGACGTCAGAGGAATTTCGAGGACTGAGATGCCAGCATCTTACCGCAGTTCTCCAACCAAGGCGTTCACCTTCACTCCCTCCCAGCACGGACCTCTGTCATTTTCTTGTACTATTTATAAATCCAGGGGAGTGCTGCTGTTTTCTTTTGGTGCTGGTGATGCAGACACTTACCCTCTTCAGAAGTTTTGCCCTGAGGTTGGGCACAGTGGCTGACACCTGTAATCCCAGCACTTTGGGAGGTTGAGGCAGGCAGATTGGTTGAGCCCAGGAGTTCAAGACTAGGCTGGGCAACAGGGTGAAATCCCGTCTCTACTAAAAATACAAAAATTACCTGGTCATGATGGCAGGTGCCTGTAATGCCAGCTACTCAGGAGGCTGAGGTGGGAGAATCACTTGATTCCGGGAGGCAGAGGTTACAGTGAGCGGAGATCGCGTCTCTGTACTCCCGCCCGGGAGACAGAGCAGAACTCTGTCTCAAAAACAACAGCAACAACCACAACAAAGGTTCTGCCCTGACACTTTCAGAGGTGGCCTTGTTTCTCTCAAAGTCGCTCCCTCCTCCCTAGCCTATTTCCTTCTTTAGATAATACCCACTTTAGCTCACCTGAGGCATATACCACTGAGCCCTTTAGGGCTTCTTCCAGCTTCTTCTCTCTTTATTGTTTTGACTGTGTTGCTTAATTATTCACAGGAATAATGAAATCAATGAAAGTGCCGGGGATCATCCAGGAGGCTAAACCCCAAAATAGAAAAAGACTTAAACAGTTTGCATGGTGTCTGAGGTTGCAGCTGTGGAGAGGGCATGTTTTACGTGCTGGGGTCTGTGAGAAATGAAAGGAGAAGCCAAGCCACTTGACTGACGGGGTTTCACCGTGTTGGCCAGGATGGTCTCCTTCTGTTGACCTTGGGATCTCTAGATGGCTACTTAGCTGGATTTTGAGATACGGAAGCCTCTTGTCATCTGATAATCACACTCCAGAAAAGTAAGATGAAGAAAACAAAATAACTCACAGGTGTGAGGGATGCCAAAGAAAAGTAGGGGACTCAAATAAGTCACCATGAATAACGCAGGTTTCCGGGGCTAGTGTTTTCTCTTCGGTGCTGTGTTTTTCAGCGCACCAACTTGTTGAGAGTTTGCAGCTGTCATCTCCTCGAGAAGTATTCTTCTTAAAAGCTGAGCGAAAATTATTCACCTCATGTAAAAACAAGTGCGATTTACATCTAATATGGGTAATTACTTTTACAGTTAATTAAAAGCGCTCTCATTAAACTCCCGCTGTGATGCCAATGCATAGCTCTTATTTGCAAACAGACCCTTGGTTTGAGCTCACCTGGTGACACTAGACTCCTACCTGAAACGGGGATGCCTTTCTTGGTACTACATTTAATGACGCTGAGCCGTCAACCCTCCAGTTACCTAGTGTTTCCCCCAACACCAGCTGTGCTTGTCTACATGGCTGAATTTTTTCCTTCCTTCCTTTTTTTTTTTTTTTTTTTTTNTTTTTTTTTTGAGTTGGAGTCTCGCTCTGTTGCCCAGGCTCTAGCGCAGTGGTATGATCTCGACTATCTGCAACCTCTGCCTCCCAGGTTCAAGTGATTCCCCTGCCTCAGCCTCCCGAGTAGCTGGAACTACAGGTGTGTGCCACCACCTCCAGCTAATTTTTTGTATTTTTTGGTAGAGATGAGGTTTCACCATGTTGACCAGGATGGTCTCAATCTGTTGACCTAGTGATCCGTGCGTAGCTGGATTTTGAGATAGGAAAGACTGTTGTCCTCTGATAACCACACTCTAAAAAAAAAGTAAGATGAAGAAAACAAAATAAGTCACAGGAAGTAGGGGTGCCAAAGACAGGTAGGGGACTCAAAGATGTCTAGATGAACAACCTGCTATTTTTAACTTGAATAATAGTTTGGTTGGGGGTGGTTTTGTAGTTGTTCTGGCTTTACAGCTTTTTCCTGCCTAAGAAAATATTTACTGTCAAAAGAAATATCCCCTAAGCCCCCTGGAAATTCTGCCAAATGTTTACAAAGTCAGCAGCTCTGCCTTGCAACCTACCCAACTACGGTAAACTTTATTCTCTTGGTTGAATTAATTTGTGTTGAGATTTTACTTAGTTTATATACATTGTTTGCTGTTTGTATGATCTCAGGTGAAGTAGCTCTTACTTCAGTCATCTTCACATTTAGGTTGAAACCTTAGACTTTTCAGAATATTCTTTGCCTTGAAACAGCTGTCTGCCACACCAAACCTTCTTAAACACATATTAATGAAATGTTTCCTCAAATGATCACATTCCTAGTAAGTAGTTAGGGCTTAGTAATTAAAACATACAGTCATTTGAGACTTAAATTTTGACAGCACAGAAAGACTGAGAAAATTTAACAAAGTTTATGGACCTGATGAATTAGATCCTCTTACACAGGGCTCTGCGCTTTTGGTATTTTTTGCAAAGTTATTTGCTCCCATCTGCTGGCCATATGGGATATTGCAGGTGCTGAGCAAATTTGTGAAAGGAAAAGTTAGCAAGTGAATGAAATGTATCCTTGCAAACATTTTATACTATTCTGCGTGTATTCAAGTGACCTTCTTTGAATCTTGTTTTTTTGTGGGAGGTTAAGTGAACATAGACGTTGAGGAATTCTGCTGAAAGGCAAGTATGATTTCAAATTTTTACCAACTTTGGTTGTAAGACAACAGAGTTACCCCTTTTTGAAAGAGGGAACACACTCATTATCTTTAAGACGGCAATTAACTTTAGAACATTGGTTTAAATATTCAAATTCAAGCACAGTCTATTGAATAGGAGGAAGTATAAAATAGATAGCTGGTAGACCAGACAGATTTTAACGTCCCTTATGCCATTAACTCTCAAAGTGGTGTGAAGCCAATTCCCTACACTCTGAAACTCACATTTTTCACCTGTAAAATGGAAACATCAGGCCAAAGGATCCCTAAGGCTTAAACTTACTCTAAAAATCTGAGTCTTTGTGAAGGTTAAAAAAAACAATAGCAAGGCTGAGCGTGGTGGCTTATGCCTATAATCCCAGCACTTTGGGAGGCCAAGGCAGGTGGATCACCTGAGGTGAGGAGTTCGAGACCATCCTGACCATCATGGGGAAACCCCATCTGTACTAAACATACAAAAATTAGCCAGACATGGCAGCATGCACCTGTAATCCCAGCTACCAGGTAGGCTGAGACAGGAGAATAGCTTGAACCCGGGAAGCAGAGGTTGCAATGAGCCAAGATCATTCCACTGCACTGCAGCCTGGGCAACAGAGTGAGACTCCATCTCAAATAATAATAGTAGAGGTGACAGAAAATCACCAGTAAGTCTTAGCATCTAAACTCACGTTCATTGACGTGTTTTAAATTAGAAGCAATTTTTTTTTTAATGATCGCTGTTCTAACTGGTGTGTATATGTTCAGGGTCTAGGGGAGGGACAGCAGGGGATGGGGAGGTTGGGGAGGGATGACATGGGAAGAAATGTCAGATACAGGTAACGGGGGGATAGAGGCAGCAAACCACCTGAACATGTATGTACCTATGCAACAATCCTGCATGATCTGCCCATGTACTCCAGAACGTAAAGCACAATAACGAAATAAAAAATAAATAAATGAGAAGCAATTGTTATTTTCAGAGCAATAGGGAATGTAAGCATCCAAACTATCAGAAAGCTTACCTTTGCAAAGGAAACTGTAATATTGAGTCAGGATTTAAAATGCACTTTGAATTCTTTTTGGGGTGTGATGTCGCACTGGGGCTTGTCTTTGTATTATAATCTATTCTGCCATAACGTTTATTTTCTGTTTAAAAAGGAAGAGCAAAACCATCTTCCTCAGTAGTCTTCATTTCCTTAGTTAATCATAAGCCTATTTGGGTTTGTCAGATGAACCTTTGGCTCTGTCTCCCCATGCTCCTGAGAGGCGACTTAAGCTCTCCAGTATTTCCTATAAAAAGCTCTCTGGGAGTTTGTATTTGAGTCCAGGAGAACAATGCTTTGCCCAGAATATATGATCCTTACTTAGCTTCTCATGTCAAATATAAGCACCCTGGTGTTTTCTTTCCTTTGCTCTTCCAGAATGGATGACTACAATCAATTTAGAGGTTTTCAGGGGCTGCATTGTGGAAACACCTGGGCCCCTGAGCATAGCAGCCAATGATACCCCTGAGATTTTTCTAAAGGAGTTTTTCTTGTCTCCGAGAGCTTAGACTAACTGGAGGTGGTCTGTGGACCACAGTTAGGTTTTTTCAGTGTTAAGCAGCTAAGTGTCATGCAAGAGAGATCGGCACAAGGAGCTCGTTGATCCTCTGCATTTATTTTCTGTGACTTCTGTAGCAAATCACCACAATCTACGTGGTTTAACACAACCCAAATATGTTGTCTGACATCTCTGGAGGCTATGGGTGCAAGTTCAAGGTGTGAACAGGGCGGCTCTGGGGAGAGTTCTTCCTTGCCTCTTTCAGTGTCTGGTAGCTGGGTGTCCCATGGTTTATAGCAACATCTCTCTAATCCCTGCCTGACTTGACATGGTTTCTCTTCTCTTCTGTCTCTTAAAAGGGTCCTTTTTATTGGATTTATAACCTATCCAAATAATATGGGATTTTCTCTTTCCGAGGTCCTTAATTACGTCTGCAAACATTCCATTTCCAAACAAGGTCACGTTGGCAGGCACTAGGGATTAGTCGGCTTGAGCATATCTCTTGGCGGACTACTGTTGAATGTGGTACTGACAGCTCCCTTCTAAATACTCTGAGGTCTTTGGAGGCTCATGGGTCAGTGTTCCTCTCTGCCTGTTGTCAGGAACCTTTAACTGCTGGATCCTTCAGAGCTGGGAATGCTGCTGGTACAGGATCCAGGATGCTGGCATCTCAGCATTGTGGCCATGAATAACCCTGACATACAAAAATTATCAAAAACAACCAACACAGCAAGTGTAGAAGAAAAGTCGTCTCTCTCGGGAGAGAGAACTGCTTCTGAAAAGAACGGACACACGAGTGCTTTGGTGTCTAAAAGCTCGAATAACTGAGAGACCTTGGAAGAGAAAACTTTAAAAATAGAAATGTTTTTAAGTTCTCAATGCTTCACTCAGAACCAGGTTTCACAAAGCCTCTTGAAAGATGTCATCAAGGAGAGATGACTTTTATTGATAGCTTGCCATATGCTGAGACCCTGGCATGTACTGGATACACCTGGCAACAAATGAGGCAAATGGTGATTGTTATTATCCTGCTCTTACAGCAGGGGAAACTGAGGCTAGGCAATGTCAGGCTCCTTGTGCAGGGTTCCAAAACTGTGTCGTTGCGTCCAGCAGGATAAACCCTAGCAGTGAGACTCTGTTGTCTGCACACAATCCCATCTGTCTCCGGCAACTGAGCCTCCACTGTTCAGGGGGGTTTCCCGTCTACAAAAAGTAGAACGGCTGGCTTCTGTCGGGAAATTGATTGCTTGGTGATGAGTACACGGCTCGAAATTCATACTTAGCACTAAAGTAGTTGAGCTGTTTTCCAAGCGAAGTCATCGAGTGGGGCTGAAGTACTTACTTGACGACTCTGGTTCAGAAAAGGTCAGGTCGGAACCCATCCAGAGACACCAGCTCTAGGCAGAGCGATCCGAACAATAATTTGTTCCTGCCAAAGTGACATTTTTCCAATTTGAGTGCAGCATTGTTCAGAAGCAAATGCAGTCCCCTGGGGCGCCTCCTGCATAGATCTGCAGAGGATGAGAAACCAAGAGCATCATCTAAATAAAAAAATCCAGCATGGGTTTAGTAAATTAATCCTGACAAGAATAAATTGAATAATCTTAGGGAAATGGCAAGAACTCTGATTCTGCCAGATGGCTTTTTTCTGTTGCTTGCATGGGTCCTCAGTGGCCGATTAAGAACAGAGATCTGCCTTTGGTTTATTTATTTTGTTAGTTTGTTGATTAACACCTACCATTTCTGTGTGGGTAAATCTAAATCGGATATGGACTCTTCCTGGCAAAACTAACATATTTTCGATCAAGGAGAGAAAGGAAATGCTTATTTCACCTGGTCGGAATGGGCAAAAGCACACAGAGAGCTGCTTTTTGTCACTTTGTTTCTCTATGGTATTTTCTAGGTTTAAAAGTAATCTATGATTTTCATCACTCTCATATTGAGTTAATCTCTAGTTTCTATTTAGGTTTCTTAGCAGGCAAATTCAAGGAGAGTTTTTAACGAGAGAGGGGTATATTTCGTGACTCATTGTACGAAGTCAATCAGAGACCACAGCCATTCAATTAGGAGAGAGGGTGTGAAAAAGAAGATACCACATGTAGACATGATTCTACCTCCTAGGACTGGGCCTTACAAGTCATCTGGGAACCTTGTCTTAGTCAGCCTGGGCTGCTCTAACAAATGACCATAGACTAGACCCAGTTACTTTCTCATAGTTCTGATGGCTGGATGTTCAAGATCAAAGTGCTGGCAGGGTCATGTTTTGCTGAGGGCCCTCTTCCTGACTGGAAGACACTCACCTTCTCACTGGGTCCTTGTATAGGCATTCCTGGGCTTGTGCCAGCAGAGAGAGAAAGAATGAATGAATGAATGAATGAATGAATGAATGAATGAATTAGCTCTCTGCTGACTCCCCATAAGAAGATACTAATTTCTTTTCTTTCTTTCTTTATTTTATTTTTATTTTTATTTTTATTTTGAGTTTGCTCTGCTGCCAAGGCTTGAATGCTGTGACGTGATCTCGGCTCCCTGCTCCCTCTGCCTCCTGGGTTCAAATGATTCTCCTGCCTCAGCCTTCTGAGTGGCTAAAATTATAGGTGTCCACCACCATAGTTGGTTCATTTTTTGTATTATATTGAAATCCAGTGGGGTTTCACCATATTGGCTAGGCTGCTCCTGACCTCAATTGATCTACCTGTCTCAGCCTCCCAAAGTGAAGGGATTACAGGTGTGAGCCACCATGCCCAGCCAAGGACACTAATTCTTATGACTTCATTTAACTTTACTTCCTTAGAGGCTCCATCTCCAAATACAGCCACGCGGAGGGTTAGAACTAATGGCATATGAATTTTCGGAGCTGGAGGACACACACATACCACTTTAAAATGTGGATTCTGATTTGATGTCTGTGGGGTGAGGTGTGAAGTGTTGGCATTTGTTTTTAAAAGATGAGATTTTGCTCTGTAGCCAGACTGGAGTGCAGTGGTACAATCCGAGCTGACTGCAGCCTTGACTTCTGCGGATGAGTAATCCCCTTCTCTTTGAGACAGTCTTGCTCTGTCGCCCAGGCTGGAGTGCAGTGGTGCAATTTCAGCCTACTGCAACATCAGCCTACCGGGTCCAAGTGATTCTCGTGCCTCAGCCTCTGGAGTAGCTGGAATTACAGATGCCCACTACCATACCCAGCTAATTGTTGTATTTTTAATAGAGACAGGGTTTCACCCTGGTGTCCAGACCAATCTCAAACTCCTGGCCTCAAGATCCACCCACCTTGGCCTCCCACAGTGTTGGGATTACAGGCGTGAGCCACTTCATCCGGCCTCAAGTGGTCCTTCTATTTCAGCTTCCCAAGTAGCTGGGATCACAGGCACTCACCACCCCACCCAGCTATTTTTTTTTTCTTTCTTTATTATTATTTTTTTGTAGAGACAGCATCTCCCTAAGTTATCCAGGTTGGTCTTGATCTGCCAGACTCAAGTAATCCTCTAAACTTGGCCTCTCAAAGTGCTGGGATTACATGCATGGTGCATCTTAGTCAGCTCCCACGGTCATTGTATTTGCTGGGGTGTAGACTCCACATTGAGTAGCAAGTTTGTGACACTCCCTCTATGCACAGATGAGGGGAACTTGCCGAAGACTTCATGGTCATTAAACAGTGGCATCCTGCTTTTAGGCACAAGAGTCTCATGCCAGGAGTAGAGTTACCCACAACCCTGTCCTGCCACCCTTCAGCCTGCATTCCACAGCCTCATGTAGCACACATCGAGGGCTTAATAGCACACGTCGATGGGCCCTCACTCTTTGAATTTTGGATTCAGTAAGTCAGGACTCTTCGCTGCAAACCTAACATTTTTCACTTAAGGAGAGAAAGGAGATAAATCTGTCATCTGGTCAGAACGGGCAGAAGCAGAAAGCTGCTTTTTCTCACCTCGTTTCTCAGGGTCATTTCCCATGGAAAATAAAGCCTGAGAATGTGAATGTTTTTCCTTGCTTATTTGTTTAAACTGACGAAAGGTATGTGCATTTATCATGTACAACATGCCGTTTGGAATATGTGTACATTGTGGAATGGCCATGTAGAGCTAATATCATATATATTACCTCACATCGTCTTTTTTTGTGTGTGTGATTAGAACACATAAAATATTTCTTTTTTCTTTTTTTTGAGACAAAGTCTCGAACTGTTGCCAACGCTGGGGTGCAGTGACTTGATCTCAAATCACTGCAACCTCCAACTCCCGGCCTCAAGTGATTCTTCTGCCTCAGTCTCCTGAGTAACTGGGATTATAGGCATGTGCCACCACGCCTGCCTAATTTTTGTTTTTATTTTTCTTTTTAGTAGAGACGGGGTTTCACCTTGTTGGTCAGGATGGTCTCGATCTCATGACTTTGTGATCTGCCCACCTCAGCCTCTCAAAGTGCTGGGATTACAGGCGTCAGCCACCACATCCAGCCATAAAATCTTAGCAATTTTCAAGATTATGACGCATTGTTGTTAACTGTAGTGACCACACTGTAATATTTGAACTTATTTCTCCTGTCTTACGAAATTGTATGTCTTTGGGCCCATGTCTCCCCAACAAACCCCCGGTAGGGAGGGTAGTTCCTGCCAGTCCCCGGTAACCACCATTGTACTTTTTAATGTATTTATTATATTTGCTTCATGCAGTGTTTGTCTTTCTGTAACCAGCTTATTTAGCTTAACGTAATGTCCTCCAGATTCATCCATGTTGTCACCATGACAGGCTTTCCTTCTTTATGAAGGCTGAAAGGGTATTCCATTGTCTCTACACACCACATTTACTTTATCTATTTATTCTTTGATTGATACTTAGTTTTTTGCTTTTTGTTTTATTTAAACAGTTTTTTGGGGGACAGATGGTGTTTAGTTACATAAATAAGTTCTTCAGTGGTGATTTCTGAGATTTTGGTGCACCTGTCACCCAAGCAGTGTACACTGTACCCAAAGTGCTGCCACCCCCCACCCTTCCCTCTGAGTTCTCAAAGTCCACTGTCCCATTTCTATGCCTTTAGCTCCTCACAGCTTAGCTCCCACTTGTGAATGAGAACATGCAATGTTCCATTTTCCATTCCTATTTCACTTAGAGTAATGGTCTCCAATTCCATGCAAGTTGCTGTGAATGTTTTTATTTTGTCCATTTTTATGGCTGAGTAGTATTTCATTATATAGGTATTGGGAAAGTATTCCATTATATATATATATATGTTTGTGTGTGTGTGTAATATTTATAGTGTTCCATTATATATATATATACACATATATTGGGAAAGCATTCTGTTATATATACATATACATAATGGAATACTATAATAATAGTGTTATATGTTAATATATACTTTATTATATATAGTATATAATACTGGAATATTATAATAATAGTATATATTAATATACATTATGTATAGCATATAATTATATATAATTTATATATTATATATTTATAGAATAATACTATATTATATATAGTTTAAAATACTATATAATATATATAGAATACAATATAATATATATAGTATTCTATATATATTTAGAATACTATATAGAGAATACTATATATAATATATAGACTACTATATAATATATAATATATATAATACTATATATAGAATACTATACTATATATATAATATAGTATTCTATATATAGTATTCTATATATATTATAGTATATAATTATACAATATGTATACAATTTTTATACATACATTGTATACATTATACAATATGTATAATATATATAGAATAATATAATACAGTATTCTATATATAGTATTCTATATATATATTATAGTAGTCTATATATATTATATAGTATTCTCTATATAGTATTCTAAATATATATAGAATACTATATATAGAATACTGTATTATATATAGTATTCTATATATATTATACATATTGTATTCCACTATATAGCATTCCACTATACAGTATAGTATTCTATGTGGTATTTTATATCTATTATATATATATAGTATTCCACTATCTATATAATATATACAGAATACCATATATATAAAATATATATAGAATACCATATAGAATATTATATATAGTATGAAATACTATATAATATATATAGCATTCCATTGTATTGTATTCTATTGTATTCCATGGTATAATACTATGTACCATTATATAGTATTATCTATGGTATTCTATATATATAAAGTATTCCAATATGCCACACTGTCTTTATCCACTTGTTGATTGATGGGCATTTGGGCTGGTTCTATATTTTTGCGGTTGTGAATTGTGCTGCTATAAACATGTGGGATATTCAGTTTGATTCCATGTCTTGGCTATCGTGCACGATGCTGCAGTGAAGAAGTGGGTACAGAGATCTCTTTGACATATGCGTTTCATTTCTTTTGGGTAAATACCCAGCAGTGGGATTACTGGATCAGAGCGTAGATTTAGTTTTAAGTTTTTGAGGAACCCTCATGCCGTTTTCCATAATAGCTGTAAGAATATGCATTTTTAACAGCAGCTAATGCTACTGGTCAGAGAGCTCACTTTGAGAAGCACAGTTACTCCGCTTCTCCAGCTGTTTTTGCTGTGAATAACCCCTCCTCCCTATAGCATGGAAAAGAGCAAAACCTGTGGCCTAAGTTACATTGTCTAACCAAACCACCTTGAGGAAAATACAGTTACCTGGAGGGAAGGAAAAGCACCTGGTTAGGGACCACTTCTTTTCACAGACTTAAGCTCCCTCACTGTGTGATTCAGGGTGACTTGCTTGATGGCTAATCACAACTGTCATACCACAGAGTGACTAAGGAATACCCACCTTGTTTGATTGCTGGTAATTTAGAGGCAATAAGAAAAACACCCAGCACAGTTCCTGGCTCCGAAGAGATATTCAGTCTTTGCTCACTATTTAGTCCCACTTTACTGATATGAAAACAGTCTGTTCTATATAAAATAAAATACTTGCTGTATGAATCTTCACCTTATGATATGGTCTCATTTCACTCCATTCTGGATTCAAAGGGACCTAGAATTTGCTGTGTTTACTAATAAATCACTGTGGTGATGGCTTCTCATATTAACCTTTCCTAATGATGCATCGACAGAGAAAACCCCACTACTTCTTGGTGAGAAAATAAACATTTCTATAGACTTAACCAAAACGGAGCCCCAATGTCTGCAGCCCTCTATGCCACCCTGCACATCCACACCCTCCCTGCCTACATGGAGAGCACGCCCAGGCTAGAGACATTGGCATGGCCCCTAACCGCCATATTTCTCTCCCATGCTACATCCTGTCTGTGAAGACTTCCCATTGATTCCGTCTGGTCTCTGACTACTTCTCTTCCCCTCCCCTGACACACTGTCATCCAGACACCATCATCGCACACCTGGACTCCGGTAGGAGCTTCCAAACTGGTCTCCCTCCTTACATTTGTAACCCCTCACTGCCTATTCTGTTAAAATAGAAGTCAGATCATGCTTGTCCTCTTTTCAAACTGCCTGAGTGAAATACACAAGTGAGTGCTGATGAGAATGTGGACAGATTGGAACCTTGCACACTTTTAGTGGAAATATAAAATGGTGCAGCTGCTATGGAAAACAGTTGGGTGGTTTCTCAAAAAATTAAACATTGAATTACCATAGGGTTTGGCAATCACTTCTGGGCATACACGCAAAAGAATTAAAAGCAGGGACTTGAATAGATACTTATACACCCATGTTCATAGCAGGATCATTCACAATAGCCCAAAGGTGGAAACGGCCCAAATGTCCATCCACAGATGGCGCTTATGAATGGATAAACAAAATGTGGTCTGTCCATACAAGGAAATGTTATTCAGCCTTAATAAGAATGAAATTCTAACACATGCTACCACATGGATGAACCTTGAAGACATTATGCTAAGTGAAATAAACCAGACACAGAAGGACAAATTTTGTATGATTTCACTTATACGAGTGTTATGGCCTCAAATGTCTATCTGTAAAATTCATATACTGAAGTCCTAACCCCCAATGTGACTCTGTATGGAGATTCAGCCGTTAGAGAGGTAATTAAGGTTAAATGATGTCATAAGGGGAGGGTCTTACTCCTATAGGATTGGTGGCCTTTTAAGAAAAGAAAGATAGCCTGGCATGCGGTGGCTCACGCCTGTAATCCCAGCACTTAGGGAGGCTGAGGCGGGTGGATCACCTGAGGTCAGGAGTTTGAGACCAGCCTGGCCAACATAGTGAAACCTCATCTCTACTAAAAATACTAAAAATTACCTGTGTATAGTGTTGGGCACCTGTAATCCAGCTTGCAGAGAGGATGAGGCAGGAGAATTGCTTGAACCTGGGAGGCAGAGGTTGTGGTGAGCCGAGATCACACCATTGCCCTCCAGCCTGGGTAACAAGAGTAAAACTCCATCTTGGAAAAAAAAAAAAAAAGAAAGAAAGAAAAGAAGAGACATATCATGTGTTTGTCTCCCTCTTGCTCTCTGAGAATGTGTGAGGCACAATGAGAAGGAGGCATCTACAAACCGAGAAGAGAGGCCTCACCAGGAACAGCCTTGACCTTGAAATTCCAGCCCTCAGAATTCTGAGAAAATGATTTTAGTTGTTGAAGACACCTACCCTGTAATGTTTTTTATGGCATTCCTACCAGACTTATACAATAAGGAGCCTAGAGTAGAGAAATCCATGGAGACAGAAAGCAGAAGGTGGTTTTCAAGGGCTCTGGGAGGGGAAAGTGAGGAGTTTTTGTTTAATGGGTAGAGGTGGAAAAATGAAAAAATTCTGGAAATGGAGGATGATGGTGGTTATCCAACAATGTGAATCGGTAATGCTACAGAACTGTGTACTTACAGTAGTAAAATTGTTAATGATATGTGTATTTTATTACAGTGAGAAAAACTGTTTTCTCACTGCTCTCAAAATAAAAGTAAACATCTTCCTGTGATCCTATTCCCTTTTATTTTTCTCTTATTTCCCTCTAGCCACAGTGGCTGTCTTCCTCTTGCTTCACTTGTGTCCAACACATTTCCCCTTTGGGGCTTTGAACTAGTTCTTTCTTTGCCTAGGATGTTCTTCCCTAGTGAGCTACTTGGCTCATCCCCCTAACTCCCTTCAAGCCTTTGCTTAGTTGCCACTTAAAAAAAAAATCAACATCTTATTCCCCTACCGTCAGCATTTCACATCTCTTTCTCCTTGTCTTATTTTTCTTCATAGTACATATTCTTTTTGGAGTACCGTCAACTGATATGTATTATTTAATGCTTATCTTGTATAGAAGAATGTAAGCATCACCAGGATGGGCCTGCCATGTGTCTTGTATGTTGTTGAGTATTCCTTGCCTGGAGGAAGTTCTAGCAGCCAACAGATGCTAAAGAAATCTCTTTTGTATGAATAAATTAATGCCACAATGGCTTGTGTGACTGTGTCTTCCATTCCGTCTAATTCGTGAGTTCCCTGAGGGTAGGAATTATGTTTGTTTCACCTTTTCATACCAGGACAACCAGAAAAAAATGCAGAAAAAAGTAGGTGTGTGATAAATATGAATGAGTGGATGGGTGGAAGGGTAGATGGATAGGTGAATGAATGGATGGATGAATAGATGGATGGATGGGTGGGTAGAAGGATGAATGGAAGGTAGATAAAGGAAGGAAGGAAGGATATATAGATGAGTGGATAGAAGATGAATAGATAAATGGGTGGGTTGGTAGATGGATAGATGGGTGGATGGATGGATGGGGGAAGGATGCAGGGTCGATAGATGATTTGATGGCTGGGGATGGCTGGGTGGATGGCTGGCTGGATGAGTGGATAGATAGAAGAATGGGGTGGATGGGCAGGCGGATGATGGTTAGATAGAGGATGGATGCAGGATGAATGGATAGAGGGAGGATGGATGGGTGGTTGAGTGGGTAAATGGGTGGATGGATGGGGAAGGATGCGGGATGAATGGATGATTAGATGAATGGGCATGGCTGGCTGGGTGGATGGATAAAGGATGGATGGTTGGTGGTTAAAAAGATAAAAAATAGATGGTGATAGTTTGTATTGAAGTGAGAGAGATCTGGCTATCCTAAATTTTGAATGGGAGAGATTTTAAATTAAAGGCAATCTCTGTTGATGTGAACAATTGTATGGGGAGGGGCAGATTATTTTGTGAGTCATCAGTTTCTCTTTGCAATGGCCTCTGATCCATAGCCTTTGCCTACACCCCACATCTGCATGTAATAAAACTTACTTATGACATCCATATGTCTCTAATGCAAACACCACAGCATATACCTCTAAAAAGCACTATAAAGAGCAATGTCTCGAGAAAGAACTGTTAGGAGCATGAGCTCTTTATTATTTTAAAGGGCATTTCAACAACACCACTGAATGTTCTCTGACCATATGTCTGTCTCCTGTCCTTTCCCTCACTGTTTTTGTCTTCTCTTCTCTTCTCAGGATATCAAAGCAGACTGCAATACCTGCGTGGAAATAGAAGACAGAAAGGTAAGTCAATATTTCTCATCTTTTGGCTTCAAACAAAACAAGAACTCTGTGAATTCAACCCGATTGTTTAAGGCATGTCTCTCTGGACGATGGTTTGTAGGTGATTCATAGGCGATTCCACAAGGGCTATTACATTTTCAAAGACAATCAGACTTAAATATACTTGTCATTTTACTCCTTTACAATCTCTATTAGTTCTGATGGTTTCATGAAGAACGCATAATGTAATTTTTACAAAAAACGTGGTGCTGATTTCTGTTTCAGTTGTAATCTTCTTTTCAGAAAAATACTGTATCTGTTAACTCTTGTCACATTGAAGTTGAATATTGATGTTGGTGTTTATTATGTATATCATGTATAATTATTATTATGTACATTATAGAATATATGATATTGAGCTTCCCAGGGTGTGTTCCTATATATCTGATTCATACACTTGAAAA
This sequence comes from Cebus imitator, assembly GCF_001604975.1. Lineage (NCBI taxonomy): Eukaryota > Metazoa > Chordata > Mammalia > Primates > Cebidae > Cebus > Cebus imitator. The sequence goes on from NW_016107661.1 coordinate 2,427,941, forward strand.
AGAGCTCACAGCTGGGCATGGTGGCTCACGTCTGTAATCTCAGCACTTTGGGAGGTTGAGGCGGGTGGATCACCTTGAGGTCAGGAGTTTGAGACCAGCCTGGCCAACACGGTGAAACACCATCTCTAGTAAAAATAAAAAATTAGCCAGGAGTGGTGGTGTGCGCCTGTAGCCCCAGCTCTCAGGAGGCTGAGGCAGGAGACTCATTTGAACCTTGGAGGTGGAGATTCCAGTGAGCTGAGATTGTGCCACTGCACTACACGCTGGGTGACAGAACGAGATTCTGTTTAAAAAAAAAAAAAGAGCTCACTCTCAGTTTCCATCATGACACATTCATATGAGCAACAGCTTCCTATTTGAGATTAAGGGGAAGGGGACAAGGTTATTTTCTACATAGGCAGAGTCCCCTCACCAATTTATCTTCTTTGCTACACTTAGTGTTGATCCCCTCAGGAAAAGCAACTGTTAGACAATTGTTCCTTAATATTTCCACAGTCTCTTTTTATTGACAAGGGTTCACAGACATTTCTGCAGCAAAGCACATCCAAGGAGATCAAATTTTACCCTCTACACCTTGGATCCAAAGAAGTCAAATAAGCGAATTGAGAGTACATACCTCCTGGCCACTTTTGACATCATTCCACAAGTTTGAAAGATGTTTCTCTTTTCCAGTGTACCATTATTGTCAAATGGGTTATTATTTCAAGCAGAGGTTTCAGCTCTGATTTTACGATGGCTTGGGCATGTCTGCTGATTAATAAGGTGGTGGAGGACTTCTCAAAACAAAAATTTGCTTTTAAATAAAAAGCAGTTGCCACATATTATTTTTGGGAGTGTTAATCTCCTCACTTTGAGAAGAATAATGATACAGTAGTTTCAATTTAAACTGCATGATCCCAGCTTACAGTCATGTGTGGCTCATTTGCAGGCAAAGGAATGTCATGTTTTCATTCACAGTGTGCTTGCGTGCATGTGGGTATTTTGTGAGTTGGACAGATGAAATTGCTGCTTAGGTGAAGCGTGTGTTCAAAGTCTTTCACCAATGTTCTACCCAGCCCAGTCATTGTGGTCGTGTCACAGTGTTCAGAAAGCATGTTCCACAACCTGCTTCCAAAGCACGTTTTTGTGCTTCCCTTGGACTTGTATGGAATTCATACACATGTTTCTGTCCGGTGTCTATAAAATATTTAATTGCTAATAGTGCTTGAAAGATCCCATAGGAACTGATGCTGTTAGAATAATCTGAGCTCCATCAGAAACAAGATAAATAAGCAGCCAGGGAAAGCTCTGGGCAAGGAGAGCCACCCAAGCTGTGCTCCACCTACACGATTTGCCTTTGGTTAAGACATCAGGATGATAACTGCCCAGGTCTGCGGCTACTTTGTGATGCATTTTGGTGAGAAAAAGTCATTAATGGTCCTATTGCGCATGTGCGATTTCTGCTCTTTTCAAGAAAGGGGAAAATAGGCACATTTGTAGTTGTTTTTTTTTTTTTTAATAAATAGTTAGATTGAGCCATAAATATCAAATGAAGCCTTGTTTCTGATGAGTTCTCCAATTGTTTTTTAAATTTGACCTCATATGACTGATAGATAAGTTTCCAGTTTGTTGCAGTTCATTGGTGATAAGAAAAAATAATGCCCAGTTAAAATTTGCACTGTCTTACTCTCTAAGGACATTTTATTCTTTCCATTGAACAAAGGAACTTCCCTCCCTCCTTCCTTCCCCTCTTCCCCCTTTCCGCCTTCCCCTTTCCCCCCTCCCTCATCCCATTTCCCCCTTCCTTCTCCTTACCTCTCCTCCCACTCTCCCTGTCTCCCTCACTTCCTCACTCCGTCCCTCTTTTCTTCCTTCCCTATTTCCCTCCTCCTTTTCTTCCCCCTTTATCTCCTTCCTTCTTACCTCCTTCCTTCCTTCAAATTCCCTGTAATATTATGAATGTTTTACTCAGGTTGTAGTTTCTCTGTTTCTAACCATTGTTAAAAAGAGGTTGTGGGTAAGGTTTTAGGAGGTAGCCTTGTATCTTGGGGACATTTCCCTTAATGGAAAAGTCAAGAAGCAAACTCTAATCATCCCAGAGGGGCAGCATGCCCCTCTCCTCCAGCAGAAGAGCTCCATCCTCTCCCCGTCTGCACAGTGATATGGTGTCAGGCCACACAGGGACACGGCGGTGGCCACAGCAGCTGGAGTGATCGCCATCGGGTTCTGGGAGTGCCCTCTGGTGCCTCTGCCATGCTGATGTGTAGTTATGAAATTTCACCACTGGGGTGATGACACTTAGCCTGTACTTGTGTGCGTGCCCCTCTCCGTCTAATCCGAATGCTTCTGGCAAAATCAGTAATTTGATAAAGTGAAATTGAAGTGACAAGAGATGGCAGAGGTGCCAAAATCATAAGTAAACCTGTCTCTGAAATGGCAGCCCCTTGGCCCATGTGGATTTCTGTGATCGTTGAGAGCTCTGAATGAGAACCAGCAGTGCTTTCTTTAGAGCTCCTTTTTTAAAGAAAATTTCACAGAACCCCTATAGGAGGCTATGGCTTTCCAAGAATAACTTTATTTTTTACTATTTTTTTTAATTTTTCACCTCTCCTGGCTTTCTGTTTACTTCAATTCCAATATCCCATGTACATGGATATATTTGTGTACCTCCATCTACACCTATGTATGTTGTTGAATATCTTCTTGATAGAAGGGTTTTAGAAAAGGCAGAATCTTAGGTTTTCCGTAGAGTCCCACAGGGCCTCTCCAATTTGTCCCTCATTCCCATTCTCTTCCAATCAGTGGGGCCATTTACCTTGAGAGGAGTGATTTTCCCACTGAATCTTAGACCAGATATCATAATAGAATATAAATGGTGAATTTCAAGAGTTGAAGAGAGCCCTCATCTTAATGAAGAGCAATAACATGGTTCTTCTTCGTCTGCACACAGTCTGGGCTCGATCTCAGACTCTTTGTAGGATGAAAGAAATTTCCCCTCTCCTATTTTTCTGTTTTGTTTTGTTTTCCCCGGAAGCTTTTTTTCTCTCAGGCTGACAGAAAACTAATTGTCATTTGGAAAACTTTGCCTGGCTGTTCGTGGGGAAATTCATAATGTGTATTGGAGTGTGGTTTTAAGTTTTTCTTTTGCTTCCAAGCCTGCCTATTAGCAGAGCCCTATGAATGTACCTCTGCTTGGACAGGTTCCTGGCCATTTCTTAAACTATCGCAGAGGGTGTTCTGGGGAGATCTTAAGGGCTGGTGGAGCTTTTTACCCTTAAATGGAAGCAGGAGCACAGGGGTTTTGGGGTTTTTTGTTTGTTTTTTTCCTCCTGCAGGTGAACGTCACGGAGCCAATGTAGATTTAGCAAAGGTGACAGGAGGTAACCTATCACTCGGAGCGGCTGTATGGCCTCACTAAACCTCATGAATTTGACATTTACAGTACTCGTGTTTCTGCCGGGGCACTGAGGCATTTAAATTCATTTTTATTTGTGGTGTAAAATCCATCTGAATTTCAATACTATTATGAAGACTGAGATTCAGGTGATGTGAGGAGAGGCTGATGGACCAGTCAGGGGAGAATCTGTCAGGAGGAGACCATAGCCCATTTGTCAAAGGCTATAAACACAGACAGAGCTTCCTCTTCTCACTTATCGCCTGGCCTGGTGCAGCTACACAGCTTCAGATCTGCTATAAAATTGCATGAAAGGAGTTTGAGTGGTTTTCCAAGTTATGGCGACCTTCAGATTGGGTCCAATTGAAGCTGTGCTGCTGTGGTTAACACTGAGAGTTCTGAACTCATCTTTTGACAGTTTTTCCAGATCAGGTGTCTTAAGTATCTCTGAATACTTAAAACAGCTGTGGGGTGGAAGCAGCATCATTTTCCACATTTTACAGGTAAAATAAAGGAAGCTCAGGCACATTAAGTGACTTCCCTGGGATCACTCAAGCATGCAGCCAGGATTTAAGCTCAGAGATTCTTACTCCAGAGTCTGTGCTCTTAGTTCCAATGCTACCTTGCTTTGCAAAACAAAAACAAACAAAAAACCACGCACACACACACACACACACACACACACACACAAGAATTACATTTGTAGTGTATGAGAATTATACTTCCCAGTTGATGGATTTGTGCCTGGACTGGTGCCTTCATTCATTGCCACGTAAATGATATGGTTTTCAATATGGGCAGGTTTTCAGCTCCCACATTGCAGTTCTAGCTGGCTCACAGTGGGGATTCTTCATAGTCTTCACAAGCCTGCCCCTCTGGGAAGTAGCTGGCACCCAACAGTGGGGTAGTCGGATGTCTTCTGGCTTTGAGGATGAGAGATCATAGCACCAGAACTGGAGTTCTGACCTCAGTTTTCGAAGACCTGATTTGGTTCCTAGCTTTGGCAATTTCAGCAGAGTACATAGAAGGATTAGAAATTCTTACTTAAAGAGTATTAGTGAAAATAGCTAATGATTGCTGGGCTTAATACCTAGGTGACAGGTTGATAGGTGCAGCGAACCCCTATGGCACACAATTACGTATATAACAAACCTGCACATCCTGCACTTGAACCACAGAACTAAAAATAAACATAAAAAAGAAATTCTTGCTTAAAACATGAGTCAACATAGGTAATGGTTAATAGCTCAGACACATTAAGTGACTTGCACATGACCATTCAAGTTGTGTCATGAGGCCAGGATTTGAGCTCAGAGATTCTTTCTCGAGAGTCTGCATATAGGCTTTGGAGCTTGAAATGGTTTCAGTCCCAGCCCTCCAAAATAGCAGCTCTGTGACCTTGAGAAGCTTTCTTACCCTGTAACTATCTGTCTCCATCTGCTTATCTGTAAATTGGGGGTGATAAAATCTACTTGAAATATTGGTTTGTGGAATTCATAGGATAGTGCTGCAGATCGGTTTATATAATACCCGGCACAAAATAAGAACTCGATTAACTGCAGCCGCTGTTATTTTTCTTTTTGCTCATATCCACACCTACAGATGTACCATGTCATTTATAATTACATTTATTTTATAAAATGAAGCCCCAGAAAGTCTTAGGGGATCTCAGGGGAATAGGTAACCAATGGGACCTAGTAGACCTTGGAAATATTTAACAGAGGAAGAGATCCTTGCTGTAGGTCAGGAAATACAAATTCACCTGCCTGCCAAGTCCAGATAGAAAATAATGAATGAATGAAGAGGGGAGAGGAATGAGTGTCTTCAACGTGAAGTCCTGTGGACTTCAGTGACCTGGAGAGCAATGCCTTCATGTCTTGGGAGCTGTTATTCAGCTAAATGTGGCCATGTGGAATATGGATTCAGTGTTGCTGTTTTCTAAGCCAATCTGGAAATCTGGCTTTTACTGTGAAACTGCTGATTTTTAAAATACTGTATGTGCAAGACAAGTGAAGCACATGTGCAGAAAAGTCACAAGAGACTTGCGAGACTTGAGACATGCAAGCTAAGTCTCAGTGGATGAGAAAGGGCTCCCATATGCATAATTCTATGGTTGGTCGGTCTACCAAAGGCCCTCCTGGCAGAGGGAACAGCATGGCAAGGACAAGACGGTATAGAGAACATGGCATGTTTATGACGAATCCAAGTCCGATGTGTGTGTCTGAGATTACCCAAAGGAGAGGCTACAACAGGGAGTAGGTAACAGGTTATGGTAGGAATCCTTTGTCAGGTCAGTGGATTAGGGCTTTGTGTCAATCCTCTGTCTCCATAGAAGACAAATCCTTGCTGGATGGGGCCAGAATTACACAGCACCAAGAGGGTGCTTAAACTTTGTATGAATAACCCAGCCTAAGAGAACATCATCAGGGAACAAGAACTGGGGTTGGAACCCAGAGACAGAGCAAGAGGCTGGCCATGGGGGAGTGCAGGAAGGTGAACACTTTGACCAGAACAAGGTGAAGCCAGCCAGGACCCTGAGAAATCATAGGGTTAGGCTGCCCCTATTCTGTGATGTGTGACAGAATGCACATGGGAATGCAAATTTCTCTTTGAGATGGCAACTTGGAGGGATGCCTGGATTGTATGGTAATTTGACTTCTAAATTTTTGAAGGAGCTCCATACCGTTGTGCATAATAGCTATAAGGATCTATAAGAATATCCATTTTTAACAGCATGGGAGTTCTACAATGGAATATTATTTAGCTGTTGAAGGAAATCCTGCCATTTGCAACGAGATAGATGAACCTAGAGGACATTTGGTGAAGTGAAGTAAGCCAGACAGAGAAAGGCAAATACTATGTGATCTCACTTTTATGTGGAATCTAAAAAAGTAAAACTCAAAGAAGCAGAGAATAGAATGGTGTTTGCCAGGGACTGGGTGGGGATGGGTGGTTGGAAAAAGCAGGGGATACTGGTCAAAGGATACAATCCTTTGACTATAAGATGATTAAGTTATAGGGAACTAATACACAGCCTCGTGATTAGAGTTAATGTATTTTAGACTTGAAATGTGGTAAGAGCGTAGATCTCAAGTGTCCACACACACACACACACACACACACACACACACACACACAAAGTATGAGAAATAGTGGATATGTTAATCAGCTTGGTAGTAGTAATTACTTCATAATATACCCATGTATCAAAAGATCGCGTTGTACCTGTTAAATATATGTGATTTTTGTTTTTCAGTTGTACCTCAATAAAGCCAGGGAAAAAAATACAGATGTGAGATTAAAGAGAAACACAAGGGCAGGCCAGTATTGTACAAGTGTTGAAACACTTAGATTAGATTTCAGATGGCAAATGAGGTATCTTCAGGCAATTCATGGGTATGACATCAAATCAAATAGTAGGGAAGTTATTTCCTTGTTGACTATTTCTTAGACCTTGATATTACATGAAAGACATAATTTCATGCTTTAAAAAAAAAAAAAAAAAAAAAAAAAAAAAAAAAAAAAAAAAAAAAAAAAAAAAAAAAACGGCCGGTAATCCCAGCACGTTGGGAGGCCAAGGCGGGTGGATCACCTGAAATTAGGAGTTCAGGACCAGCCTGACTAACGTGGTGAAACCTCATCTTTACAAATACAAAAAAATTAGCCAGGCATGGTGGTGGACGCCTGTAATCCCCGCTACATGGGAGGCTGAGACAGGAGAATTGCTTGAACCCCAGAGGCAGGGCTTGCTGTGAGCTGAGATCTTGCCATTACACTCTGGCCTGGGCAACAAGAGTGAAACTCCGTCTAAAAAAAGAAAAAAAACGGAAACATTTGATTATCTACCCTTTTAACCGAGAGACCCAGAGCCCTTGACAATTTTGGTATCTAGCGATAACTGAGCAACAGTGTTTCACTTTTGGATTAAAGTTACTTTCTACATGTGAGAAAGCATACTGCTCCTGTTTACCTCAGTGAGCTATTTTCTTTCTTTAAAACAAAAATTTAAATATATTTTTAACAAACTTATTAAGAACAAAAACAATTTAAAGAAAACGACGTGAATGTAGAAAAATTGGGCATATGGATTGCAAATAACTAAGTTTACAAAACACTGTTTTCTACTGGTGGGTTTGCATTCGGGGGAGAGATTCTGGTTTGCATTTTGGGAAGTTTCAAACGCTACTCCTGTGCAGGAGGGAACCATAAGTGGGCAGAGGTGGATACAGGGGTCCAGGGTGGAATGCAGACCAGAGGATGGATCTGAACTAGAGGTGTGCAGGAGATGGGGAGGAGGAAGGTTTGGATTTTCAAGAGAGTGGATAAGTCCTATCCACGTGACTTACTGACAATGAATGGGCATCAGGAATGGCTCCATCCAGGAACTTGTCAGAGACTGCTCAGCTTAAATATTTGTGTACAGTTTGCTCCCATGAGAAATAAAGGAGTTGATCAATGCTGACAATGGATTAGTCTCCTGGTTTAGGGCTTATATGCCAGTGATGTTGCATATGAACATGACACAGCTACCAGGATTGGTTTTCTGTGAGTGCCACTCTCTTGCCCCTGGGATTGGGAGTGGACTAGATCTTTGCACTTCTCACACCAAAACAAAGACGGGTGAAGGTTTACTCTTTCCTGGGAGGGCCTCTTTCTAGAATGGGGAGTAATCTTGAAGGAATTTCTCTTTGAAGACCAAAGCAAGATACTTAAGGCAGACAAGGGCAGAGGCTGCTGTGATCACTGCCCTTCTGGATGAGACTCACAGAATCCCCTGGAGATTGCATTTATTTTCTGCTTCCAGTGTCCATTATTTAAGGCTGGTTATGCATATGCATTAAAAGGGAAGAAGCTCCAAAATTCCTGGAATCTTTGGAAATAAAAATTAGAGCATCCCTAGGGAGGGATATTTGAGTTGGAGTCTGAAGGGAGATGGGGTGGACAGCGTCCTGGGCCAGGGGCAGAGGAGGGGGCCTGGAGTTGAGCATGGCATGACTCGGGAACTGAATAGAAGTCAGTGTAGCCAGCTTGAGATGAGGCGCAAAGCAGACAAAGGCTAATCCACCTGAAACCTTATGAGCAGCAAGAGTATTATGTCCTTTAATATTAGAATGAAATCTATTTCATGTGGAATGTGATGTCACCATGAGAAATGGTCAGGTGTGTAAAGACAGTTTCTTTGTCTTACAGAGTCTCCTTGCTCATAGATTATGCTTATGCTTGACCTTTTGAGATTTCTGTCTGTTCACTCCTGGTCTAGCCAAGGAATGGGACAGAGAGGTCTATCACCAGCAAAGCCTTTCTCTGGGTTGCTTGGCTTTTCTGTTCATTCTGCATTTTACATCTCATGCAAATTCCCTGAAACTGTGAATCATCATCATCTTCAGATTAATAACCATGGTTGCTGTGGGCATGGCTCTCATTCCAAACTAACGCATACCCACTAGGCAGCTTATTGTTTAGAGGAACAGCTCACCCCTGGTCCTACCATCTCTGGCCAAAGAAATGTGCACGATCATCCAGCATCAGCAAATCATCTCATATCTTCAGACCTGCCTCAGCTTCTCAGCTCAGTAAGAACTTGTGGGTGGGATCTTGGTGGGACGTGGTGCATACACTCTAAGCGGATCTCATTGTATCCTTGTCTGCTGAGAAGCAGGACCATGTGGGAGACAGCTGCACACATAGCCCACCACCTGTCACATTCAACATCATTTTTACTTAGACCAGGACCAGGCAACAGCAGAGATGATAATTCCAGTGTCTGAAATTATGTGTTCTGAACCCACAGATAGGAGGGGATGGAAGTCAATTCTGGAGATACTCAAATGTCGGAGATGCGTTGTTGCCAAGAAATCCTTGGCAGTTTTGTTCACTTGTACTAATTTATTTCAAAAGACAAGGTAGTACAGTTTTGCAGTCAAATGGATCTGGAGTTGAAGCCTGGTTCTGCCCCTTCACCAGCAGGCAGACCTTGGAAAAGTCACAGTACTTCCTGTCCACAGCTGCGTCGTCTGTAAAACAGGGACCAATCATGCATGCCATGTGCTGTTCTTGTGTGCCGCATTAGTCACGGCGCTTTGAATTGTCATAGAAAATGAAGTCAGACTAGCTTAAGGAGAAAAATTAATGACAATTATGAGTAAAGTGGGGCCAAACGCTGGTGCGTTAATTTCACCAGAGGCTAAGGATGGCAACCACCAGCTGTATGAACTCCCACCTGTAAAAAAGAAAAAAGGAGCTTCTTTTCCAGGGGTTTAGCACAATTCTGGATGAACAGTTGTCATTTAGCTATAAAGGGTGGCATTACTCTTGTTTGTCTTCCCTCAGCCACCACAGAGGTGGGATGGGCTTTAGCTAAATGATTTAAATGGACTAAAAATACAGAGGGAGGAGGCCAGGCACGGTGGCTCACGCCTGTAATCCCAGCACTTTGGGAGGCCGATGCAGGCAGATCATCTGAGTTCAGGAGTTCAAGGCCAGGTAGGCCAACATGGTGAAAATCTGTGTCTACTAAAAATACAAAATAAATTAGCCAGGTGTAGTGGCAGGCACCTGTAATCCCAGCTACTCTGGAGGCTGAGGAAGGAGAATTGCTTGAACCCAGAAGGCGGAGATTGCAGTGAGTTGAGATTACGCCTTTGTACTCCAGTCTGGGCAACAAGACTGAAATTCTATCTAAAAAAAAAAAAAAAAGGAGTGATTGTTCCCTAAAGAAACTTGACTGATTTTTTTTTTCTGGAAGAGAAAATGAATAATAATAATAATAGCAACCACCTTGCATTGGGGATTTACTAAATGTCATAGACCATTTTTTAGTACTTTATTTCTGAGTACAAAAATTAGCCGAGTTTGGTGGCAGGCACTTGTAATCCCAGCTACTCGGGAGGCTGAGGCAGAAGAATCACTTGAATCCAGGAAGGGGAGATTACAGGAAGTCAAGATCGTGCCACTGTACTTCAGCCTGGGTGACAAAGTGAGACTGTCTTAAAAACAAACAAAAAAACAGTGTGACTGAGGTCACCCAGGCGGCAACTGTGGAGATGGGTTTCGAACCCAGGAAGTCTTTGTCTAACTTTGTATTGGACTGACTCTCACTGTGTTACCAGGCTGGAGTGCAGTGGTGGGATCTCGACTTAATACAACCTCCGCCTCCCGGGTTCAAGCGATTCTCCTGCCTCTGCTTCCTGAGTAGCTGGGACCACAGGAGCATGCCACCATGCTTGGCTAATTTTTGTAATTTTAGTAGAGACAGGATTTAGTCATGTTGGCCAGCATGGTCTCGATCTCCTGACCTCGTGATCTGCCCTCCTCGGCCTCCCAAAGTGCTGGGATTACAGGCATGAGCCACTGCACCCAGCTGTTTGTTTGACTCTTAACCACCATGCTGTACTGCCTCTTCCAAGCATGCTTCACAGGAACAAGAAAACATGTCCCTTGTATGTGCCACATGCTCAGAGCTTGGCACACAGGTAAACAGTCATCATCAGAGTTATTGTAACAAAGCCCTCCGTATAACAGAAATAACCTGGGCGAATGCTAAAACTCCATCCTGTGATATATCTCTGCGTTTAATTTCCTCCCAATCACTCAGCCTACTGTATTATCTCAGGGTCCTCAATGAGCCTGCTCCATAGAATCATCCAGATGCTCAGGGTTCCAGGCAGTGCCCACTTCCCAGTGTGGCTGAGTTATTTTTACAGAAAGAGCTTCTGACTCTAGGCTGAGTCTCTGTACCTGCCTTTTATATTTTACTCACAGGTTAACTCTTTTACTAAATTGTGAAAATGAGATGTTAGTGATCCTTTCCTCTTTCATTTAGGAAAATTTGAGGGTTGGTGGTGGGCTAGGAGAGGGGGAGGCAGGTACAAAGTCACAGAGCTTCTAAAATGGATGCGGTGTTGAGTTAAATTAGCCTCTGATGGCCAGAAGCCTAAATGCCAGATGATGAGAAGCTGCTGGGCACACTCAGCGGTGCCACGGGTACAGTAGGAACACAGAGACTGCAATGAAAAGCACTGAGGTGGGTCGGGCTGTTGGCCTCATACACCCTCCTGTCTGTCAGCCTTGAAGTTGGCTTTGGGAAGCTCATCTAAAGGATCACAGGTGTAACTGTGTGGCCAAGAGCTTCAGCCCAGGATTCTAAAAGGCTTGTCTTGGAGCCCCAACTTGGCCCCTTCCTGGTTATTTGACCTCTCAGATGCTCAAGGTCTCATATAAAATGGAGAGGAGGAGAGCATATTTTCTGGGGTCACTGTGGGACTCAGTGATCTCATATACTGAGGGTATTTAGCATCTTGGCTAGGCACAGATAAACCTTGAATAACTGCAGGCTGGTTGGGCATGGTGGCTCACGCCTGGAATCCCAGTGCCTTTTGGACACAAACAGGAAGATTACTTGAGCTGAGGAGTTTGAGACCAGCCTGGGCAAGGTAGAAAGCCCCTATTTCTTTAAAACTGAAAAAAAAAAAAAATAGCTGGCTAGCTGGGCTGCATGGTGGTACATGCCTGCAGTCCCAGCTACTTAGAGGGCTGAAGGAAAAGGATCTCTTGAGCCCAAGAGTTCCAGGCTGCATTGAGCTGTCGTCACACCACTGCACTCCAGTCTGGGTGATAGAGCAAGACCCTATCTCTAAAAAAATAAAACTGAAAAAATAATTACAAGCTGCCTGATGATTATATCTGCTTTCCTCCTACTCTTTTTTTTAACCTTTGACTCTATTTCTTAAAGTCACAGTGAGATCAGAGAGCCTACATCTGGGACCAGTTAAGATAATAGCAAAGTAAATTACAAAGCTTAAACTGGATACCAAACCTTCAATTACCTGTCTAAAGTTTTGTGTATTCTGTAGCTGTTTCTCAATCTGAGTGAAAGGGCATAGAGTTGGGAAGCGTAAGTAAAGGTACAGAGCAAGGATTGCCAACAGATTGAATCTCTCCTGTTAACTGAGATTGATTGTGGCTGCCTAGAACACCCCGTGGATGAGGAGTCTGAGGTTGTAGCATTGGGGTTCTCCCAGAAGGAGTGCATGATTGATTAGTGACACCTGCCAAGGGTGGAGGAGTAAAAGCCACAGGGCACCTGCCAGGTATGGGCTTGTTCCTAGCAGAGAATCTGGCAACTGAGGAGTGATACAAAGCCACATGTTCTCTGTTTCAGCCCAAAGATGGTTCTGTTCTTTGGGGCATGCCTGTTTTCCTTACGTTATGGATTTGCAGCTGAAAAGGCACTCGTGTTTTCATGGACAGTGCATGTCTTAAAGATAATTTGACAAATAAGAGGTTCATATCAGCCTTGTGTAGACACTTACCTAGGCACTTCAGAAGCCTTATCTATTGATTACATTATGGTAACAATTCACATGATTTCATCCTCACCTAACTAGGGTTATGTTTTGATGCCTTGATTTTAAAACTGTGATTTGTCTATGATAATATTTGTCATCTCTTTACAATTTTGTATTAATTGGGGCTGAATTGCTTACATTTTAATACCATTAATTATAGCTATTATTTTCATGAGCCACTTATTTTACTTAAAAGAAGCCAGCCTATTCTTTTGTGTAATTTTTAGCAAACTGCTTTCTTTAAACTCTGAATTAAAATGCATTTAGGAAATGCTTAATCAAGCACAGAGCGATTTTCCTAAGATTGTTCTGTCATCTCTTCTAAAAAAAAAAAAAAATCCTGAATGGCTTTTTTTTTTTTTTGTGATGAGTGGAATGAACGTTAATTAATTTTTCTTTCTCTTCAGTTGGTGGGTTTTATTATCCCACCTCTTGATGTGTGATTGGGTGACTTCACACTTTAGATAGAAAGCATGCCCTGTCCAAATGTGATTTATGTTTTCCCGGTGCTTTTGCACAGTTCAGCTGAAATTCTCTTCGTGTTGATCAAGGTCAAAAAACCCCAGGATTATGCCATCCATCTCAGCAACTAGGTTGCTGAAAAAATTTTGATGGAACGTGATGCAATAACAACAGAATCCAAAGGCGGGGTGGGAAAGCATGCCTATGTGTGTGCAGATGTCCGTCCCAGGAACACACTCACCCCATTCACTTATATTGAGCTTCTTTTTATCAAGTTATGAGGCTTTTTGGCCAGTGCTGGGTTAGGATTTATTTTTGTATAAAGTCACAAAAAAATTGCATGATCTTCTTTTTATTGTGACCATTTTAAATGGTTATCAGAATATGCAGATCAACCAGAGATTTTTCCATATCTTCTTCGTTTTTTCTTGTTTTTGTTTTTTTCTCGGACTGACTGAAGTATAATTGACAAGGAAAAATTAAATGTTTATGGTATACAGCTTGACATTTTGATATTCATATGCATTGTGAAAAATATCATTAGAATCAATTGAATTAACATATCTGTCGTGTTACTATTTTTTCTTTTGTTTCTTTTGTTGTGTGTGTGTGTGGTGAGAACACTTAAGATCTGCCCTGTTAGCAAATTTTATATTTCCTTTTTAACCAAAAGGTTTTCTGGGTCCTTTGGAGGGCAGATCTTTCAGAACAGAAAAGCTCTCAAGCTTAAGGAGTTGTGGCTTTTGGTTAAGGGAGCAAATGCTCACCATGAGCCAGGCAGGCAAATCTGACCCAGTCAGGGAGGCAAACAACACTTCTCAGCCATCTGATCCAATGAAGTAACTGGGACCCATGGTAGTTGGAGAATCAAGTCAAAGGAGTAATTGGAAAACTTCAAGTCCACCTGAACGTCCCCTCAAAATAGCACCCTAACTTGCAGTAAGGAAAATCTATGTCTGTCTGCCTGCCGGACTGTCTATCCATTTATCTGTATATATTGAGATAGGGTCTTGCTCTAGTGCCCATGCTGGAGTGCAGTGGTACGATCATGGCTCACCACAGCCTCAGCCTGCTTGGCACAAGTAGTTACATAGTACCAAGTAGGCATGTTGGACTTATTCAGTGTGATCCTCCTACTTCACCTTCCTGAGTAGCTGGAACCACAAGAATACACTGTTACACACAGCTGTGTTTTTTACTTTATGCAGAGAGGGGGTTTCCCTATGTTGCCCAGACTGGCCTTGAAGTCCTGAGGTCAAGCAATCCTTCCATCTTAGCCTCCCAAAGTACTAGGATTGCAGGGATGAGCCACTGCTCCCAGTCAAAAGTGTGTATTTTTAATTTGATCTATTCAGATTGAGTTTTTATGTTGATTGAATTCATCAATTCACAAGTTGACACATGTTAATTTTGCCCTTATGGCTGGAATGTTTTCATGGAGAAATCATAAAACTATAAAACCTAAGGATATAACAGAAAACATAACCCCTAAAAAGCATAAGTACACTTAAACACGTAGTAAATACCTTTCCTGGATAGTTGTATAAAAGTGCAAATTAAAACCATGTGATACACCAATCTCCACCTAGTAAAATTAGCCAGGTTAACATGAGATAAGAATATTACGGGGACATGGATGAACCTGGAAACCATCGTTCTCAGCAAACTGACACAAGACCAGAAAATCAAACACTGCATGTTCTCACTCATAGGTGGGTGTTGAACAATGAGAACACATGAACACAGGGAGGGGAGCATCACACACTGGGGTCTGTAGGAGGAAAATAGGGGAGGAACAGCACGGGGTGGGGAGTTGGGGAGATATAGCATGGGGAGAAATACCAGATATAGGTGATGGGGAGGAAGGCAGCACATCACATTGCCACGTGTGTACCTATGCAACAATCTTGCATGTTCTTCATATGTACCCCAAAACCTAAAATGCAATTAGAAAAATTAAAAAATTAAAAAAAATTTTTTAAAGTAAAATTCAAACCAGCAAAAAAAAAAAAAAAAAAATTATCTTTTCTCATATTGGTGTTGTTGCTATAAAACTTGTTTCCTTATATACTGGACACATTGCAATGTGGTAGAAATCATTTAAAAACCAGTGTAGAGTAGTCATACCTGTGAACAACCAAACAGATAATTATTTCTTTAGACCTGATCTTAATCATTGCTTCTTATTATTTCAGTCCAATGGAAACAAAAGGACACCCAAATAGAGCCACCATTGTTATTTTACTTGCAATGTCAAAATATTGGCAACAACCTAAATGCTGAATCTTAAGGTAATGGCTTATTATGCTGAGCACAGAACGTGATGGAGTATTATGCAGCCCTTAAAAATGATGAATACACTTGTGTCAGAGGTCCATGGAATAATAATTGACATGATGTTGAATGAAAACATATCTTATGAGATAGTATGTGCTTCTGATTTTAACCATGTATAAAATATGCATGGAAAAGAGAAATACTCAACATCATTTGTTAATTTGATATTTGAACATTAGAAAGTAAGACATAATAGAAAAATAGGGGAAGTCTGTTGGGATGCATCTAGGAAGGAACTTAAGACTGAGTTTGGGCAAGTTCCTTAGCCTTTCTGCATCTCAGATTCCTCTTCTGAACCCAGTTTGTGGTATTTTATCCCTCACTCACTTCTCACCCTTTTCCCTAGAGTCCCCAAAGTCCGTGGTATCGTTCTTATGCCTTTGCATCCTCATAGCTTAGCTCCCACTTAGGAGTAAGGGCATACAGTGGACATTCCTGAGTTACTTCATTTAGAATAACAGTTTCCAGTCCCATCCAGGCTGCTGCCAATGCCATTAATTCTTTCCTATTTATGGCAGGGTAGTATTCCATCAAATTGGCATACCCCAATAATTATAAGAGTTCATGAAATAGTTGTGTGCCATTTAACATTCATACTGCCTTTTCATATTCCAAGTTGCCTTTAAAACTGTTGCGATTACTAGGTAGGTCAGATGACAACTGTGAAATATCAGTATCAAACAGTTGATTTTAAATTGCCTGGTCATATGTTAACTTAGTGTACCAAAGTTATCTGACATTATTTGGAATTGATGAAGCTACCCAATAGCTATTAATCATGTTCAATTTCAAAGACTGTAGGTCTATCTCATCTAGTTATGCTGATATTGGAGGCTAAGGTAACATTAGTTAGAAATTGATATTTATCTTTTATTCAGTTTCCATTTGTGAGTTTTTGGAAATACAAAGGTCATTGAAATATAATTGTTTCTTATAATCCACCACCATGGAGTTTAGAGTCTATTGGAGGAATATACATCAAATGTGAAATAACTGTATAAATATAAATTTTTATACATGGAGAAGATAAGGTATGGGCTACTGTGGCAGGGAGGGGTGGCAGAGAGGGAGGAGAGTGAGAGACAGATAAGTTGGAGAAAGAGAGAGGGAGAGAGAAAGAAAAGAAGGAATAAAGGAAGGAAAGGCAGGCAGGCAGGAAGGAAGGAAGGAAAACATCAGTAAGAAATTCTGTTTTATGTGACAGAATCTTCAACAGGCATGTGAGACTTGCTGACTTCGGGTACACAGGGATCCAGGTCCTGAAATGATTTGATAGGAAACCTCTGACCACTGTGATTCTGCTCTGCTTCTCTTGTTTCCGTGGGTTTGGCTTACCTTGTGAAGCAGTGAGGCAGACCTCAGCAGTGTCAGGCATACCCCCTGCCAGTTCACCAGCTCCATTAGAAAGGCTGCTTCTCTTCCCAAGCAATTCTAACTTAAGCCCACTTAGTAGGTGGACCTATCTCTGATGGTATGGGTTATGTGCCCCTTTTCCCACCCAACAGAGCCATTGGCTAAACTGAATCCCCCTAGACCTCAGCCAAGGGCGTGTGGGATGTTGATCAACCTGGCCAGAATTGTACCCTTGTCCCTGGAGTGCTGATATGAAGCCAGTGCAACACTAACAATGTGGAACCGCAATAAGGGAAAGACAGCTCCCTGAAGAAAAACCATAGTGCTTCTTACCAGAGTTGGAATAGAGCTCGGTCAAGTAAAAGCAACAATTGCTTGCAGCAGACAGAGGTACCACTTCCAGGTGATCAGTGATGTCTACAGTGCCCTGGATCATCACCTTGTGGTCTCCGTGCTCCTTTCAGACCAGGCCCTATCCCACCTGCATCTCCCCTATCCACTCTCTGATCCTCAGAGGTCACACATATCCCTCTACAAAGTTGTAGGCACCAGTCATTCAAAATTGTATTGAGGCCGGGCATGGTGGCTCATGCCTATAATCCCAGCACTTTGGGAGGCCGAGGTGGACAGATCACCTGAGGTCAGGAGTTCAAGACAAGCCTGGCCAACATGGTGAAAACCCATCTCTACTAAGAATACAAAAATTAGCCAGGCGTGGTGCCGCACCTTTGTAGTCCCAGCTACTCAGGAGGCTGAGGCAGGAGAATCGCTTGAACCCAGAAGGCAGAGGTTGCAGTGACCTAGATTGTGCCACTGCACTCCAGCCTGGGAGACAGAGTGAGACTCTGTTTCAACATATATATACATATACCTAGGTGTGTGTGTGTGTCTGTGTGTGTGTGTGTGTAGAGAGAGAAGTGTGTGTGTGTGTGTGTGTGTGTGTGTGTGTAGAGAGAGAAGAGAGAGACTATAATTTTTTTTTGAAACGGGAGTATCAAAATATTTTTTGAGATGGAATCTTGCTCTGTCTCCCAGGCTGGAATGCAGTGGCATGACCTCGGCTCACTGCAACCTCCGCCTCCCTGGTTCAAGTGATTCTCCTGCCTCAGCCTCCTGAGTAGCTGGGACTACAGGTGCCCACCATCACGCCTGGCTAGTTTTTATGTTTTTAGTAGAGATGGGGTTTCACCATGTTGGCCAGGATGGTCTCAATCTCTTGACCTTGTGATCTTCCCATCTCAGCCTCCCAAAGTGCTGGGATTTACAGGCTGAGCCACTGCACCTGGCCCGACTGGGCTCTTACAAGAAGAGGGAGGCTTGGAGATGCAAGGATAGAGACTTATGGGGAAGAACCCATGGGATGACGGAGGCGGAGACTGGAGAGATAGGGACACAAGCCAAGCAGCACGACAGGTGCTGGCCCCCACCAGAAGCTGGAAGAGGCAATGAAGGACTGTTCCCTAGCACCCCCGGAGAGAACAAGACCCTGTTAGGACTTTGATTTCAGACTTACAGCTTTCAGACATGGGAGATAATATGCTTCTGTTGTTTTAAGCCACCCAGGTTGGTCATGGTGATTTCATGCAGCCTCCCTATGAAACTAACATATTTCCGTGTCTGAAAATCTAGGGATATCTGGAGTTGGGCATGCCTACATGTAGGTGTTTATGCAAATGTCAGCAGGCATGGATCAGTCCCTATTTCTGGGCTTTTCTTTTCTGGGAGTCGACTGCAATTCAGGTGGGCTCTTCCCAAGTGGAGTAAATGGCCCCGAAGACCAATTCAAGACTTGCATTTGACCAATTTAGTGAAAAGCCCTGGGCTTGGTCAGGCATGCATGCTGTGTTCGTTGCTGAACCAGGTCCTGCCACGGTAGGCAGGGTGTGTTAGTTCGTTTTCACACTGCTGATAAAAACATACCTGAGACTGGGTGATGTATAAAGAAAAAGAGGTTCAGTGGATTCTCAGTTCCACGTGGCTGGGGAGGCCTTACAATCATGGCAGAACAAAAGCACATCTTACATGGTGGCAGGCGAGAGAGAACAGAAAACAAATCACAAGGGTTTCCCCTTGTAAAACCATCAGATCTCGTGAGACTTACTCACTACCACGAGAACAGTATGGGGAAACTGCCCTCATGATTTATTTATGTCTCACCAGCACATGGGAATTATGGGAGCTAGAATTCAAGATAAGATTTGGGTGGGGGCACATGGGATGTGATGTGATTTGGCTGTGTCCCCACCCAAATGTCATCTTGAATTGTAGCTCCCATAATGGGATGTGGTGTTTGTCCAGGCCTGAGACCTTCGTGAATCTCTGGAACTTTGGACAAGTGACAGCTTCACACAGACGCTAAAGGAAATGGGAGGGGAGAGGTTCCCAAAAGGAAAAGAGGCCCTCCAAAGGTTTTTCAAAAGAAAAACTGAAGGGAAGTCAAAGTATGGGGTTGGGGTTAGGAGGGTTATTATCAGAATTAGGTAGAAGGATGCTGCCCAGAGAATGAACACACACACACACACACACACACACACACATTCTTCCCTAGGTCAACTGGGATTAGATTGTAGAGGAACATGAATGAGGTCAAGAGTTCGAGGCCAGCCTGACCAACATAGTGAAACCCTGCTTCCACTGAAAATAGCTGGGCGTGGTGGTGAGTGCCTGTAATCCCAACTACTCAGGAGGCTGAAGCAGGAGAATCACTTCCACCCAGGAGGCAGAGGTTGCGGTGAGCTGAGATCGCATTACTGCACTCCAGCCTTGGCGACAAAGCAAGAAAGATTTTTGGTTACGTGGGCAGACTGGAGAATAATAGAAGTGAGCATTGTCGTTACACAGAATTTGGGGGAAGGCTGTCCATGATCAGAAGGCTGTGGGGATAATGTGGGTAGGAAATAGAGTACTACCCTGCCTTCCAGTCAGTTCTGGGGAGTCAAGAGCTCTTTCATTTTTACCATGGCAGCACCTACCCCAGGTGGGTCCTAGACCAAAGTAAACTCTCAATAGTAAGTAAAGGGGCCTGGAGGGCGATATTCCAACCAGAGAGGAGTTAGAAAGGTCCTGAATGGGGAGGGCCTTGGAGATGAAAACGCTGACTTGATCATCACACATTCTATGCATATAATCCACAAACACGTGCCCTCTCAACACGTAAACAATTTCGTATTGATAGGTCCAGGTCCAAAAAAGGACCTGGAGCCTTTTAAGATGTTCACTACGCTTTCTATCCACAGATCCAGATGACCAATAGACTTCAAAAAGAATAAAAACCACGTTGAGTACTAAATACTTTCTACCTGCAAGACTAACTGCTTCACAGGCATGATTCCTTTAACCTGCCTATTTTAAAAAGTAGATAAATACTATTTCAGATGATGAAATAGAATTCCAAAATATTCAATGAATGTCACAAGCTCACATAATGAGTGAGTGGCAGGGCTACAACCAGAATACAGGCTTTCCCTGCTCTAGAGACCAGAGATATTTTAGCTACTGCCAGAAGCCACAGAATGGAGGGTGGTCAACACATCTGCCATTACTTAAGGCCCTGTTGTAACACTCAAGTGATGTATCTGCATAGATACAAACATACAGAGATGTACATCTATGTGGTAGGTTCCTATGGAGACTGGAACAGTCTGCTTCATTACTCTCACAACCATGGAGGTATTGCCCCCAAAAGGCTACCTACATCAAAAGATCCTAAAAAGAAACTTTTAAACATCCAGCATAAATTAAGAATTCTATATCAAAAACATCAGGGAGCTAGGATTAAATAAAAATTAAGCCCAGAAGCAGAGCAATGACCCAGCAGTTCATTACTGCCTTACATTTTCAATCAAAGATAAAATCTCATTAAAAGTATATCTTTGATTAGCGAACAAGTTTGGAGTATTCCAAAGTTGGATTGCTTTATCCATAGACATAGAAGCCATGAAATCGTTTTTTCCTCTTTTCTCAGTTTAAAGATAGTAAGCTATTTATCTTCTGGCATCATTATACAAGTTATTAATAGAGAGGAAGACTGAACAACGTTGGCAAAGCTTTTTATATACCTACCAGTGACTTTTACCCCATAAAGTTAAAGGTCTATTTATAGATGCTCTTCTAATTTTAGAGAATAATTTTTATATATTACTACAGTTATTAATCAGTAACGAACCATAAAAAATACCTAATCCAGTACTGCCCAATAAAAATATAATGCCAACCATACATGTAATGTTACATTTTCTAGTAGCAACATTAAAACAGCTAAGAAGACACAGATGAAATTAGTATTATTATTTTTTTTAGACAAAGTCTTGCTCTGTCACCAGGCTGGAGTGCAGTGGCACGATCTCAGCTCACTGCAACCTCTGCTTCCCGGGTTCAAGCAATTCTCCTGCCTCAGCCTCCCGAGGAGCTGGGAATATAGGTGCACGCCACGACGCCCAGCTCATTTTTGTATTTTTAGTAAAGACGGGGTTTCACTATGTTGGCCAGGATGGCCTCACTCTCTTGACCTCGTGATCCGCCAGCCTCGGCCTCCCAAAGTGCTGGGATTACAGGAGTGAGCCACCACGCACAGCTGAAATTAATTTTAATAATATAATCTATTTAACCTATATAGTCAAAGTGTTCTCATCATGTACCTAAAATATAAGGTTTTTTATTTGTTTGTTTGTTTCTTCCTTATTTGAGATGGCATCTCGGTCCATCACCAGGGCTGGAGTGCAGTGGCACGATATTGGCTCCCTGCAGCATCTGCCTCCTGGGTTCAAGCAGTTCTCCTACTTCAGCCTCCCAAGTAGCTAGGACTACAGTCATGCACCACCAAACCTGGCTAATTTTTGTATTTTTAGTAGAGGCGAGGTTTCACCATGTTGGCCAAGCTAGTTCAAACTCCTGACCTCAAGTGATTCATCTACCTCAGCCTCCCAAAGTGCTGGGATTACAGGCATAAGCCAGTGCATCTGGCCAAAAGTTATTTATGATCTATAATATATTTAGGTGTGTATATCTGTGTGTGCATGTGTGGCTACTAAGCCTTTAAAATCTGGTGCACATTTTACACTTATAAATAAGAGAGTGAAACCAAATATTTGAGATTTCTCTTTAGTGGTTTTCTGATAACACAGGAGTTTCTATTTTGAGAGCAGATTGCATATTAGATGTTTCCTTTTTGCTTTAGCATATGTGGGAAATGATACTTCTGAGACACAAGGTATAAGAACCAAAGTAGGGACTCCTCAAAGCTCTGTGTATCTCGGAGTAGATGCCCTGACCGATGGATCGGAGGAAGTGCTAAGATACTGCTGACTTTAAGCTTTGAAAGTTAATCACTGATTATGAATAGTCAATAAGCTTGGTAACACAGTTCGTCCAGGAGGCTGAATGAGGCTGGGTAGATGACTGGCTTATGGCTTTGTTTCCAAGTGTAGCGTGAATTCCACCATTTGTACAGAAAGTCATTTGGGGTGACGCATGGATGTGCCATTCAATATAATTGAATCATAGAGTGAGACTCTAATTTCCTTCTCAAATCCATTTCAGTCTTTTAGATGTCAAAGAGATTGACTCTGCGTGTTGCTATTGTATCTCTAACACCTCTCTAACCCTTGCTAATCTTTTTGAACAGGGAGAGAGAGCAAGTGAGCTTCAACAGACAAAATATCCAGCCAGAATTTAGCTGATGAGGAACATTGCATTATTCAACCCATTCAGTCTTGAGAGTCTCTTTCTATTTATGGCAAATGAGACTGGTTTTCAGTTTTGATGACGACATGAAAACATGTTTTAAAGTTTACTGACACATGACAAAGTCAGTTTAAAGAAAATCAGCTAATCATGGTAAAGGAGATTCACGGAGAAGGTGGCAATAGTGAGGTTGATACGTGGATGATCCCATGTTTAGGAAATGCATGTCTTGCTGTACTGGTGATGGAAAGGGGAGAGTTATCCATGTTTGCTGCAGACATCATTACAGTGCTTCATTTCTTGGTCTCAGTTTCCCTTCCTGGACCTGGGAAGCTTCCACAAATGATGTATCCTGGTCACATTCTTGATCACATCTTACAGACCCATGGACAAACATGTTTTGTCCTACCCCTGTCTTCTGGGAGGTAGCCTCTTTATCTTTTTTGTTTGTTTGTTTCTGGTTTTACTTTTTACTTATTTATTTATTTTTGAAATGGAGTCTTGCTCTGTCACCCAGGCTGGAGTGTAGTGGCGTGATCTCGGCTCACTGCAATCTCTGCCTTCCAGGTTGAAGCGATTCTTCTGCCTCAGCCTCCCGAGTAGGTGGGACTACAGGCACACACCACCATGCCTGCTTATTTTTTATTTTTTTATTTTTAGTAGGGACAGGGTTTCACCATGTTGGTCAGGCTGGTTTCAAACGTCTGACCTCGTGATCCGCCTGCCTTGGCCTCTCAAAGTGCTGGAATTACAGGCATGAACCACCGTGCCTGGCCACCTCATTATTGTTTTATGCTAAGTACAAATAGATTAGAAAGGGTCTAACATTTTTTGAGCATCTCCTTTGCTCAAAACTTTAAAATACATATATATAAAGCATAGTCCAAAGTAACCACCACACCATACAAGAGGACCTTGAACATGTTCTTTGAGGAGTAAATGGGTAAGAATGTGGTATTTGTGCATGTAATTTCCATTCCTTTCTGTTTTCAGGTTCAATTTCTCCACTATTAATTCATCAGAAACTCAGAGAAAGGCTAAACAAACACTAGAACCTTCTTCATAAATCCATAGTTTCTACTTATTTGGTTTTTTAAATATACTTTTCTGAGCTTTGCTTAATGGTCTCATGGAGTTCATTAAAGCAGTGTTTTTGTATTATCTGCCTGAGAGGCAAGACAGGGTGCTTGAGATTTATACTCCCAAATATGACGGAATTCAACCTAGTTCTGCTATTTCATAACAGTGGGGTCTTGAGGAAGTCAGAAGAAGTTGGCATCTTTGAACTTCAGTTTTTTCATTTGTAAAATGGGATCATAGGAAAAGTATCACATAGAATTGTGGTTGAGAATCAGAAGAGATGGGTTAGCGACCGGCCGGGCACGGTGGCTCACGCCTGTAATCCCGGCACTTTGGGAGGCTGAAACCAGCAGATGACAAGGTCAGGATGTTGAGACTGGCCTGGGCAACATGGTGAAACCCCATCTCTACTAAAAATACAAACATTAGCCAGACGTGGTAGTGGGTGCCTATAATCCCAGCTACTTGGCAGGCTGAGGCAGGAGAATTGTTTGAACCCGGGAGACAGAGGTTGCAGTGAGCGGAGATTAAGCCATTGCAGTCCAGCCTGGGCAACAGAGTGAGACTGTCTGTCTCAAGATTTAAAAAAAAAAAAAAAGCAAAAAAAAAGCATAGTGATTTTGTATGGAGCAGTGCATATACTCAGTAAGTGGTAGAATTATTGCTACGAGTGTCATTCCTCCCTTGGCTTTTCCTGAGACCTCCTAGGGGATGATGTGACTTGAGTTCTATTCTAAAATAACATTAAAGTTTCAATGTATACTCTTATTCTAGTTTTCCACTAGCAAAGTTAAGTTTGCCACTAATGGGCAGTAGAGGTAATATTTAATGAGTGACTTCTGTTGTTCTGATTTACATCTTTGCGTTTTATCTTTGTAAGGCAGAAAGATGGTAGGTGGGCAACTAACTTTGCAGACCATTTTTTAAACAAATATTGTGATATTAAAAGCTTCTTGGTCAAAACATAGAAGTAACTTCCACAGTTTCACCTACCATGGTGAGCATAGAATTGAATCAATATTTATACAAAGATTACAATATAAATGCAAATTGAGCTGCATGATAATTGGGCCTGAGTAACTTTAAACACAGTTCATAGAAAACTTCAAATTTCTCTACTGGTCTCAGAGTAAGTAGAAATCTGTTTAGGCTGGGCGTGATGGCTCACACTCGTAATCCCAGCACTTTGGGAGGCAAAGGTAGGTGGATCATTCGAGGTCAGGAGTTTGAGACCATCCGGGCAATATGGTGAGACCCCATCTGAAGTAAAAATACAAAAATTAGCCAGGCATGGTGGCACGTGCCTGTAGTCCCAGCTCCTTGGGAGGTTGAGGCAGGAGAATTGCTTAAGCCTGAGAGGCGAAGGCAGAGGCTGCAGTGAGCCAAGATTGTACCCCTGCATTCCAGCCTGGGTGACAGAGCAAGACCCTGTCTGAAAAAAAAAAAATCTATTTGAGCTTACCTAGTTAAAAATACTTAGTACCTTGGTTAAAAAGTTTGCTATCTTGGTAGCATATTTTTATCAATTGATAATATTTGCCAGGCAAACTGTGTGAAGAAGGGTTCAGAAGCATAACCCGATTTAGCAAAAGTAGTTCTGTGATCAATTAGTGTTGTTGTCATGTCTCCAGAAGACGGGTGTTTACCATCTCTGTACTTCAGTCAGTTAAAATAAAGTAACAATTTGTTGTTAATTTAGCTCATTAGTTAAAGGCATAAACAAAGAAATAAGCAGTAACACATAATTACAGTTGTTTCCTTCCACAACAGTCGTTTTACCAGAAAGAAAAAATTCTTAGCCCAATGAATAAAATGTCCAAATTTATCTGATGATAATAATAATTAATAGACGTGACCATTCTCTCTTTGTAATTCAGTTTTACATCTGTAGTGTGGAGATAGTAGCTACCCTTTCTATTCAGCCAGGATACTCCAAAGACAAAGTGAGCTATTTTGAGGAGCAGTCTGGTAAGTCTTGAGAGTCCTTTGTGCAATTCTCGAGGAATATGCTCGTAAAAAGTAAAGTATGTCCCTTAAAGCAAGTTTTGATATTAATATCTTTCTTTTTTTAACCTTTATTTCTTCTTCCAAGTCTTGAAGTTATCTCAAAAGGATACAGAGTTACTCCTGACTGAGAACTCTATGCTCATACTTGCTTTTAACATCCAGTTTGTTTTGCCCAAGAGAATAAAATGTCAGGATCCTTTTAAAGTTCTTCCGGGGAAATAGTGAAATCCCCGTGCCTTGAATGTGAATTCTTTGCCTGTAAGTTGCATCATCTGTGCACAAGGATCAGGGTCATTAAAACAACAGCAGCAGCAGCAAACAACACAGCAGAGTCAGTGCTTTCAGCTTCCTAGAAGGACCCAGCCCTGCCTCTTCTGGAGGGTCTGAGCTCTCAGGTGTAGATTTCCCAGCCGACCACTAGAGGCATGCCTTGCGCTTATACACGCAGTTACTGCTATCACATTTCGAAGCTGATTGCCTCTTCTTGGGGAGATTATGAACACTAAAAGTATGTGTTTCAAAGAAAAAGAGGAAGAAGCCATTTTCCCACACCACCCCCATAAGTTAGCATTTTCTTCAGGATGTCAGTTGTAGAAGTAGGAGAAATTATTTCTGGTTGTGATTCATGTTATACTTTTATAGACTGGGGATCATCTAAGAGATGATTTTTCTAATTGACTAAGGGACAGTCTCCAAACTTGAGCATGGTGCTCAACAACTTTGAGTGAACTCATCATGAATATTATTACTGAATAAACATTGCTAAATAAAAAAATATTTAAATCAGCATTTTAAAAAATGTGTTCCATTTTATGGAAAAGGAAAGTTAGATATTTGTTAACTATTAAGTCTGTTGAATGTGCATAATGGCTTTGTGGTTATGTAGAAAAGGGTTTCGCAGACCTGTTATTATTGGCGTACTGGACCATGCATGCTTTGCTGTGGAAAATGTCCTGTACATTGCAGGTGCTGAGCGGCATTTCTGGTCTCCACTGACCAGATGCCGTGAGCACTCCCTTCTCCCATTGAGACAACCACAAATGTCTCCAGTTGCCGCCATGTGTCCCCCAGGGTGCAAAATTGCCCACGGTTGAGGATCATGATGAGGGACCCCGTTTATCATTAGTAGTAGATTCATACTGAAATACTTTAGGGTGAAATTCTCACAACTTATTTTTAGGTGGTTTAATCAGAATGCAAAACAGAATAAAGGCAAAAGAGAACATTGTTGGAAAAAGAAAGGAGAATGGGGAAAAAAAGGAAACAGAAGGGTAAGAAAAAAGACTATGGATCCAAAATTCACAGGGCCAGGCAAGTCTCATCAGGCCTCACCGGGGCTGACAAGCTGCACTGTTGAGTGCTGTCCACCACTGGGCGAGGGGTGAGGGCAGCTTCTCCATCCATATGACCCTGTTTTTAGGAGAGGAGTTCCTGCGATATAACACGTAGGATACTGGAGACTCTACTTTAACCAAAGGGTTATTTATTTTAATGATGAAAGAGCTAACTAGCAGATGCTTGTTTTCCATGGGCATTTCACAGAGGACTTACATTGAATTGTCACATTAAAAAAAATTACTACAAAGGTGGAGGAACTGTTCTAAATTTAAAAGGACAAACAGGATATAGTTAAATGCAATGCAGAAGTTTTTTTTTTTTTTTTTCAAGCCACTTAATGACTGTTGAGACTTTTAAATATGATCCTGGACGTTAGAGTTAATTTTGAATCAGAGTTAATATTCTTAGGCGTGATCATGGAATTGTGATCATGTAGGACACTGTCTTTATTAAGAGATGCCTGCTGATGTATTTGGGGAGGATATATCTACATCTTTCAAATGGCTTAATGGAAAAAACTATTATATATATATATAGACATGCAGAGCTTTATATAAACAAAACTATGTGTATATAGCTTTTGTTTTGTTTTTACATATATGCAAGTGTGCATACATGTGTATATATGTATGTGTATAAATATTTGTGTTTGTGTTTGCATATCCAAACTGCATAGACAAATGGTTTGCACCAAGTTGAAGGTGAAAGCAAGCCCTCAGATCTGCACACTCTGCTCTAATTACAGCAGGGTGTGCAAGATGGTGAGACAGAGTTCAGGCAGTGCCCATCAGAAATTGAGCTTTGCAGTTAGGCACACCTGGATTTCAATCCTCCTTCTGCCTGCTAAAAGCAAGTTGACTCTCCATGGATTTTATAACTTTGAAGCCTCAGTGAAATGGAGACAACACTTTATTTTACATGAAATGTTTATAAGAACGGGCTGAGATAACATGTGAAAACACCTGTCATGCAGTGAATGCTTGCTAATTCCTTTTTCCTTCTTTTTTCCTTGTTACCCCAACACACTACACAGCGGGGGAGACAGTGAATGGCCCAGTGTGAAAAGCAACTTGTAGGCACCCTAAACTTTTGATTGCACCTCATTTGTGTGTATACCGTATGTTCAAGCAGAGAAAACAGTAGAATTTCCTTATGGGTTTCAGGGCTATTAGCATGTTTTTATGGTTTGACTTTAGGATCTGACGTTAACCACAAGGATGTATGCAAATGTTCATTAGTTGCTTATGCATGTAACTGGTGGGTTGCTGGTGTAGACGCTCGTATGGCCAGAAGATGGCAGTGCATGATAAAGTATAGCTCCTTGGCGCCGGCCACTGTTTTAATTAGCTAAAAGGAAGACAGGTATGCTTTTATATAGTTTTTGATTTTGTAATTTTCCTGAGCAGCCATTGAGGGCAGATGTTTTCCTCCTTTCCCCCAGTTCAAGTATCGGAGGAGAGGGAATATCAAGATGCAATCAATTGCTGGCCACAGCAAACCCCCTGAACTTAAGTCTTGCAAACATCATCAGCTTGTGCCATCTTCGAAATTGCTGCAGTGGAAACAGGCATAGAGCTATCAATTACTTCTAGGGCTGCCATCCCCTCTGTCCTTGAAAAGGAAGCCAGCTGATGCTGTGGGTGAGATTCTGGGACAGCCATTGGAATGGGAGGTGACTTCTTTATCCGTGTCTTAGAAGTTGATCCGGAGCCCTAGAGGAAGAAATGAAAGATCAGCTTAAATTGTGCATGAGGGTCCAGCCCCTGTAATGAATTACCATTAACTGGTCAGCAAAGTAATTGAAATGTGAAAGTCTGGAGGGAAAGAAAAATTCTATAGCATTTTTTTTTCCTCCTCTACTTGATTCCTTTGTCCTTAAGAGTGAGATATGCTTCATGCAAAAGGACCTAGCATGTTCTCTATATGTACAGATTCCTATACATACTTTAGACATTTTCTGGTGTTACTTAGGGTAATCTTCAAATTAATCTCTGTGGCAGGCTATATTAGTACCATTTTACAAAAAGAGGAAATGGGGGCTCAGAAATAGTGAGTAAGTTTAAGGCTACATGATGCCTGAAAAGTTACAGGTGAGATTCAAACCTCCATCCCTTGTCATTTCCCTTTTCCCAGTCCAGAAAGGAATGCTAAATAAATATGAGCTGCCACCTTTAATATTCCATTCAATTTCTTTATTCCTACTGTACTTACTAAGCAAAAATAAAGACAGGAGGTGTTGTTAATCATTATGTAGGCAATAAATTACTTGGAGCAAGTGTACTGAAAGAGGGAGAGTTTCAGATAGAGTCTCACTGTGTCACCCAGGCTGGAGTGCAGTGGCACTGCGTTGGCTCACTGCAGCCTCTGCCTCCCAGGCTTAACCATTTCTCTTACGTCAGCCTCCCAAGTAGTTGGGAAGCTGGGATTACAAGTGTGTTCCACCACACCCAGCTAATTTTTTTTTTTTTTTTGGTGTTTTTAGAAGAGACGGGGTTTTGCCATGTTGGCCAGGTTGGTGTCAAACTCCTGACCTCCGGTGATCCACCTGCCTTGGCCTTTCAAAGTGCTGGGATTACAAGTGTGAGGCACCGCACCTGGCCAAGAGTTTCATTTTTTGATCACCTTTAAACCAAGTCCAGACATCATTCGCTAGTTACACAGAAGTCATCCATGCTCATTGTAGGACATTTAAAAATATCGAAAATGACAAAAATATGGTGATCTCATCACTCCAGAATACAAACTTTAACAATTTGGTGTCTGCCCTTATCCTTTTTACCTCCAAGCACCCACAGTTTTAACAAACAGCCTTCACACAGTATTGTTTTCATTACATCACAAAAGCATTTCCTGCATTTATATTTCTGTCTCAAAAATACCATTTTTAATGGCTTCCTGTCCTCTTCTATTACATGGATATTTTCTAGTTTTTAAGAAGCTTTTATTTTTGTTCACTTAGGTTGATTCCAACGTGGGAGAAGTAGGTTCTGTCTAGCTTTGGCAAGATAGAAAAAATACCGCATCTTAACAAAAATATTCTTTGAAAAGGTACCATATGTTTGGCTGAGCCCAACCCTGTGCTCAGCACTGCATTATTTCATTTAAACCATGCAGCAGCAGCAGCGGTGGGGACTATCATTTCTTCTCCATAATAAGCGGAGAGAATGTGAAGGAACAAATCCCTTCGATGTAATCAGACAGCTTTCCACGGTTCAGATGTTCTCATCTCTCAGGTAGCTTTCAAACTAGAAGAGGCAGTGGTCAGGGCCCTTCCCAGCAATTGAAGGCATCTTTCTACATGGGAAGTTCACAGATTTGCGTGGGCTTAATCTGAGCCCTCGCCTCCACTCCTCGTTTGCTCTGTTGATGCTTCAGGAAGCCTGTGGGCCATTCAGCTGCGTGTAGACGACAGTACACCTAAGAACTGCTACGCCCAAGCCTCCCTTGTGCTCACCACGCAGGTTGTTTTTGCATAATTTAAGCACTACATGGTTGTGTCGTTTAAGTTCTGTGAAATTGGTGTTCTCCCATCCATGAAATTATGTACATCTTGGGAACATTTCTGAGTTGCTAAAGGGGTGAACACATTCTTCAAAAGGCGTGAGACAACAGTGGAGTAGATAGAGCTGCCCCCAAAAGCACAGCCATCTCTCCTTGCCCTGTTGAGACACAAAGGTAAGCATTTTCTTCTTTCATTCTAAGGAAACTCAATTGCGAGGCTAACCTTCCCATTATGTTTCAGGCTGCAACTCTTTCCTTTTCCCCCAACCTCGTCCGTCACACACACCCCAATCTAGTTCATGCATCAAGAGACCCACAGACAAATTGCATGTCCTTTCTAAACATTATCTGCTGCTACTCTCTTGTATTTTGAGTGCCTAAGACCATGGTGATCTTCCAATAAATGCTTTTGATTGATTAATTTTATGTACCTGTTTTGTGCGTGTGTGTATACAGATTCTGCTCATAATAGTATGATGTTAAAATGTTCATTATGTAAACACAAACCAGTAACATGTCATCATGGAAAAGCATTGTTAAACTTATTTCAGAAATCTTTGCAGTGTTGAAAACGAGAATAGCAGGTATCTAGTTCCTGAAAGAATCATACTTACAGGTAAAGGGCTTTTTTTTTTTTTTTCTTTTTGTTACTCCGGGAATCCATAGCAATCGAAATTAGAATGAGTATCCTTTGAATTCTTGATTTTAACATCAGGTAATAAATACGTTATGTTCTGACTTATAAGTAGGAGCTAAGCTATGACTATGCACAGGCACACAGAGTGATATAATGGACTTTGGAGGCCCAGAAGGGAGAGGCTGGAGAGGAATATGGGGTAATAAACTACCTGTTTGGTTACAGTCTACCCAGTGGGTGACAGGTGCACTAAAATTTGAGAATTCACCACTATATAATTCACGTATGTAACCAAAAGCCACTTGTACCCCAAAAGCGACTGAAATTAAAAATACATACAATTAAGTTTTTAATTAAATAATTAAATTTAAAAGTGATTATCTCTGTTAGTCAGCATAAGCTAGTCTGTGCCTCAATAACAAACATGTCCTGATATCTCAGTGTCCTATCACTTGCAAGCTTATTTCTTGCCACACAAAACCCACTTCAGGTCTAGTAGTTCTCTAAGAGGGACCTCTTCCAAGGGGAGGTGCCAGGATTCAGGCTGCTCCAATCTCTTTTAGCTGTATTTATGTTCTGTATGGCTTTTCCACGTTGCAGCAGAAGGGGAGGACAGAGGATGGAAGGATCACACCTACTTTCTTATAGGTCAGCCCAGAGTGGTCACATGACACTCCCATTGCTCCCTATTGGCTAGAACAAGTTCCATGGGTCCAACCTAACTGCAAAGAAGTCTGGGAAATGTGTGCTCAGGAAGCACAAAATAAGCTATGACACAATGAACTCATGGTATTTCTGTCCACCATATTTTCAAAGCAATCATCCTGAGTGAGAGCTTCAGAAATGGAAGATGACACATGTTAACAAAACTACTCTTGGGCCGGGTGCGGTGGCTCACGCCTGTAATCCTAGCACTTTGGGAGGCCGAGGTGGGTGGATCACCTGAGGTCAGGAGTTCAAGAACAGCCTGGCTATCATGGTGAAACCCCATCTTAAAAAAAAACAAAAACAAAAACACAAAAAAACCTACTCTTGGAAACGTCTATGCCAAGCACTGTGCTGTGCGCCTCACCTGTTGTATTAGTCCATTCTCACACTGCCATTAACAGATACCTGAGACTGAGTAATTTATAAGGAAGAGAGGTTTAATTGACTCAGGGTTCAGTAGGCTCTCCAGGAAGCAGCACCATGGCTTCTTGGGTGCCTCAGGAGACTTTCAGTCATGGTGGAAAGAGAAAGAGAAGCAGGCATGTCTTACATAGGCAGAGCAGCAAGGAGAGAGAGATGGCGGGAGGTGCTACACACTTTTAAACAGCTAGATCTCATGAGAACTCAATGTCACAAGACAGCACTAGGTAGATGCTGTTAAACCATTAGAAACCACCCCCATGTTTCAGTCACCTCCCACCAGGCCCATCTTCAACACTGAGGATCACAGGTGGGCACCAGATTTGAGCAGGGGCACAGATGCAAACCATAGCACCTGCATTCTTTTATTTAGGCCCCTTGGCAATAGCAGTGGGGATTTTCATTTTCTTTATGTAAGAATCGAGGAAAGGCTCAACAAAGTAACTTCCCAAGCACTCGTAGTGGCGACAGTAGGAGTCAAACTGAAGACTACCAGAAGTGAAGCCTGTATTACTGTCCAACCAGCCTTTTGACCTGCAGATTCATATTCTTTTATTATTATTTAAGTTATGGGGTACATGTGCAGAACGTCCAGGTTTGTTACATAGATATACATGTGCCATGATATTTTGGTGCACCCACCAACCTGTCATCTACATTAGGTATTTCTCCTAATATTATCCCTCTACTAGCCTCCCAACCCCTAGCAGGCTCCAGTCTGTGTTGTTCCCCTCCCTGTATCCATGTCTTCCTGTTGATCACTTCCCACTTATGAATGAGAACATATGATATTTGGTTTTCTGTTCTTGTGTTAGTTTGCTGAGAATGATGGTTTCCAGCTTCATCCATCTCCCTGCAAAGCACGTGAACTCATCCTTTTTTATGGCTGCATAGTATTCTGTGGTGTATGTGTGCCATATTTTCTTTATCCAGTCTATCATTGATGGGCATTTGGGTTGGTTCCATGTCTTTGCTATTGTGGACAGTGCAGCAATA
Organism: Cebus imitator; assembly: GCF_001604975.1. Classification (NCBI taxonomy): domain Eukaryota; kingdom Metazoa; phylum Chordata; class Mammalia; order Primates; family Cebidae; genus Cebus; species Cebus imitator. Next base: position 2,461,182 of record NW_016107661.1, read on the forward strand.
AACATATGTGTGCATGTCTTTTTATAATAGAATGATTTATGATCATTTGAGTATGTACCCAGTAATGGGATTGCTGGATCAACTGGTATTTCTTGTTAGAGAGCTCATCCTCTAAGGCTGATTGTATCTGGAGTTTTTGTAGGAAGTGGTTGCAGGATCTTAGGGTTGAATTGTTTCTTGTTTTCATACATATATACAACTCACATGAAGTGATACAATAGACTTTGAAATATAAAGAAGATATTTCTCTTAAGTCTTCACCTCCACATGTATTATATGTAAAAATCTAGATTTATTTCATGTTGGCAATAGGTAATACTTTTTTCCTAAAAATATTATTTTTTTAGATGGTAATTTCTTCCCATGTGTTTTAAATACTCATCTTCTAAGGCTAAGTTTATTTAATGCACAAAATAATTTTTTATTTTATGCAAGAGCTGTTTACACAGGACCTATCTTTCCCATAAAATGTCTCAACCTGTCCATTACAATGTCTACTATAAAGGATATCAAAGGCTTCCTGTATTTGATATCTTCCTGAATGTAGACACATTCCCTGGGGATGATTGTCATGAAAATCCTCTGGAAGTACTTTGGTGGCATGCCCATCATTCATGTTCTGTTTGATTTTTCCCTGAAACTCCCACAACATGGAAATAAACAGAGAGCCCAGCTGTTTTATTTCTCAGTCTTCCTGCAGGGGAGACTCATTGCACAAACCTCTTGAGCGAGAGCAGTAAGCTTCGTCTCCTGCAAAGAGCTTTGTCTCAGAATGTGGTTTCCTTTTGTTTCATGCTTTTGAGTGTGTGCTTGTGTTTGTCAATTGAGAATCAGCAATGATGAGGTGTAAGAGTTGAATGTTCCCCAGAGCCTAGCGGCAAGCTGATAGAAAATTAGCTTTGGATATTGATAATAAACAAGTTAATCTTCTTTGAGTAATCTTTTGAAAAGAAATCTTGCTTTATTTATTTATTAATGCTTTTTTTTTCCTATAGGGAATTATCCATGAGTGAAATAAAAATGCTTAGAAGATGGTCTTAGATTTGAGCCTATAGCTTATAAGGATTTGAATAAATTTTGTATTACACATGAGTTAAAACATAGGCTAATTCATCAACAGTTTAAAGAGCATGACTCTCTAAGAAGATACTCCATTTTGTCTTAACTGGAATGCTAGGATGTGGAGAAATAATGATAATATGTGTTTTTAAGTGTTCATAGAGTGATAACATCACCCATACAATATACCTTTCTAGAGAAGATAATTCACAGATCTGTTCATGACAAAAATTCATATAAAGGATCACCACATTTTTTTTAAAAAAAATGGAAGGACTATTTAAAATGCAAAATGATTTTGAGTAATATAGTAACATTAAAGAAAGAAAATTAACCTGTTTGTTTTTAAAAAGCAGTATATAAAAGGCAAATAAAACCTCAAACATCATCATTTCAAAACAACACTAATTAGATCCTAAGATGATCTTATATATCATTATTAAGTAAGACCAAGCATGGATTGGTTGATGGATTGGCTGCTTGGGAATCAGAAACCTCTGCTTTTAGTTGATTTTCGTACAGTAGGAAGTGGGTTGAACCAAAAACAGTGTTTCCAACTCCAAAATATTTCAAGTTTGGTTTGGCTTTTTTTTTTTTTTTTTTTTTTTTTTTTACTTTAGAAGTACCATGAGCCAAGAAATATAGTGTCTCCAGGCCATCATTTTTCTTCCTCCAAATTCACATTACTGAATTCCTCCCTCCTTGGACTCTGAAACATAATCAGGGGAATTGGCAGGGTTGGGTTTTCATTTTCACCTCCGGCTAAATCTGTCAACCTGGGATGAGGTTGGCTGGGCATCATCAGGAAGCGAACTGTTTTCCTATTTGTAGAATGGAAACAAGCACAGCGCATGCAGCATCCATTCATTTTGTTATTCATGTTACATCATGTTCCTTGTGATTGTTAACATGACGATGTCACTTTGTCTTGAGAGATGTTGGGAAAAGTAAAAGGGAATTACAGAGTTCTGGAAAGAAATCTCCCAACCATGTCGTTTGTATCAAAAAGTGTCTGCTATTAGCTGTGGGGGAGCTAGATGTCACTCCCATCAGATAATGATTTCCTGTGCCTATAAAATTATTCCCCCGTCTATATAGAGCATCTCTATGTGTGTGCTGCAGAGGTAGGGAGTGGCAGAGCTTTAAGCCCTTAATAAACATAGCGGTTTCTTACAAAAGCTTATTTTGCTGTCACTCTTCACTCCTCTCTGTCCATTTCCACCTTCCCAATCCAAACTTGTCACTTCCAACACCTATTAATGCTAGTTCCCCAGTACCTTTGCCATCTATTCCTTTTCTTCTTTCTGTATTTTTCTGTGGCTGCCACTCAAGTGTGGAAAATAAGAAAACATTCTGAGTAAATGCTGTGTAGCAGGTGTTCTGTTATCACACTGCACCCATTATACATATCATTTGATATAATGTTTACATCTATCCCAGGAAGAATGTGTGCCTCCACTGTTTAACATGACCTAGGCTTACAAACATAAAATGACCATGGCAGGCAGGATAATGGTGCCTCCAAACTGTCCACATCCTAATCCCCAGAACCTGTGTATATGTAACTGCACATGGCAAAGGAATTTTGCAGATATGATTAAGGTGAGGACCTTTGGATGGAGGAAATTAATTATCCAGATGGGCTTAATATCATTGCAAGGGTCTTTAAAGGCTGAGTACTTTTCCTTGCTCTGGTCAGAGGAGAGAAGTGACAGTGGAAGAATGGTCAGAGAAATGCTACTTTTCTGGTTTTGAATATGGAAGGAGGGGCCATGGGCCATAAAGGTGGCCTCTTGAAGGTGGGAAAGTCAGGGATATGGATTTTTCCACTACGGCTTTCAGAAGAAACATGGCCCTGCCTGCTGACACCTTTGTTTCAGTCCAGTAGAAGACATGTCAGAATTTTAATATAGAGAACTACAAGATAATAAGCAAGTAGTTATTTTAATGAAGTTAGTGGTAACATACCACAGCCTCAGTAGGAAACTAACGCAGTGGCCACCCTGTAGGATCCCCCAGTGAGTAAGCCTGTGTCTGTGCTGTGGTTTGAATTTGAACCACTCTAACATTATAGAGCAGATGTGGTTTTCACTAAATGTTTCGTCCCTGTTTATTTCTTACCTAGATCCTTGCAGTCATTTGCCACCTGGTGTCTCTCCCTAGAGTTCCTCTCATTTAAACCCATCCTACTCATCACTGCTATATTATTCTTCCTAGAACACTGAAATGATTCACTAATTTCAATGACCTTGTGGCCTAGCCAAGAAACAAACAGCATGTGTCCGTCTCCTGGTCTCCTGGTTCCTCTTTGAATTACTTCCACTTAAGTTGCTGATTCACTGACACTCTAGCAAAGCTGGGAAATTTTTTTTGTCCTCCTTCCACTAGGCACTGTTCCATCCAAACAGATGTTTTTTTTTACTGCTTCTTCCACCGGAATGTGTTTCCCTTTAACCAATGCATTCAACATAGTTGAAATGCCAACTACATTCCAAGTCAGAATAATTTCTCTCTGTTCTGATCTATTCCAAACCCCCTCTGATACCAACATCATCATCATGATAATTGTCATTATCAGCATTATCACCACCATCATCATCCACACTGTCTTCCTCCACTACCATCACCACCATCATCATCACCACCATCCTCATCCAACTACCATCACCACCATTGTCATCACCACCATCCTCATCCACTACCATCACCACCACCGTCATCACCATCATCCTCATCCACTACCATCACCACCACCATCATCACCACCATCCTCATCCACTACCATCACCACCACCGTCATCACCATCATCCTCATCCACTACCATCACCACCACCATCATCACCACCATCCTCATCCACTACCATCACCACCACCGTCATCACCATCATCCTCATCCACTACCATCACCACCACCATCATCACCATCATCCTCATCCACTACCATCACCACCGTCATCATCACCATCATCCTC
>NW_016107661.1:2466503-2479432 GCF_001604975.1 Cebus imitator
CATCACCATCATCCTCATCCACTACCATCACCACCATCATTATCTTTACCAACATCATCTTCATAGCACTAGCATCACTGCCATTATCATCAACATCTTCCTCCTCCACTACCATCATCACAACCATCATCATCACCATCATCCACTACCATCACCACTGTTATCATCAACATTATCCTTATCTACTACTATTGGGACCATCATCATCATCATGATCCTCTGCTACCTTCACCACCACCATCATCATCATCGTTATACCACTGCCATCACCACCATCATCAACAACATCATCCTCCTCCAAAACCATCCCTACCATCATCATCAACATCATTCTCGTTCACTTCCGTCACCACCACAGTCATTATCACCATCATCTTCATCTACTGCCATCAGCACCATCATCCTTATTCAATAATTCCTTAGTGTTGACAAAGTACCAGATACCATGTTAGATCCTTTGTGAGAATCATCTAATTGACTCTTTACCCATGTGAAGTCGACACTATTATTTCTCCTATTTTACAGATGACAAAACCAAGATAACAAAAAGATTACTTTGTTACAAGTTTAGTTTTCTATTGTAATATAAGCATGTGTGTGTCACTACTCAGATGTTGAAATGTTTGAAACAAATTTCAATAATTTGACACCCAAATTCAGAGAAGAATTTCATCTTTTGTTTATCCTCATGATGACTGCTATCTATTGGAGTTTTTGTTTTTGCTTCTATTAAATAATCCCTTTTGGATTGCTACTATTGCATATTGTCAATATTCTATCCATTGTACAATTCTCCAGTTTCTGTTAAATTGGAGAGAAGGCTGGTGCATGAATCAGTTCTTCTGTAGTATTTATCTTGACAAAAAATTTAAGAGATTATCTGGCATTTGGAGTTGGCACAGATGAATTATGTAGATTGCATCCACAGTTCTCATCCAAATTCCATTATAAAGACAAGGAGAGAAAACTGGTTGGTCTTATCACATGAAAATTTTATTTTGGATATAAAGGGGAAAATGAAAATTTTGATGATCAAAAAATGTCTGGCCCAAGGAAATTCCAAAGTGTTTTAGTTACATGTCCTTAAAGTTTTTTTTTTTTTTTTTACAGATTTTGTTCACCAAGGGCCTCTTTACTGGCCCGGGTGCAGAAACTCAGTCTCATGCCTGCCACACCAAGGCTCTGCATTTCTCTGTGTTGATCCTATAATTGCTGATGTTTTTTTCCACATGGTAGCAAGACGGCCACCATGAGCCACCAGGTCTATCATATCCTCCCAGCAACTCCATTGGTAGTAGGTATAAAAAGAAATTCCGGCCAGGAACCATGGCTCGTGCCTGTAATCCCAGCACTTTGGGAGGCTGAGGCAGGTGGATCACCTGAAGTCGGGAGTTCAAGACCAGCCTGGCCAACATGAAATTGTGTCTCTACTAAAAATACAAAATTAGCCGGGCATAGTGGCGCATGTCTGTAATCCTGGCTATTTGGGAGGCTGAGGCAGGAGAATCGCTTGAACCTGGGGAGCAGAGATTACAGTGAGCTAAGATAGTGCCATTGCAGTCCAGCCTGGGTAACAAGAGTGAAACTCCATCTAAAAAAAAAAATAGAATTCCAGCATTCTTTAACTAATTCAGGGCAAGGGCTTTTCCCTGCATCAGTCACTGTGATGGAACACAGTGACTGGATAGACCTGGTCCAGAGCCGAGCGCTGGAGCCCTGGGAACCACATGGCAACCTAGAGAAGAAAGCATGCCTGGTAAGCAGGACTGAGCACCTTCCAGATCTGGAGGGAAAGGATGTTGCATAGCTCAGTTCCACAGGTGTCACTATAGGTGGAAGGAAAAAAAGGACACACAGGCATTCTAAAAGCTGCCTTTGGTGTTAAATCAGCCAGGCTCTGGTGCATATGGAGAAGAAGTTTTAGATGACCGATACTTCAGAAAGCCCTTGTCCCAGTGTATATTAATGTGTGTAAAAAGAAAAAAAAATAGAATGGCGTAATCAAATGTGTCTGGTCATTGTTTGGATTAAACAGGTCTTTTGGCCAGGCATGGTGGATCGCACCTGTAATCCCAGCACTTTGGGAGGCCGAGGCATGCAGGTCACCTGAGGTCAGGAGATTGAGACCATCCTGGGCAATGCAGTGTAACCCTGTTTCTACTAAAAATACAAAAATTAGGTAGGCTTAGTGGTGGGTACCTGTAGTCCAGCTACTTGGGAGGCCGAGGCAGGAGAATCACTTGAACTTGGGAGGTGGAGGTTGCAGTGAGCCAAGATCACGCCATTGCACTCCAGCCTGGGCAACAGAGCAAAACTCTGTCTGGAAAAAAAAAAAAAAAAAGAAATCAAGTTTTTAAAAAAATTTATTGAAGCCCTGACATGGCTTGTGTACCTGTTATGAATTTTCCAAGTATGAGATATAGAATGATGGCTACTCTGGAATCTTCTTTTCTAGGGAAAATATGTTGTAAAAGATTATCATATTGTCCGACCTATTGTTAATATATATTTGTCAAGTAAGTGAATGATTATTGTTCATTTTGGGAAATATAGTTCAAGAATTGTGAACTTCCCTCTGTACTTCCGGTAGCAAAAGTAAATGTCAGTTCTTTGATGTCTTCATTGTCATGTCCTGTTTTGTTTGTTAGTTTTCCCTGCTGGAATTGTAAAGGGGCTTCAGGACGAACATCTCCATATGGCCACGAAGCTATGGGAAGAAATTGCATATGGTGAAAATAGTGGACAACTGACTGTTCTTTAGATAACCACATTGCAATAAGCTTTTAATGAGATGTACAGACTTACACATACTGATCTGATTTTTACAGTGTATGCACTTAAACTGGCAAAGAAGTTTACCTTGCTTGAGGCAATTGTTGTATCTCAAAAACTGTGAAAATTGAATTAAATTACAGGTAGAATACGCTGGGGAGCTCATTACTAAATGGAGTCTATACTGAGTATTTTTGTAGAATGAGGAATTACTTTGTAAAAGGAATAATACCCTCTGGTTTATATAATAAGTATGCTTAAATTGAGGTATATAATATCTGTTTGTACTACTCTTATAGATACATAATTATCATTTATTTAAACGACTGATCTCTGAACTAAGTGAAATATCTGTGATTTTTCCTTAGAAGTTTTCTTTGGAAAAATAAATTTAGAATAGCACTTTCTTTGTAATATGCAATGAGCCTTGTTTTATATTGAAACCTCAATTCATTTCCTTCCTAGTGAAAAATGCTTTTTCATCCTCTCTGAAATAAATATAATCTTTGAAATTGGAGTTGATGTAAATCCAGAGGTAATGAGATTCAATTTTTCATTGTAGCTGAATTAGATGGAGAACTTCAAATATTTATTTGAGGTTTAATTTGAGTAATTTAGAAAAACATTGAGCTTCCTCATTCATAAATGATAATTGCTTCTCTTCATCAAACACTATAGTCTATTCCCTTCTGCTGTCTATTCAGTCTCCTTCAGATATGAACAATTTTATATCTCAAAGGGGATTTTTTTTCATGTAACTTCCTTGGCTTGTTTAACTTACAAAACCTTTAGAAATGCAGTTTGCTGTGCCTGTGTTTGGAGTGTTTAGTTTTGTAGAGGAAAAGAGGTGAGAAGCAGAATAACATTTACATTGATTTTCTTTAAGGGTGTGCTCTACTCAGAAAAAGTATTTTGTCTTACTAAAGCACATGTTTAAGAAATGGAGATTGCTGTCTTGCAAAGCTCCCAGTATAAACTCCAGCAAGCTAAAATGCTTGTAGCTTCTAGTTGATTATAATTCTGTACTAAATCAAAAGTGACTGCATTTAAAAACTTCCATAAAGAAAAGCTTAGGCATTTCCAGCTAATGCTTGGCCAATGCAGAATTCTTTATTCTTTCACCAAAATTTCTTCGATGATAAATTATATGAATTGCTGGTGTATTCAGGGGTTGACTAGAGACAGTGGGCCTCTACTCTGCTGTTGATAATGTTATATATTATGATATGTATATATGGTATAGTGGTCACTATAGTGATACCTGGAGTAGTGAACCAGGTTTTTAACTTTTTTGTTTTTTTGAGACGGAGTTTCGCTCTTGTTACCCAGGCTGGAGTGCAATGGCGCGATCTCGGCTCACCGCAACCTCCGCCTCCTGGGTTCAGGCAATTCTCCTGCCTCAGCCTCCTGAGCAGCTGGGATTACAGGCATGCGCCACCATGCCCAGCTAATTTTTTGTATTTTTAGTAGAGACGAGGTTTCACCATGTTGACCAGGATGGTCTCGATCTCTTAACCTCGTGATCCACCCGCCTCGGCCTCCCAAAGTGCTGGGATTACAGGCGTGAGCCACCGCGCCCAGCCAGTTTTTAGCTTTTCTATATCATGTGTCCTTTTCCACCCTCTGCAGTCACCATACTTGACTTTGGTCCCTGCACTTGCCAGAGGAGTCATATTAAGTATTCTACCAGTCAGGTATTTTTTTTTTTGGTGCAAGTGACAGAAACCCAATTCAAACTACCTTAAGCCTGAAAGGGAAATATATTGATTCATAGGAAGAAGTCCAGGGTGAGACTGACTTCAGGAATTAAGGAATGCAAAAACTCAGTGGTGTCCAGAATCTAGCCTCTCCTTATAAATCTGCTTTCCACTGTGTAGTCACATGATCCCTTCTCAAGGGAGCAGCTTGGGTCAAATGGTTTCTGTGATGGTGGATGGAATGATGGTGTGGAAGACCAAGCCAGGGTTATTTGCTCAACTCTGGACTAAAAGGGAAAGAACAACCCCATGTTAAACAAATTAAGTTTGGGGTGATCCTTCCTCAGACAAACAGGCTGTTGTATATAAAAGGAAGGAAAACAGATACTGAGCAAACCAGATCAACAGAAGACCCACCCTTGGTATTGGAAGTCCATGTCTCTACATGGCCCACGTTTAGCCATCTCCAGGGACACCACACCTGCCTAGACAGTAGAAGAACAATTGTAATCAAGTGCAGAAAGTGGCTGGAAGACCAGACATCTCTCTTTTTTAAAACATCCATTATATTAGGGAACCAAACGGAGAGTCAATTGGTCTATGGTATGTACTTAATAATTACTCCCTCACTGATCAAACTTACCATCCTCCTCAGTAATTGAACAACTAGAATTTTCTCTTGTCCCACGGCACACTGTCTGTGTATTTTGAGTTATTTCAGCTCTTTGGAGATCATAAAATATGCATTTTGTTACTCATGAATTAGGAGCTAGGAGCCAGAAATCTACTTACATTTCTTCCAACTCCCTTAAAATCTTATTTTCCGTCATGCTCCAATTTGACAATTAGATCATGTAAATAACATTATGTAAAATATTACAGCATTAAGATGTACACAAAGGGTGTGGGGGGGTAGTCTATTTTTGCGTCTAAACCAGTGCATTATTCTAAGATTTATGAGAACGTGGGTCAGTCTGCGTTGATCTTCAAGTGCAACTTTTTAAGACAACACAATGGGTGGTTTAGCTACAAAAACTAGAGATTCTTTAGTAAGACCATTCTTCTGAAGTTCTCCTGTGGCTGCCATCACCCAAATCAATCCTGTCAGTATCTCTCCCTGGGCTGGGCCCTGTCTTTCCTCACATGCACTTAACTCTTTCTTTTGTCTCTTAAAATCTTTGTTTGCTCTTCCGAAGTCATCATCATCAATTAGCATTTGCCAGGGCCCCACAGGGTCTCACATGCCACTTCTCCATCTGTTATTCACCAAGACGGACGTGGTGGGATCACCCCTTTTTGGTTAGAATCACATTATCCTGTGCTATTTTCAGCATCCCCACCTGCTGTCCTCCAAGCCGTTCTCAAATCCCACATCTTTGTTCCACCCTGTTTTCCTCCCCCACAGTTTGACTTTCTGAGCATTATGCAATGGTGAGAAATTTGAAGCCCTGATAGTCATACTGAATTCCAGATCCCCTGCTTTTTTTTTTGTTATGACCTTGGAGGGTTTTGGGATTCTTTATGATGTTTTTCCGCTTTATTCATAAAAGAGACATGTTGAATGTGTTCATGGTGTACAAAGACTCTGGAATATGGGGTGATGATTGTGAAAATAGGCTGAAAGCTAGAAAAGGTGGCGTTGTTCTTGGTACATGTTAGGTACTAAAAATGGGCATTTCTATTGTTATCTTAGGGATTTGAGTAGGCAAGTGAGTGACAGTCATAACCAGCATGCAGCCATCGTCTCTAAGAGGAACAGCATCTTCAACCCATTTGAAATGCACACCCAGGCACCCCTGTCATGTCAGGTTTTAAAACATTTTTATCAGTATGCAAGGCAGCATATGGGGTACTGTTCTGGGGCTACCTTAGTCTTGAACTCTCTTCAAGTTCACTGTTATCAGGATTTCCCTTCATAGTTATCCTGCCTGTGTTACTTTTCTTTTTTTTTAACATTTCTGTCAGCATCTGTGACTGAGATAAGGTTCTCCGTAATGGACATAATAAGCAGGCATTTTCTATGTAAAAGCGACGTCTTTCAGAGTCAAGACTGTGCTGCGTGTCTTTGCAGGAGAAGCCTGCATTTAAAAGCCAAGCCATTTTGACAATATTAATTCAATTAATTTCAGCACATTATATATAATGTGTCCAGAGTAAACGCTGACTGGTCACACACTCCAGTAACAAACACCAAAGCAAGTGGCACATCCTAACAGACAAATGGGCTCTTTAAACTGGACAGTGGGAAAGAGTGTCTTCGTTGGCATGGATACTTACTGGTCAACCAGCCCCTGCCCTGTTCTGATGATGAACAGGCCATGGGGTTAACTCACTGGGACATAAATTGAATTATCAGGCACGGCCCTTGCCCTGAAGGAGTTTATGATCAAGGTGGGAAAATGAGGCATAAGGACATGAATACGTACAGGCACAGTGAAGGAAAATTCATGATAGTTTGTTGTAGGTAAGTGCCAAATGAGGGGTCTGGGCACTCAGGATAGCCGTTCTGCCACAAGTCCTTCACTTTTGGTGCAAAGGCAATGTTAAATTTGCAGACAGGTACAAATTGTTCTGAGTTATTGCGTCCAAACGTAATCTGCCCTGGTATGTGGATGAGCTAGCTGTCATACGTGTTTTCACGGTATCCTTTCCTTCTCTTATGATTGGCAAGGAAAGCTCAAAACCTCTTTCTCATCAAGTAGTCTCCCCACCTCACCCCAGCAGCCCTGAATAAACCAGGTGGGTATCTGGAAATTGGAGAGGCATTTCCCTAAGGTTATGTATTTGATTATCAGAGGCAGAGTATAGGGACCTAATCAGTTTTTCACCTGGAGAGGAACCATGAACTGTCCTCTCCTGACCTCAGGCCTTCATTTCAGTAGCTGAACCCAAGGCTTGTTGAAATGCAAAATGAGAGTACAGCCATTATTTGCGTGTGTGTGTGTGTGTGTGTGTGTGTGTGTGTGTGTGTGTATTTATTTTTTAATGTCAGCATCAAAGGAAAGGTTTTAAAAAAAAGAAAGAAATTTGACCGGGCATGGTGGCTCATGCCTACAATCCCAGCACTTTGGGAAGTCAAAGTGGACAGATCACCTGAGGTCAGGAGTTCGAGACCATGCTGACCAACATGGTGAAATCCTGTCTCTACTAAAAAAAAAAAAAAAAAAAAGGGTCTGGTGGTGGGTACCTATAATCTCAGCTACTTGGGAGGCTGAGGCAGGAGAACTGCTTGAACCTGGGATGCGGAGATTGCCGTAGCTGTGATGGCACCACTGCACTCTAGCCTGTGCAACAGGAGAGAAACTCCATCTCAAAAATAAAAAAAAAAAAAGATTACCATAAGTAGATTCCTGAAACCGAGTCACCTGGTAAGACAGACTTTCTTGAAACTTAAAATGTTATTGCTACATTTACCATGTTATCTATACCGTATGCTAGTAAGTAATTAAAAGTAGTCCATGACATAGAGAATCTATCTAGTGATGAGGACTTTCACTGGGTATGTTTTAATGCTCCAAATAATCCTCTTTGTCCAGTTTGCTAGTCACCTCCTCGGACTGCTTAACTGTTGTTGCAGGTTTGGTTCACAGATGGTCAGAAGGCATTGGGGGTGCCAGATGCTTATGAGGGATCTATACCGGTAAAAGAAAGGAGTAGAGCAGAGTTGGGCAGAGGGGTGAGTCGGACAGCGACGTGAGCCTGCTGGAAAGCCCCAGTTGGCCCATCGGGGAGCTCCAGAGGTGAAGAGTCTATCAGTGTTTTTTTGTTTTGTTTTGTTTTGTTTTTTCCTTGGGCTCAAATGGCTGGGACGTTATCCCCTGTCCTTCTCAGTCATTGGATGCAGATTGCCCCAGGAAGGGCATGACCCTTGAGCAAGAAGGCTCTCTGCAGCTGAGGCAGGCCCTGAAGGGGCTGACATCTGTGGCTGCCTGCTGGCCTCAGCCCCCGCAGCTGGGCAGGGGTACCTGTGAGATGCATCTCCATGTCTACCATCATCTGACTGACTCTGTAAAGTGGGAAGACATCTGCATTAGTCGGTTTTGCATTGCTATAAAGGAGTACCTGAGGCTGCGTAATTTATAAAGAAGAAAGGTTTATTGGACTAGGAGTCCAATAAACCTACTTAAGTAGGTTGTACAAGCATGTCACCAGTATCTGCTCAGCTTCTGGTAAGGCCTCAGGAAGCTTCTATTTCTGGTGGAAGGTGAAGGAGGAGCAGGCATGTCACAGGCTAAAAGAGGAGGAGGTGCTAGGCTCTTTTTAATAATGACATACACTTATGTTCATTACCCAGCACTATTTACAATAGCAAAGACATGGAACCAGCCTAAATGCCCATCAACAGTAACGTGGATTTAAAAAATGTGGCACATGTACACAATGGAATACTATGCAGGCATAAAAAGAATGAGATTATGTCCTTTGCAGCAACATAGATGGAACTGGACACCATTATTCTAAGCAAACTAACATAGGAACAGAAAAGCAAATAGTGCGTCTTCTCACGTATGAGTACCATCTAAACACTAAACATACATGGACGCAAAGAAAGGAGCAACAGATACCAGAGCCTGCCTGAGAATGGAGGGTGGGAGGAGGGTGAGGCTCAAAAAACTACCCGTTGGGTACTATGTTCATTACCTGGGTGACATAATAACCCGTACACCAAGCTCCTGCAACATGCAATTTGCCTATGTAACAAACGTGCACATGGACCCCTGAACCTAAAATAAAAGCTTAACAAATTAGATCTCGTGGTAACTCATTATAGCAGGGTGAGAACCAATTTGTTTGTTAGGGATGTGCCCTCATGACCCAACACCTCCCACCAGGCCCACCTCCAGTACTGGAGATCACATTTCAACATGGGATATAGAGGGGGCAAATACCCAAATTATCAGCCAGACGCAGTGGCTCACGCCTGTAATCCCAGCACTTTTGGAGGCCAAGGCAGGCCGATTACCTATGGTCAGGAGTTCAAGACCAGACTGGCCAACATGGTGAAACCCCATCTCTACTAAAATACAAAAATTAGCTGGGCGTTGTGGTGCATGCCTGTAATCCCAGCTACTTCGGAGGCTGAGGCAGGAGAATCGCTTGAGCCCAGGAGGCAGAGGTTAAAGTGAGCCAAGATAGTGCCATCACACTCCAGCCCGGGCGACGGAGCAAGACTGTCTTAAAAATAAAATCCAAATAATGTCACTATCCTACTCCTTCCCAAAAAGCTGTCATGAACAGTAAATGAGGTCGTGCATTTAAGATACTCAGCCCAGTGACTGGTGAAAATAAGTGCTCAATCAAAACCTGTACAGCAGATACTCTTCTCTCTCTGGTTTTTATTTTAGCCTTTAGATTTTTAAAATTATTTTTCATTATGGTAAAATAGATATGACATAAAATGTACCTACCTCCTTAGCTATTTTAAGTGTAGAGTTCAGTGGCATTTAATACATTCACATTGTTGTGTGACCATCACCGCCATCCATCTCCAGAATTTTGCCTTCCAAACTGAAACTTTGTACCCATGAAATATTAACTCCCCATTCGTATGTCCCCCCCCAGCCTCTGGCCACCACCATTCTGCTTTCTGTCCCTATGTATTCGATGTTCTGGGAACCTCGTCTAAGTGGAATCGTATGGCACTTGGGTCCTTTGGTATCTGGCCTGTTTCACTTAGCATAATGTCCTCAAGGTTCATGTTGTAGCCGTGTCATTCATATTTCCTTCCTTTTTAAGGCTGCGTAATATTTCATTGTGAGAATATATCATGTTTTGTTCATTTCTCCATTTCCACCTCTTGGCTATTGTAATAATGCATCTATGATTTACTTGCTGTTATTATTATTACACAGCTTTTAATTCCATTTCATAGATAATAAAGCTGCTGGGAGTGGCGGCTTAAACCTTTGATCCAGCACTTAGGAAGGCGGAGGCAGGAGGATCACTCGAGCCTAGGGGTTTTGAGGACAGCCTGGGCAACATAGTGAGATCCCCAGCTCTACAGAAATTATAAAAAAATATTAGTCAGGGAGGTTGGTACATGCCTATAGTCCTAGCTCGGAGGATCGCTTGAGTCCAGCAGTTCAAGACCAGCATGGGCAACATACTGAGACCCCATTTCTAAAATTAAAAATAAAAAACAGCCTGGTGTGGTGTTGCATGCCAGTCGTTCCGACTTGGGAGGCTGAGGTAGGAGGCTCACTTGAGCCTGAGAAGTCAAGGCTGCAGTGAGCCATGATTGAGCCCACCGTACTCCCGCCTGAATGACAGAGTGAGACCCTGTTTCAAAAAAAAACAAAAGAAAAAAGAAAATGGCTCTAACAGTTCAAGGATAAGACCAGCAACCGAATCCACCCCGTCCAACCCAGATTCTAAGCCGCTGACTGCCATCTGGGTGGCCTCCTCTTTTTGACAAGGATAGCCAGCCATTCTGAAAACCACCTCCCTCTGTCATGCCGGAGGCGGCAGCACACTCCTACTATCTCATAGAAAAGAGGCCTCAGCTTCCCAGCTTCCAGCAAAGGGACCTTTCTAGGTCTCACTCCCACTGCTTTGATTTTAACGCTCTGTGTATGTCTCTCTTCTGACTTCCTCTTCCTTGTTCTCCATGTAATTCTCCCACCTTGTCTAGCTCTTTCACGTTGAGGGAATCTATACTGCCAGGCATTATCCTTGCTTTTCTAATTTCTTGATTCATTCTACCTTCCTCCTAGCCCCATGGGTCAGGGATCATTATTAGCATCTCCATGTTGTGTGTAAGGAAATGGGGTTATGCAGGAGTTAAAAAACTCACCTTTCAGGCAGCTAGTAAGTGGCAGAACCACAGATTAAAAGCAGTCAGTCCCTGCTCCACACACATGTGCAATGCTGCCTCTTACGCTGAAGCAGAAATTCAGATCCCACTTTGTAGACATTGCGGCTCAGAATTAGGAGACGACACTGCAGCCAAACCTGGACAAACGTGAGGTGGGGCTGCTGTCCTGAGCTTGCAGCTCACTGTTGCTGCCCACATGACTCTAGCTGTGCTCAGGACTTTCCTCTTCACAGCAGGCTGAGCAGCACACCCAGAGGCCATTGCAGCTGCCTCGGTATTCTGCATCCCTCTTGGGTCTGGAAGTTGTTGGAGGCAGGCATACCAGACTGTTTATAATATGGCTGCTTTCCCTTTCACCTAGCTGGAGCCACAGGGGTGGGGGAAGATTGGGGGGGAAGAGTGAGAGAGAGAGAGAGAGAGAGAGAGAGAGAGAGAGAGAGAGAGCCAGCTAGCCTGCCTAACTGCCTATTTATCCCAAATCCATATATTATTTTGGAACATTTAGTATTGCAGAAATACGTGGAGGGGTAAATCATTTCTTCTGCCATCTGGTCTCGGAGAACCTTCCCAAGAACTGTAGCTTCGTTTAATTTTGCTGCGTTCCCTTCCCAACCTCTTTGTGCTTTCCATCATCTTTCCTTGGCTGCATTTTTGGGTTTGTTTTGCCTTCAGTTTCTTGCTCTTTTAGCTGTTTCTGGATTTCAATTTTTAAAAAGAAATAACAGATCGCACTTATCCAAATCATGCCAGATTCTTTATTTGGCATAATGCTACCTCATGGCTATTTTTTAACTTTCATCTGGAACCTTGGAGTGATGTGTGGATTTGTTTTTTTTCAGTGCCCCAGCCAGATGCACTAAGCAGCTTGATGGTCAGTAATGAGGCAGCACCAGGACTCTGTGGTCCTAGAGTTTCTTGGCAGTGCCTTCCTGGCAAATGTTTCAGGAAGATGAGCATGGCAGACCCAGCCCAGCCATTGCCCTGTGGTTCCAGAGTCCTTTTAAATGAACAAATGGGTTGGCATTCATCGAGTGGGACTGCAGCTCCAGTGAGGTTACTCAAAACATGCTGGGCAAAGGTTTCTCACTGTTGAGTGGGAGGTTACAAGGAAAGAAGTCTAGAGTGATCCATGGTTTGATGGATGGAGTTGGCATCGGAATGAATCATGCTTCACATATGGTTAAGTACGGCAATACCTACAGACAGGCGTACATACCTGGGTCAGTATTCACATGTGTCTTCTCCTTCTATCTCTTTCTGGAAGCCACAACCCCCAGCTGCAGTGAGCATGCCTAGTACCTAGTCTTAGTCTCTGATACCATTCTCCAGAAAGAGAACATGGGCTCCTTGCAGTGACTGCTTTTAGGTTTCAGGTATGAAATATACAAGATGAACCTGATAGTGAATATTTTACAGTGCAAGAAAGTGTTTATGCTGGGCGCGGTGGCTCACACCTGTAATCCCGAGGCAGGCAGATGGCCTGAGATCGGGAGTTCCATACCAGCCTGACCAACATGGAGAAACCCTGTCTCTACTAAAATTTCAGCCGGGCGTGGTGGCACATGCCTGTAATGCCAGCGACTTGGGAGGCTGAGGCAGGACAGTGGCTTGAACCCGGGAGGCAGAGGTTGCAGTTAGCCGAGATC
>NW_016107662.1:0-14366 GCF_001604975.1 Cebus imitator
AAAAAAAAAAAAAAAAAACAATTAGCCAGGCTTGGTAGTGTATGTCTGTAATCCCATCTACTCAGGAGGCTGAGGCAGGAGAATTACTGGAACCCGGGAAGTGTTGTTTGTAGTAAGCTGAAATCATGCCACTGCACTCCAGTCTGGGTGAGAATGAGACCTTATCTCCAAAAAAAGCCAAAAAAGAAAAAAATCCTGACCCAGAAGCTGGGCATCTAGGAATAGTTTAACATCAGGTTTCCCACAAACTCGCTATGTGATGGGCCAGAGGATGACAATCTTTCTGGCCACACCTCTGTTCTCAGGATGAGGGGCTCTCCAAAATGCATCCCGGTCCCAGCGATTCCCATGGACAGGCCCGCTGGCGGGAACGAAGGAGACTCACTATCTGAGGCTAACCGAGGCTCTGCAGCTGCTCTATCATTCCGCCTGGCCAGGATTCTGACTTAGATCCATCAGTAATAATCCCACAGATGGTAGCTTCAACCCATTGGCTACTCAGCCAAGCACATACACCAAACGTCTGAACCTGCAGTTTGTAGCATACTGAGTAGGATTTCCATGGTGGCAACATAGGCAACAACACATGGGGCACACATATAGTAAAACTAACCTGTCTCCCACGTGTCTAACTATGATGGTTTCCAAGCATGCGCACTGCTCTGGGGTGAATCCATTCTAGTTTGCCTTGCCCTTCACAAAGAAAAAAGAACTCACCGGGTGCGGTGGCTCAGGCCTGTAATCCTAGCCTGGCAAACACAGCGAAACCCCACTTTACTAAAAATACAAAAATTAGCTGGGCACGGTGGTGGGCGCCTGTAATCCCAGCTACTTAGGAGGCTGAGGCAGGAGAATCTCTGGAACCCAGGAGGTGGAGGAGGTTGCAGTGAGCTGAGGTCGCGCCATTGCACTCGAGAAAGAAAGAAAAGAGAACTCTCTCCAGGGCTCCCATCTTCTTTTGCATTAGAAATGTGATTGCTGGCAAGGGTTGAGAGGAGGGTCCAGGGGACAAAAGGGGGAGGAGCAAAGGCTGGAGGCACCCTCGCTCACTCTGGAATGTTTCCAAGCTGGGTGGGAATGACTCAGGGAAAAAGCTGACTCTGGAAATGACAAATATTTCAGTATTATGGCTTCTTTAAAAGGTGGGAGGTTCATTGTGTTTTCCCAATATGCATTCATTTATTTCTAGGAACTGCCATTTAGTTTCATATGGTTTACACATACCCGATTTCCCTGCATCTGTAGAGATTAAGGATAGTTCTTATTACTGATAAGTCTTGGGGTGGAGCTACAATGCCCTTATCATTGTGAACCTTGAAAACTTGAGAAGGGTCTCAGTTAATTAGAAAGTTTATTTTGCCAAGGTAGGAGAATCGGTTGAACTCAGGAGGGGGATGTTTTAGTGAGCCCAGATGGCTCCATTGCACTCCAACCTTTTGCAACAAAAGCAAAACCCAGTCTCAGGAAAAAAAAAAAAAAGAAAAGAAAAGAAAGGGAAAGGAAAAAGAAATAATAAAAGAACAATCGGGCCCAGCCAGCGTGTAGGTTTCCTAGGCAACAAGGCATTGTGGGAAGGGAGGGAAGACCTCTGAGGTCAGGGTGTGTGGGGCTCCAGAGAAACCACAGTTTTACCTGGTGTCAGGCAGCCAGAAGTTTTGCCTAGAAGTTTAACACCTACGTTTTCAATAAAAGTGACCGCTAGGTGACGCCAGATGACAAGCGAACAACATACCAGCCAGGAATGAATGGAATCCCTAGTTTAGGCGTGGGCGACCAAGGGGAAAGATATGAAGGCACATGGGATCGCCAGTCTTCTGATTTCTGTTGGATTACGTTTCTGGCCAAGAGCACCCTCCCAGACAGTCTCCACAGCCCTTCAACCAATGCCCCTGGGGAAAAGAATACCATTTCTCAGAAAACACTCAGACACGCACATACGCTCAGGCGAGCACACCATATGTATACAACTTTACATAATGACAGTGAACTTTCTTTTGCCAAATGTCTTCGTGATGGATTTTACTAGACAGTTTTGGTAAAAATACGAAATTATAGGAATGGGCACAGTGGCTCATGCCTGTAATTCCAGTACTTCTACAGACCAAGGTAGAAGAATGGCTAGAGGCCAGAAATTTGAGACTAACCTGGGCAACACAACAAGAGAGATTAGCACTACTTTAAGAAATTGCCAAGCATTGTGGAACGTGCCTGTATTCTCAGCAAAGCAGGAATCTGAGGCAGGAGTGCTTAAGCCCAGAAATTCACCATTGCATTGAGTGAGCTGTGCACAGGCGGCCACAGCTTTTTCTGTTCTGTGCTTATTAAATGTTCTTTTCTTTCTTTATTTTATATTCTTTATTTTTTTGAGACAGAGGCTTTATTCCCCAGGCTGGAGAGAAATGGCACCGTCCCCCGTCCTGGCTCACTGCAACCTCTGCCTCCCATGTTCAAGCAATTCTCCTGCCTCAGCATCCTGAGTAGCTGGGATTACAGGCACCCGCCACCACGCCTGGCTAATTTTTGTATTTTTAGTAGATGCGGGTTTTCATCATATTGGCCAGGCTGGTCATGAACGCTCCTTAAATTTTCAATATGGGGCGCCACTAGGTGACGCTCAATGACAACCAAAACAAGTGTCATCTTGGAATAAGTGAGATCCCTGAGGGAGGGGTAAGCGAATAAATGGAGGGGACGGAGGCACACGGGGTAGAGCGTTTTCTTGTGATTCCCCTTGGACAATTTTTCTGCATGAAGAACATCCTCCCAGACGGTTCCCAAAACAATTCAACCAAAGCCCCTGGGAATAACAGCCTCACTCTCTGCCCATCGGATCATCCGGGACTTCCATTTATCTAGAGAGAAGAGTGCTCTATTGATGTGTCGCACAGGTACGGATAGAGGCAGGAAATACCTCAGACAGAAGGCCAGTCTTCAGAGTTTCACAGTAGACCATAGCTTCAATCTCTCACCAACTCAGAGTAGCAATATGTGTCACTGTAGAATGAAGTGAATAAAATATGCGCTCTGAACAAAGCATTTCACAGATAAGACAGTGTGCACACTCACTGTTGTCCATGGGCCAGTTGTTTCTTCCACAGTCCTTATTACATAATCGTGTTTCGCAATGGTCAACCTCTTGTGAATCAGTTAGGAATCTTGTTCCATGAATCCTGGAATTTCAATATCCAACATCACGAGAAGAACATGAATGCTGTCCCAGCCTGGTAGCAATAAAGTACTATTTCTCAGAAAACACAACTATGCACAAACCAAAACATATATGAACATATGTGCATGCATTATATATGTACAATTTTACACTGTGATCGTAAGCTTTCGTTACCTAGATAACTTTGTAATAGCTTTCACTAGATAGTATTGTTTAAAATATAAAATTATAGGTGCCAATTGTGGTGGTTTATGCCTTTAGTGCTAGCACTTTGCTGGCCAAGCTGGGCAAATTGCTTGAGGCAGGTACTGTGAAACAGCCTGGAAAACAGCCAAATCCCATCTCTTCTAAAAATAACACAAAATTAGCTGGGCATTGTGTTGTGCACATGTAGTCTCAGCTACTTAAGAGGCTGAGGCGGTGACTGCTTAAGACCATGAATTTTAGATCCTATAATCCCCACTCCTGCAACACGTCTGTGGCTCATCAATTGGCTAGATGGTCAGCGACATGTAGAAAGCATGATTACAGAATTCATGAAAAAAATGGAAAGAATTTGGTGGATAAACATCTCTCACTGAGTAAATTACATAAAGAGATGTATGTTCCCTGTGAATGCCCGCCAAGGGGTGACCACATCAGAGCAGGATGTTAATAATAACATGGACAGAATGACTTGTTCTGTGGGTATCGGTCATTCTTATTTTCCTGCCACCCCCGTCACCACCCCATGAACTTATGA
Organism: Cebus imitator; assembly: GCF_001604975.1. Classification (NCBI taxonomy): domain Eukaryota; kingdom Metazoa; phylum Chordata; class Mammalia; order Primates; family Cebidae; genus Cebus; species Cebus imitator. Next base: position 3,912 of record NW_016107662.1, read on the forward strand.
AAAAGGTGAACATAATAGCAGAAATAGAAGCAATGCACAGCCTAAGTAACATGAACTTTGAATCGCAAATGCCAGTCTTGATACAGCCAATTCTGAATGTTCAATCTTACAGCACCACAGATCAACATTGAGTTTTTGATACGATGTCATTTCTACGATTATTCTCCAGGTGCCTGGTAGTACGTTTATTACACTGAATAATTTATATAATTGAAGGCGAAACAGTTTGTACTCAATGGAGTAAGCTCTCACCATGGATACAAATTTGTTTCACTTGCATGAAATTCTTCTGCCAAAACTGCCATCCATGAACTCACAGAATCCTTTATCAACCCACGTTATTCCACTCTGCATTGCTTGGACCAAGAAATCCTGCCAGGTGCGGTGGCTCAAGCCTGTAATCCCAGCACTTTGGGAGGCCGAGGCGGGCGGATCACGAGGTCAAGAGATCGAGACCATCCTGGTCAACATGGTGAAACCCCGTCTCTACTAAAAATACAAAACATTAGCTGGGCATGGTGGTGCATGCCTGTAATCCCAGCTACTCGGGAGGTTGAGGCAGGAGAATTGCCTGAACCCAGGAGGCGGAGGTTGCGGTGAGCCGAGATGGCGCCATTGCACTCCAGCCTTGGGTAACAAGAGTGAAACTCCGTCTCAAAAAAAAAAAAGACCACTTCACAGCCAAAGTGTAGCAATATGCTCATGTTTATGGAATCCAGTGGACTTATCATGCTTTCCATTATCAAATCAAATCATATCATATCAAATCGTCTATATTTTTAGATTCATGAACGGTGAAGACAAATAATGAAAGAAGTCTGTGCTCCTGAATGACTACATGAAGAGAAGGGGCCTTTTCAGCTTGATCACCCAACAGCACTGTTATGTGTGATAAAATATGCTGTTAATCTACCACAAATTAGGGGGGTGGTATCTGACACTTCAGCATAAGCTAAAACATGCACTTAAATACCTAGTTACTGAATTAATTTAAAATGCATTCTCATTACTATAAGAATGACTATTTAAGAAGACAAATGTTAAGTTAGTCTTGCAATTTTTACCCTTCCGTTTTTACCATACTATGTTATATTAGAGAAGTTGAACCACACAAAATAATTTTGTTATGGATTTAATAAACAGATAAAATCAAACAATTAAATAATCAAATGAAACAGATTTTATTTATTTGAGAATGTGTTTTCCAGAGCAAACTTAGATAGGACATTTTAACTTCATGGATTTATATTCTACAAAAATATAACTAATTCAAGTTAATCTGCTCTGATTTTTGATTAAATTGAATTATTTTTATCAGGATCACTATATTTAAATAAAAATTACCTGATTTCTTTTTTATAACATGATTTACAGATTCTGCTTCTACAAATTGCCTATAGGGACTATTATTTCTACAAAGTCCACTTTCCTGTATCTTCTACTCTCATCCCATTTGAATAAAAATGTCCTTTTTGAACACACTTACAAGGGTCAGGCAGATACAACTACATAGTGGTTCACATGAGTTTTTTGGGAGAACTTAAAATTGTTTTTATACTCAAACATTTTGTTGGGCAGCTATCAAATAAAAAAATTCTGACATTTGTTAAAAATTGGGAAGAAAGACTTTAATACAATTGCAGTAGATGTTACGGCCATTGTAATAGGGTTCAGAAATTGATCACGACTCTGAACATAGACAACTCAGGATTTGTAGTCAATAAGCAGAATAAATCAGTGGATAAAAAATTACTGAAAAACATTCGCTAAAATGCCAATGGAAGACAAATTTTATCTAACAGAATTCTGGCTACAGGCTGACTAAGGACTTAAATATCAAGAAAGCGGAATCTGGATTTGAGTAGATGCAAGGGATATGTGGATTTTTGGTAAGTTGTAACAGGATTTCTGAAAATTAGCTTCTTAAGCCACAAGCAGGGTAATAAGTCATGGTTGGAATATTCAAAGAAAGGGATCAGTTAAGCTTGACTAACTTTTGGTCATAAGGGAAGTTTTTATCAGAACCAAGACTTTTTCTCATCTGGTCTGAAAAGAAATAAACACCAAAAGAAGTTTTGTTTGGAAAATGAGTTCCCATTTTGTCTGAGAAGAGCTCCACCTTCTCCTGTTTATCTTTGAGTTTAGTGTAGAAAAAGAGCACTGGTCATTGCCAGTTTTTATTTTCCTTTCATTCTTAAAAACAGAGATTCATTTTTTTGCAAATAGGAACTTACCAAACACAAGGTTATAGCTCCTGAACACCATTGAAACTAACAATGACTAGAGGACATTCAAGACAATTGGGCATAATCAGAGGTATTGATGGGACTTTGGGGAGACTCCTCAGATGGAGCTGACACAGCTGTGTGAGCCACTTTGACCTTGCATTTTTCCTCCTTCTTGCTCTTTGAAATGTACATAGTTTTTGGTGCAGGCTGGTTCTCCTAAGCCATCTAGGGCCACAGACAGCCTACAGGATAAAAAACCATCTACCAAAACATTGTAGGAGATAAGGATGCCAAGAGGGCTGACTAGAAGTAGCTACGGTGTGTGGCTTTCATGAAAAGAAACAAAAGGGGAAAGTAAATACAGCACCTTCAACTGAAACACCCAGGTATTTGTATTGGGACTAATGAAGAATGGAGAAAAGCAAGGCATGGCAACCGCTCACCCAGAAGTAACACAGACCCAAGGGAACCTACCCTGTCCAGGGAAGTGGTGAGTAAATGTGTGACCCTGGGAAGCCACACTTCTCCCATGGATCTCTGCAACCTCAGTTTAGGAGATTTTCTTATGAACCCATTCCACCAGGGCCTTTGGTCTGACACAACAGCTACATAGTCTTGGCAGAGCAACTGCTGAGACACAAACAGAATCTCAGGAGCTTTACATACTTTGGTTCTGGGACCTCTGGCAAAGATGACTGCAACTCAGAGAAGGTGGGAGGTTGGACTTCCGTAAACACCCCTAAAGAGGAAGCTGAATCCATGGGCCTGAGCAGCATCAGTCTGTGGGCCCCACTTCCATGATGCCTCACATGATAAGACTCATTGGCTTGAAGTTCCAGCCAGCTCCCAGCAACAGTGTTGAACCTACTTGGGATGGAACAGAGTTCTTGGAGGCAGGGGCAGGCTGCCATATTTGCTATTTGAATGACTCAGCCATTCCAGCCTGGACTTAGGAGAGTCCAAATAAAACTGATGGCAGATGGAAGGAACACCTCAGCACAGCACAGTGGCTCTACCATAATGTAATCAGACTGCTTCTTTAAATGGGACCTTGATATGCTCCTCATCTCTGTGTGGGACAGATGTTGTCTGGCCAACAGAGGTTTAAAAACTTTCTGAGAGTTCCTAGAGAAAGGAGTGGGCTACTATCTTTGCTCTTTCAGCAACTTAGCTCTTTGAGCCTCCCGGCTTTGGAGAGCCCAACCTGATGTGGGGTAGAAATGGTACCAGCACAGCATGGCTGATCTATGAAAGTGAAGCTAGATGGCTTCTTTAAGTGGGTCTCCAATCCTGTTCCTCTTGGTTGGGTGAGACCTACCAACCAGTGTCTCCAGGCACCTCCTACAGGTGTGATTAAGCCAGCAACACGTCTGCACCTCCCCTGGCATGGAGCTCCCAAAGTGGTGGGCTCCCATATTTTCTTGTTTTTACAGCCTTCACTGGTGGTACTTCCAGTTATTGGGAAATGTGAGGTGACTAGAGACTGGAGAAGAAGCTCTACAAACTGCAACAGCCCTACACAAAATAGCCAAACTGTTAAAAGGAAAACAAACGAATAAACAAAAAACCATTCAAATGTCAGCAACCTCAAAGGTTAAAGGTAGAGAAGCACACAAATGTGAGAAAAAATTAGCTCAAGAATACTAAAAACGCTAAAATCAGAGTGCCCTCTTCCCCAAAATGACCACATTTCCAGCAAGGTTTCAGAATAAGGCTGAAATTGAGATGGCTGAAATAACAGAAGTAGACTCCAGTATGTGGATAAAAATGAACTCCACTGAGCTAAAGGAAAATGTTCTAACTCAATGCAATAAAGTTAAAGATTACAATCTAACATTTCAGGAGCTGACAAACAAATTAGCCAGAATAGAGAAGAACTTAACCAATCTGACAGCGCTGAAAAACACAACACAATAATTTCATAATTCAGTCGCAAGTACTGATAGCAGAATAGACCAAGCAGAGGAAAGACTCTTAGAGCTTGAAGATTTGTTTCTGAAATAAGACAGGCAGAAAACAATGAAAAAAAAAGAATGAAGGAAATAAACAAAACCTCTGAGAAATATGGGATTATGCAAAGAGACCAAATCTATAACTGATCAGTATACGTGAAAGAGTTGGGGAGAGGCTGGGCATGGTGACTCATGCCTGTAATCCCAGTACTTTGGGAGGCTGAAGTGGGTGGATCATCTGAAGTAGGGAGTTCTAGACCAGCCTGACCAACATGGAGAAATCCTGTCTCTATTAAAAATACAAAATTAGCTGGGCATAGTGGTGCATGCCTGTCATCCCAGCTACTCAAGAGGCTGAGGCAGGAGAATTGCTTGAACCTGAGAGGAAGAGGTTGCAGTGAGATGAGATGATGCCATTGCACCCCAGCCTGGGCAATAAGAGCAAAACTCCATCTCAAAAAAAAAAAAAAGAAAAGAAAAGAAAAGAAAAGAGCTGTGGAGAACAAAACCAATTTGGACAACATATTTCAGTATGTCATCCATGAGAACTTTTCTAACCTTGCTATACAAGCCAACATTAACATCCAGAAAATGCAGAGAATGCTAGTAAGATCTTCCATGAAAATATCATACCAAAGACATATAATCATCAGATTCCCCAAAGTTGAAATGAAAAAAAANCCAAAAAAAAAAAAAAAAAAAAAAAAAAAAAAAAAAAAGGTAACCTGGGAAAAAATATAGCCAGGGAGAAAGGCCAGGTAACCTACAAAAGGAAGCCAATCGGACTAATGGTAGATGTCTCAGTGAAAACCCTAGAAGTCAAAAGAGATCGGGGGCCAATATATAGCATTCTTAAAGAAAAGAAGCTTTAGACCAGAATTTTATATATGGCCAAATTAGCCATAAGCTAGGAAGAAATAACATCCTTTTAGACAAGCAAATGCTGAGGTAATTTATTACCATCAGACATGCTTTACATGAGCTCCTAAAAGAAGCACTAATTTGGAAAGGAAACATTATTACCAGCCACTACAAAAACACACTGCAGTACACAGGCTATTGACACTATCAATTAGCAATATAAACAAGTCTGCGAAATAACCAACTAGCATCAAGATAACAAAACCAAATCTACATATAACAATAATAACCTTAAATGTAAGTGGGCTAAATGCCCCAATTAAAACACACAGAGTGGCAAGTGGATAATGAACCAAGAACCATTGGTATGCAGTCTTTAAAACACCCATCTCACATGCAGTGACACATATAGGCTCAAATAGAGGGATGGAGAGTACTTTACCAAGCAAATGGAAAACAGAAAAAGCAAGAGTTGCATTCTTAGTTTCCAACAAAATAGACTTTAAACCAACACAGGAAAGAACAAATCAAATAAACAAACAAACAAGACAAAGAGAGTCATTACATAATGGCAGAGGATTCAGTTCAACAAGAACTAGCTATTCTAACTATATGTGCACCCAACATAAGAGTACCCAGGTTCATGTAACAAGTTTCTAGAGATCTTTAAAGAACTTAGACCCTCCTACACATTAACAGTGGCAGATTTTAACATCCCACTAACAATATTAGACAGATTATTGAGACAGAAAATTAACAAAGATATTCAGGATCTGAACTCGGCTCTGGATCAAATGGATGTGATGAATATTTACATAACTGTCCACCACAAAACAGCAGAATGTACATTCTTCTCATCACCACATGGCACTATTTCTGAAATCCGTCACATAGTCTGAAGTGAAACACTCCTCAGCAAATGCAGAAGAAGTAAAATCATAATTAACAGTGTCTCAGACCACAGCACAATCAAATTGTGAACTGAAGAAAAAGAAATTTACTGAAAACCCTAAAATTAAGTGGAAATTGAATAACCTGCTCCTCAACGACTGTTGGGTTAATAATGAAATTAATGCAAGTATTAAGAAATTCCTTGAAACCAATGAAAGCAAAGACAAAACATACCAGAATCTCTAGAACACAGCTAAAGTAGTAAGAGAAAAAAATATAGCACTAAATGTCCACATTAAAAAGCTAGAAAGTCAAGTTAACAACTTAACATCATGGCTGAAATAACTACAGAAATAAGAGCAACGAAATTCTACAGCTAGCAGAAGACAAGAAGTAACCATAATCAGAGATGAACAGAAGGAGATAGAGACATAGCAAATAATTCAAAAGATCAACAAATTCAGAAACTGTTTTTAAAAAATAATTATGTAGACAGACAACCAGATAGACGGATAAGGAAGAAAAGATAAAGAATTTAAATAAACACAATCAGAAATATTAAGGGTGACCACTGAATTCACGGAAATAAAAATAACCATCAGAAAATATTATAAACAACTCTATGCCCAAAAGCTAAAAAGTCGAGTATAAATGGATAAATTTCTGGATACATACACCCTCCAAGACTAAACCATGAATAAGTTGAATCCCTGAAAACACAAATAACAGGCTCTGAAATTGAGGCAATAACAAATATCCTACCAATTACAAAAAGCCCAGAACCAAGGATTAATAGCTGAATCCTACCAGATTTACAAAGAATAACTGGCACAATTCCTACTAAAACTATTTCAAAAAATTAAAACAGAGGATCTTCTCCCCAGTGCTTTTTATAAGACCACATCATCCTGTTACCAAAACCTTTCAGAGACACAAGAGAAAAAGAAAAGTTCAGGCCAATATTCTTGATGAACACTGATACAAATATTTTTACCAAAATGGTGGCAAACCTAATCCAGCAGCACATTAAAATAATTATCCGCTAAAATCAAGAGGGCTTCATCCATGGGATGCAAGGTTAACTTAACATACACAAATCAGTACATGATTCATCACATAAACAGAGCTAAAGACAAAAACTACATGATTTGTCTGAATAGATGCAGAAAAAGCTTTCAATGTAATTCAACATCCATTCATGTTAAGAACTCTCAGTAAACTAGATATTGAAAAAAATACCTCAAAATAATAAGAACTATGTATGACAAAATCACAGACAACATTATGCTGAAAAGACAAAAGTTGAAAGGATCTTCCTTTAAAACCATCACAAGACAAAGATGCCCTCTCTCACCACTCCTATTTAAGCCATTGGAAGTACTGGCCAGAGCAATCAGGTAAGAGAAAGAAATACAAGGCCTTCAAATCAGAAGAGAGGAAGTTCAACTACACCCAGCTCAGCCCCAAAGATTCCTAAGCTGATAAACATCTTTGTCAAAGTCTCAAGATACAAAATTAATGTGCAAAAATCACTAGCCCCAACATTTTTATACACCAAAAACAGTCAAGCCTAGAGCAAAATCGTGAATGAACTCTCATACACAATTGACACAAAAAGAATAAAATACCAAGGAATGTATCTAACAAGGGAAGTGAAAGGTCTCCAAAGAAGAACTATAAACCACTACCCAAGGAAATCAGAGATGACATAAGCAAATGGAAAAACATTTAATGCTTATGAATAGGAAGAATTACTATTTCTTCATTGCATTTTAGGTTTTGGGGTACATGTGAAGAACATGCAAGATCATTGCATAGGTACACACATGGCAATGTGATTTGCTGCCTTCCTCCCCTTCACCTATATCTGGTATTTCTCCCCATGATATCTCTCCCCAACTCCTCATCCCCCACCGTCCCTCGCCTATTTCCCCCCAACAGACCCCAGTGTGTAGTGCTCCCCTCTCTGTGTCCATGTATTCTGATTTTTCAACACCCGCCTATGAGTGAGGACATGCGGTGTTTGATTTTCTGTTCTTGTGTCAGTTTGATGAGAATGATGGTTTCCAGGTTCATCCATGTCCCTACAAAGGACAGGAACTCATCGTTTTTGATGGCTGCATAGTATTCCATGGTGTATATGTGCCACATTTTCCCTGTCCAGTCTATCATCGATGGGCATTTGGGTTGGTTCCAGACATTTGCTATGGTAAACAGTGCTGCAATGAACATTCTTGTGCATCTGTCCTTATAGTAGAACAATTTATAATCCTTCGGATATATACCCAGTAATGGGATTGCTGGGTGAAATGGAATTTCTATTTCTAGGTCCTTGAGGAATCACCACGCTGTCTTCCACAGTGGTTAAACTAATTTACACTTGAACCAACAGTGTAAAAGTATTCCTATTTCTCCACAACCTCTCCAGCATCTGTTGTCTCCAGATTTTTTAATGATTGCCATTCTGACTGGCGTGAGGTGGTATCTCAATGTAGTTTTGATTTGCATTTCTCTAATGACCAGTGATGATGAGCACTTTTTCATGTTTGTTGGCCTCATGGATGTCTTCTTTCATAAAGTGTCTGTTCATATCCTTCACACACTTTTGAATGGGCTTTTTTTTTTTCTTGAAAATCTGTTTTAGTTCTTTGTAAATTCTGGATATCAGCCCTTTGTGAGATGGGTAAACTGCAAAAATTTTTTCCCACTCTGTTGGCTGCTGATTCACTCTAATGACTGTTTCTTTTGCTGTGCAGAAGCTGTGGAGTTTGATTAGGTCCCATTTGTCTATTTTGGCTTTTGTTGCCAATGCTTTTGGTGTTTTGGTCATGAAGTCCTTGCCTACACCTATGTCCTGAATGGTTTTGTCTAGATTTTTTTCTAGAGTTTTTATGGTGTTAGGTCTTATGTTTAAGTTTTTAATCCACCTGGAGTTAATTTTAGTGTAAGGTGTCAGGAAGGGGTCCAGTTTCTGCTTTCTGCACATGGCTAGCCAGTTTTCCCAACAACATTTATTAAACAGGGAATCCGTTCCCCATTGCTGGTTTTTGTCAGGTTTGTCAAAGATTGAATGGTTGTAGATATGTTGTGTCACCTCTGAGGCCTCTGTTCTGTTTCATTGGTCTATATCTCTGTTTTGGTACCAGTGCCATGCTGTTTTGATTACTGTAGAATTGTAGTATAGTTTGAAGTCTGGTAGTGTGATGCCTCCAGCTTTGTTCTTTTTGCTTAGAATTGACTTGGCTATGTGGGCTCTCTTTTAGTTCCAAATGAAGTTTAAGGTGCTTTTTTCCAGTTCTGTGAAGAAGGTCATTGGTAGCTAGATGGGGATAGCATTGAATCTGTAAATTACTTTGGGCAGTATGGCCATTTTCATGATATTGATTCTTCCTAACCATGAGCATGTAATATTCCTCCATCTGTTTGTGTCCTCTCTTATTTCATTGAGCAGTGGTTTGTAGTTCTCCTTGAAGAGGTCCTTTACACTCCTTGTTAGTTGTATTCCTAGGTAATTTTTCTCTTTGTAGCAATTGTGAATGGCAGTTTGTTCTTGATGTGGCTCTCTTTAAGTCTCTTATTGGTGTATAGGAATGCTTGTGATTTTTGCATTTTGATTTTGTATCCTGAGACTTTGCTGAAGTTGCTTATCAGTTTGAGAAGATTTTGGGCTGAGAGGATGGGGTCTTCTAGATATACAATCATGTCATCTGCAAATAGAGACAATTTGACTTCCTCCTTTCATATTTGAATACCTTTATTTCTTTTTCTTGCCTGATTGCTCTGGCTAGAACTTATTGAATAGGAGTGGTAAGAGAGGGCATTCTTGTCTAGTGCCAGATTTCAAAGGGAATGCTTCCAGTTTTTGCCCATTCTGTATGATATTGGCTGTTGGTTTGTCATAAATAGCTTTTACTATTTTAAGTTATGTTCCATCAATACCTAGTTTATTTAGGGTTTTTAGCAGAAAGGGCTTTTGAATTTTGTCAAAGGCCTTCTCTGCATCTATTGAGATAATCATGTGGTTTTTATCTTTGGTTCTGTTCATGTTGTGAATTAAGTTTATAGACTTGTGCATGTTGAATCAGCCTTGAATCCCTGAGATGAAGTCTACTTGCTTATGGTGGATAAGCTCTTCGATGTGCTGTTGCAATCGATTTACCAGTATTTTATTGAAGATTTTTGCATCTATGTTCATCATGGATATTGGGCTGAAGTTTTCTTTTCTTGTTGAGTGTCTGCCGGGTTTTGGTATCAGGATGATGTTGGTCTCATAAAATGATTTGGGAAGGATTCCCTCTTTTTGGATTATTTGGAATAGTATCAGAAGGAATGGTACCAGCTCCTCTTTGTATGTCTGGAAGAATTCGGCTGTGAACCCATCTGGACCTGGGCTTTTTTTGGGTGGTAGGCTCTTAATTGCTGCCTCAACTTCAGACCTTGTTATTGGTCTATTCAGGGTTTCAACTTCTTCCTGGTTTATGCTTGGGAGGATGCAAGTGTCCAGGAATTTATCCATTTCTTCC
>NW_016107662.1:15810-17385 GCF_001604975.1 Cebus imitator
TAGGCTGTTGAATCTTGTATATGTTTTGCAATATTCTCGTGTTGTGTTTTTCAGCTCCATCAATTCACTTACATTCCTCTCTAAGTTGTTTTATATTCAAAAAATACAGAGAATTCCAGAAGATATTCCTCAAGAAGAGCAACGCCAAGGCACATAATCGTCAGATTTACCAGAGTTGAAATGAAGGAAAAAATGCTAAGGCAGCCAGAGAGAAAGGTCAGGTCACCCACAGAGGGAAGCCAATCAGACTCACAGCAGATCTCCTGGCAGAAAGCCTAAAAGCCAGAAGAGAGTGGGAACCAATGTTCAACACCCTTAAAGAAAAAAACTTTCAGCACAGAATCTCATACCCAGACAAATTAAGCTTTGTAAGTGAAGAAATAATAAAATCCTTTATGGATAAGCAATTATTGAGAGATTTTGTCACCACTAGACCTGCCCTACAGAAGCTCCTGAAAGAAACACTAAGCATGGAAAGGAACAAGTACCATTCACTGCAAAAGTAAACCAGTTGGCAAAGACAAAAACGCAATGAAGAAAATAAGTCAACTAATGGGAAAGAAAACCAGCCAGTAACAAAATAGCAGGATCAAATTCACACATAACTATATTAACATTGAATGCAAATGGCCTAAACACCCCAATCAAAAGACAAAGACTGGCAAACTGGATAAAAAGTCAGAGCCCATTTGTGTGCTGTATTCAAGAAACCCACCTCACATACAAAGACATACATAGACTTAAAATAAAGGGATAGAAGATTTCCTAAGCCAATAGAGAACAACAAAAAAAAAGCAGGGGTTGCAATCCTAGTCTTTGATAAAATGGACTACAAACCAACAAAGATCAAAAGAGACAAAGAAGGACATTACATAATGGCAAAATGATCAATTCAACAGGAAGAACTAACTATCCTAAATATATATGCACACAACACAGGAGCACCCAGATACATAAAGCAAGTTGTTAATGACCTAAAATGAGATTTAGACTCCCACACAATAGTAGTGTGAGACTGCAACATTCCAGCATCAATATTAGACAGATCAACGAGACAGAAAATTAACAAGGATATCCAGGACTTGAATGCAGAGCTGGACCAAGAGGACCTAATAGACATAAACAGAACTCTCCACCCCAAATCCACGGAATATACATTTTTCTCAGCACCACATTGCACTTACTCTAAAATTGACCACATCATTGGAAGCTAATCACTTCTCAGCAAATGCAAAAGAACAGAAATCATAACAGTCTATAGACCACAGCACAATCAGACTACAACTCAGGAGCAAGAAACACACTCAAATCCACACAACCACTTGGAAACTGAACAACTTGCTTCTGGGTGTTGACTGGAAAAACAATGAAATGAAGGCAGAAATAAAGATGTTCTTCAAATCCAACCAGAATGAAGACACAACTTACCAGAATCTCTGGGACACCTTTAAAGCAGTGTCGAGAGGGAAATTTATAGCAATAAATGCCCACCAGAAAAGAGAGGAAAAATCTAAAATCAACACCCTATCATCAGAATTGAAAGAACTAGAGGAGCAAGATAAAAAAAAAAAACAA
>NW_016107662.1:18295-44710 GCF_001604975.1 Cebus imitator
TGTGTAAGACAAAGAATGATAGACAGATGGGGTCTGGAGGGTTGAAAAGCATATGCTTTACCAACAACTTTATTCGCGCTCAGGGTCAGTGTATATATCTTTTTTAGGTATGTGCCTATGTGAGACAAAGGGGTACAGAAGGTCTTAAAGTAGAAAAACCAACATCATAGGGTAAGAACAATGGAAACGTCAGATACACAATTAACCAGAACAGGTAGTCACACTATCTCATCTAAGGGCAAGTCATTTAATTAACCAGAACAGGTGGTCACACTATCTCATCTAAGGGTAAGTCATTTATCTTCTAGAGAAAATCAGCAAAGTCGTAAAACATGTCTTAGTAGAAAACTCAATTATCGCATATGTAAAACATGTCTTAGTAGAAAACTCAATTATCATACACAATGCATCTCATGACTGCATGGCCATCTGGCGATTGCCCACAAGTTTAACTTTAACCTAAGTCTCTCTCTGTTCCTGCTTTCCAATAGCTCGACTCCCTCAACTGGAGACACTGTGTCTGGGCTTGAGCCCCCTGTATTGTGAGGCCCATTTTGGGGGGGGGGCCTCACAAGGGAGCGTTCCCCACAAACTAGGTATTGATGGAACATATCATAAAATGATAAAAGCTATATAGGACAAAGCTACAGCCAATATCATACTGAACGGGCAAAAGCTGGAAGAATTTCCTTTGAAATCAGGCACTAGACAAGGATGCCATCTCTCACCACTCCTACTCAACATAGCATTGGAAGTTCTAGCAGAGCAATCAAGCAAGCAAAAGAAATAAAGGGTATTCAATTAGGAAAGGAGGTAGTCAAACTGTCTCTATTTGCAGATGACATGATTTTATATCTAGAAGACCCCATCATCTCAGCCCCAAATCTTCTAAAACTGATAAGCAACTTCAGCAAAGTTTCAGGATACAAAATTAATGTACAAAAATTACAAGCATTCCTATATACCAATAACAGACAAACAGAGAGCCAAATCAAGAGCAACCCCCCATTCACAATTGCTACAAAGAGAATAAAATACCTAGGAATACAACTAACAAAGGATGTAAAAGACCTCTTCAAGGAGATGCTCTTGGTTAGGAAGAATCAATATTTGTGAAAATGGCCATACTGCCCAAAGTAATCCATAGATTCAATGCTATCCCCATCAAGCTACCAATGACCTTCTTCACAGAACTGTGAAAAACCACTTTAAACTTCATATGGAATCACAAAAGACCCTGCATGGCCAAGATAATCCTAAGCAAAAAGAACAAAGCTGGAGGCATCACACTACTGGACTTCAAACTATACTACAATGCTACAGTAATCAAAAAAGGATGGTATTGGTACCAAAACAGACACATAGACCAATGGAACAGAACAGAGACCCCAGAAGAAACACCACCATCTACAACCATCTGATCTTTGACAAACGTGGCAAAAACAAGCAATGGGGAAAAGACTCCATGATTAATAAATGGTGCTGGGAAAACTGGCTAGCAATGTGTAGAAAGCAGAAACTGGAACACTACCTGTCACGTTACATTAAAATTAACTCCAGATGGATCAAAGATTTAAAAATAAAACTTAACACCATAAAAACACTTGAAGAAAATGTAGGCAAAATCATCCAGTACATAGGCATATGCAAGGACTTCATGAATGAAACAATAAAAGCAATGGCAATAAAAGCCAGGGTAGACAAATAGATTCTAACTAAGCTCCAGAGCTTCTGCACAGCAAAAGAAAGCATCATTAGAGTGAATCAGCAACCAACAGAATGGGAAAAAAAATTTGGCCATCTACCCATCTGACAAAGAGCTAATATCCAGAATCTACAGAGAAATAAAACAGATATAAAAGAAAAAAATCAAATAATACCATTTAAAAGTGGGCAAAGGATATGAACAGACACTTTTCAAAAGAGAACATATATGAGGCCAACAAATATATGAAAAAATGCTCATCATCACTGGTCATTAGAGAAATGCAAATCAAAACCACACTGAGATATCATCTGATGCCAGTTATAATGGCAATCATTAAAAAATCTGGATATAACAGATGCTGGAGAGGATATGGAGAGATAGGAACACTCTTACACAGTTGGTGGGGGTGTAAATTAGTTTAACCATTGTGGAAGACAGTGTGGCGATTTCTCAACGATCTAGGAATAGAAATTCCATTTGACCCAGCAATCCCACTACTGGGTATATAACCAAAGAACTATAAATCGTTCTACTATAAAGACACATGCACACGTATGTTCATTGCAGCCCTGTGTACGATAGCAAAGACCTGGAACCAACACAAATGCCCATCAATGATAGACTGGACAAAGAAAATGTGATACATATATACCATGGAATACTACACAGCCATAAAAAATGATGAATTTATGTCCTTTGTAGGGACTTGGATGAATCTGGAAGCCACCATTCTCAGAAAAGTGACACAAAACCAGAAAGCCAAACACCATATGTTCTCACTTATAGGTGGGTGTTGAACAATAAGAACACATGGATTCGGGGAGAGTAGCATCACACACTGGGGACTGTTGGTGGGGAGGGTAGGGGAGAGACAGCAGAGGGTGGTGAGGGAGGGGAGTGCAGGGAGGGATAACATGGGGAGAAATGCCAGATATAGTATGCAACTAAAGTAAAATAAATAAAAAGAAAATAAATGAAAAGAAATTTCAATATAGCATTTAATATCCAGGCAAACTAAGTTTCATAAGTGAAGGAGACATAAAGTCCTTCACAAACAAGCAATTACTCAGAGATTTCATCACCACCAGGCCTGCTTAGTAAGAGCTCCTGAAGGAAGCCCTAAACAAAAAAAGGAACAACCAGTACCAGCCATTCCAAAAACATACCAAATGGTAAAGAGAATCAACACAATGAAGAAACTGCATCAACTAATGGGCAAAACAACCAGCTAGCATCAAAATGGCAGGATCAAATTCACACATAACAATATTAACCCTAAATGTAAATGGGCTAAATGACCTAATCAAAACACACAGACTGGCAAATTGGATAAAAAGTCAAAACCTGTCAGTGGACTGTATCGAGGAAACCCATCTCACAGGCAAGAATACACATAGACTCAAAATAAAGGGATGGAGGAAGATTTAACAAGCAAATGGAGAGCAAAAAAAGCAGGAAGAGTTGCAATCCTAGTCTCTGATAAAATAGACTTTAAACCAACAAAGATCAAAAGAGACAAAGAAGGACATTGCATAATGGTAAAAAGATCAATGCAACAATATATACGCACCCAATACAGGAGCACTCAGGTACATAAAGCAAGTTCTTAACAACTTACTAAGAGGCTTAGACTCCCACACAATAATAGTGGGAGATGTTAACACTCCACTGTCAATATTAGATCAATGAGACAGAAAATTAACAAAGATATCCAGGACTTGGGCTCAGACCTGGACCAAGCAAACCTAATAGACATTTACAGAACTCTCCAACCCAAATCTACAGAATATACATTCTTCTTAGCACCATACCACACCTACTCTAAAATTGACCACACAATTGGAAGTAAATCACTTCTCAGCAAATGCAAAGGAAGGGAAATCATAACAAACAATCTCTCAGACCACAGTGCAATCAAGTTAGAACTCAGAATTCAGAAACTAACTCAGAACTGCACGACTTCATGGAAACTGAACAACTGGCTCTTGAATGTTGACTCCATAAACAATGAAATGAAGGCAGAAATAAAGGTGTTCTATTTCTTTATATGAATGAATGAAGACACGACATACCAGAATCTCTGGGACACATTTAAAGCAATGTCTAAAGGAAAATATATAGCAATAAATGCCCACATGAGAAGCAGGGAAAGATCTAAAATTGACATGCTATTGTCAAAGTTGAAAGAGCTAGAGGAGCAAGATCAAGAAAACTCAAAACCTAGCTGAAGACAAGAAATAGCTAAGATCAGAGCAGAACTGAAGGAGATAGAGACACAAAAATCCCTTGAAAAAAATCAATAAGTCCAGGAGCTGGTTTTTTGAAAAGATCAGCAAAATAGACAACTAGCTCTTTTATTAAAAATAAAAGAAAATAAACAAATAGATGCAATAAAAAACAATAAAGGGGATATCACCACAGATTCCACAGAAATTCAAACCATCATCAGAGATTACTACAAACAACTCTATGCACATAAACCAGTAAATCTGGAAGAAATGAATAAATTCCTGTGCACTTGCATCTTCCCAAGTCTAAACCAGGAAGAAGTCAAAACCCTGATTGGACCAATAATAAGGGCTGAAGTTGAAGCAGCAATTAATAGCCTACCAACCAAAAAAAGCCCAGGTCCAGATGGGTTCACAGCCGAATTCTGCCAGATGTACAAATTGTAGCTGATACCACTCCTTCTGAAACTATTCCAAACAATCCAAAAAGAGGGAATCATTCCCAGATCTTTTTATGAGACCAACACCATCCTGATACCAAAACCCGGCAGACACTCAACAAGAAAAGAAAACTTCAGCCCAATATCCATGATGAACATAGATGCAAAAATCTTCAGTAAAATACTGGCAAACCAATTGCAACAGCACATCAAAAAGCTTATACACCATGATCAAGTAGGCTTCATCCAGGGATGCAAGGCTGGTTCAACATATGCAAGTCTATAAAGGTTATTCACTACATAAACAGAACAAAAGTCAAAAACCACATGATTATCTCAATAGATGCAGAGAAGACCTTCAACAAAATTCAACACCGCTTTATGCTTAAACCTCTTCATAAAGTGGGTATTGATGGAACTTATCTCAAAATAATAAAACGTATTTATGACAAACACACAGTCAATATCGTTCTGAATGGGCAAAAACTGGAAGCATTCCCTTTGAAATCTGGCACTCGACAAGGATGCACTCTCTCATCACTCCTATTCAATATAGTATTGGAAGTTCTAGCCAGAGCAATAAGGCAAGAAAAAGAAAGGGTATTCAATTAGGAAAGGAGGGAGTCAAATTGTCTCCACTTGCAGACAGCATGATTGTATATCTAGAAGGCCCCATTGTCTCAGCCCAAAATCTCCTGTAACTGATAAGCAATTTCAGCAAAGTCTCAGGATACAAAATCAATATGCAAAAATCACAAACATTCCTATACATCAATATCAGACATAAAGAGAGCCAAATCAAGAATGAACTGCCATTCACAATTGCTACAAAGAGAATAAACACCTAGGAATACAACTAACAAAGGATGTAAAGGACCTCTTCAAGGAAAACTGCAAACCACTGCTCAATGAAATAAGACAGGACACAAACAGATGGAGAAACATTCCATGCTCATGGTTAGGAAGAATCAATATCGTGAAAATGGCCATACTGTCCAAAGTAATTTATAGATTCAATGTTATCCCCATCAAACTATCAATGACCTTCTTCAAAGAACTGGAAAAAAAATCACGTTAAACTTCATATGGAACCAAAAGAGAGCCTGCATGGCCAAGTCAATTCTAAGCAAAATGAACAAAGCTGGAGGCATCACACTACCAGACTTCAAACTGTAGTACAAGGCTACAGTAATCAAAACAGAATGGTACTGGTACAAAAACAGAGATACGGACCAATGGAACAGAACAGAGGCCTTGGAGGTAATGCCAATATCTACAACCATCTGATCTTTGACAAAGCTGACAAAAACAGGCAATGGGGAAAGGATTCCCTGTTTAATAAATGGTATTGGGAAAACTGGCTAGCCACGTGCAGAAAGCAGAAACTGGACCCCTTCCTTCCACCTTACACTAAAATTAACTCTAGATGCATTAAAGACTTAAACATAAGACCAAACACGATGAAAACCCTAGAAGAAAATCTAGACAAAACCATTCAGGACATAAGCAGAGGTAAGGACTTCATGACTAAAACACCAAAAGCATTGGCAACAAAACCCAAATTAGACAAATGGGACCTAATTAAACTCCAGAGCTTATGCACAGCAAAAGAAGCAGTCATTAGAGTGAATTGGCAAGCAAAAGAATGGAAAAAATTTTTTGCAATTTACCAATCTGACAAAGGGCTAATATCCAGAATCTACAAAGAAGAAAAACAGATTTACAAGAAAAAAAACAAACGAGCCCATTCAAAAGTGGGCAAAGGATATGAACAGACACTTTACAAAAGAAGACATATATGAGGCCAATAAACATAAAAAAAATGCTCATCATTGTTGGTCATTAGAGAAGTGGAAATCAAAACTACATTGAGATATCATCTCACGCCAGTTAGAATGGCAATCATTAAAAAACCTGGAGACAACAGATGCTGGAGAGGATGTGGAGAAATAGGAATACTTTTACACCATTGGTGGGAGTGTAAATTAGTTCAACCATTGTGGAAGACAGTGTGGCGATTCCTCAAGGACCTAGAAATAGAAATTCCATTTCACCCAGCAATCCTACTACTGGGTATATATCCAAAGGATTATAAATTGTTCTATTATAAGGACACATGCACACGAATGTTCATTGCAGCACTGTTTACAAAAGCAAAGACTTGGAACCAACCCAAATGCCCATTGATGATAGACTGGACAGGGAAAATGTGGCACATATACAACCTGCAATACTGTGTAGCCTTAGAAAATGATGAGTTCGTGTCCTTTGTAGGGACATGGATGAATCTGGAAACTATCATTCTCAGCAAAATGACACAAGAACAGAAAATAAAACACTGCATTTTCTCACTCATAGACAGGTGTTGAACAATGAGAACACATGGGCCCAGGGAGGGGAGCATCACACACTGGGCTCTGTTTGGGGGAACTAGGGGAGGGACAGTGGGGAGTGGGGATTTGGGGAGTGATAACATGGGGAGAAATGCCAGATATAGATGATGGGGAGGAATGCAGCAAACCACCTTGCCATGTATGTACCTATGCAACAATCCTGTATGTTCTTCACATGTACCCCAAAGCCTAAAATGCAATAAAAAAAACCAAGTGTATGAAAAATATTTTGACATCACTGATCATTAGAGAAATGTAAATCCAAACCACAATGAGATACCATTTTATGCCAATCAAATTGGTTATTAAAAAGTCAAAAAATTATAGATACTGACAAATTGTGGAGAAAAAGCAATGTTTTTACCCTGTTGGTAGAGTTCAATCATTGTGGAAGTCAGTGTGGTGATTCCTCAACGACCTAAAAACAAGAATACCATTTCACCCATCAATCCTATTACTGAATATATACCCCAAATAAATATGTCATTCTATTGTAAAGACATATGTATGCACAAGTTTATTGCAGCCCTATTCACAATAGCAAAGACATCAAGTCAACCCACATGTTCATCAATAATAGACTGGATGAAGAAAATGTAGTACATATACACCATGGAGTACTATGCAGCCACAGAAAATAACAAGGTCATGTCTTTTGTAGTAACATGGATGGAACTGGGGGCCATTATTTTCAGAAAGCTAACACAGGAACAGAAAACCAAATACTTTATGTTCTTACTTATAAGTGGGAGCTAGATTATGAGAATACACAGACACATGGAAGGGAACAACACAAACTGGTGTCTACAAGGAGGTGGACGGTGGGAGGAGGGAGAGAAGCAGAAAAAATAACTAATGAATATTAGGCTTAATACCTGGGTGATAAAAACAATCTGTACAACCAACTTTCATGACACATGTTTACATATGTAACAAACCTGCACGTCCTGCACATGTACACCTGAACTTAAAAGTTAAAAAAAGGAAGAGAATTTTAGCAAAAAAGATACCTTATTTTTGACTGCCTTGGTGCACAGTTCAGAGTCAGACTGCCCAGCTCTAACATTCTTATTCATGACAAAGAAAGCATTTTCTCCATTGTCTGCTATTCTATTATGTAGGGTTTTCTTCTACATGTAGGTAAATATAATTCTAATCAAAGTGCTAGCTTTGCCATGGAATCCCTGTGCAATCTTGGATAAGACATGTCTCTTTACTAAGACATTTTATATCTGCGTAGTGGTGGAGGTAGCACTGAGAAAGATTTAATTCTGAAGTTCTAGTGATTTACATGGCCCACATCCATAGTCCCTTGTTCAGTTAATAGCATCTCAAATTCTCTTTGTGGGACCACTCCACCACAAAGGTCCTATCAGTCCATGTGTTGAGTGAGAATGTCACACTTTTCAGATGCAGAGGACAGCGGACATATTGGTATACTCCATGGGAAACTGTTGAGGGATGGAAGTGGGCTCACCTGCACGCATTGTACATGGGCCTTGAAAGATCTTGTGTACATGACACTTCTTGAACAGAACGTTTGTCTGGCCAGTGCTAAACACATCTATTTCTGCCCAAGTGAGGAAGCTCTGAGCACATTCTGATCAGAGCCCTGCTACACCCAACCTAGTTGGTAGAGAGTTTGGACCATGTACATGCTGAGCTATGGCTTAAGCACTTTAACATCTAACATCTCACTGGATAGCTGGAAAACTGAAGTCCGAAGAGAAGCAGAGAACATAAAGTGAGCAGCATCTGAAGGATGAAAGAGCATTCTGACCTCCTGGTCCAGGGCTTAACCCTCTCATTGGGTTTGCTTTGGGAATAAGTCCCTGAGATCCTGGGGATTTTTGCCAATTTTCTCATCATATGAAGCAGACTCGTGTCTGTACCATTAGACATGCCCAGGTTTCTGCATGCATATGCACACAAACACACAGACTTCTCAGGTTAAAGGTCATAAGAGGAGTTAACACTGATGGAGTGACAAGAATAAAAAAGATAAAGGATGGGTGCAGCTTTGCCATGGGGTAGGGGCACCCCATCTCCTGCTAACATGCTCAGGACACATAAAATGGGGAGGGGAAAAGATAACACGCTGATGGCTTGGGAGCCTCAAGGCTTCCATGGATCTGCCTGGGCTCTAGCCAACCCCAGGAAAGCCTTCAGAGGACAAAGCTTTGGTTTCTGGATTCACTGCTTTGCATAATTAAAATTAGCAAAAATCTTTCTACACCCAATATGAAGAGGAATACAGTAGTGAAAACCTCAAATTTTTTCTCCATAAACTGACATAATTGACCTGGGTGACCCCTAAATTTCAAAGGCTTAAACAAGTGGTAGATGACTTTTATAGATTTGCATATGTTGAACTAGTCTTGCATTCCTGGGATGAAGGTGACTTGATTGTGATGGATAAACTTTTTGATGCATTGTTGGATTCGATTTGCCAGTATTTTATTGAAGATTTTCGCATCAGAAAAAAAAACAAAACAAAAAAACAAGTGAGTTGACCTTGCTGTATGTTAATTACCCACTGTACCCTCAGACCCTTGGAAAGTGCTCTGCATTCTCTGAAGGTGTTTCAGAGCAGAAAGTGGCCTGGAAACTTGCGGGATAGAGCACTCAAGCTAATGTAGAATGTGGCAGAGCTTCAGACCACTGTGCTGAGGTCCAAGGACAAAATCATCCCTGTCAGAGCTTTCGGGTTCTTTTTTGAAAGTGGAGCCAGAGTCATTTTCCAGGCTAGGTTGAGGAGGCCTTGGGAGTTAACTGGATACCTCAGAACAGTGGAGGCAAACAGGGAAGCACGGGAGGCTTCTGAGGCCCCTCACATTGTCCTGGAGCCTGTAGGGCTCCCTCATTTGCCCTCCTGTTTCATAGTGTATTTTCTTTGTTTGTCAAATTGTTTTGGTCAGCTAAAATTTACATAACATAGATTTCAATATATTGACCAATGTAAAGTGTAAAATTCAGTGTTTTCCAGTTTATTTATGATGCTACACAACTGTCATAACTATCAAATTCCAAAATAGTTTTATCAACCTTTTACCAAAAATAACTCCATACCCATTAAGCAGTGATTTCTCATTCTCCCACCCAATTTCCCTGGTAACCACTTATCCACTCTCTATCTCTGTCTATTCTAGTCATTTAATAGAAATATAATAATATAATATATGACCTTTTTTCTTTCATTTTTCTCATTGAGAGTATGTTTTTATTAATTATCTATGTTGTAGCACATATCAGTACTACATTTCTTTTAACGGCTGACTAATATTCCATTGTATAAATAATATCATATTGGCCAGTCATGGTGGCTCATACCTGTAATCCCAGCACATGGGGAGGCTGAGGTCAGGAGTTTGAGACCAGCCTGGCAACATGGTGAAAACCTGTCTCTACTAAAAATACAAAAATTAGCTGAGTGTAATGGTGGGTTCCTTTAATCTGAGCTACTAGACAGGCTGAGGCAGGAGAATCACTTAAACCTGGGAGGCAGAGTTTGCAGTGAGCTGAGATCTTGTCACTGCACTCCAGACTGGGCAACAGAGTGAGACTCTGTCTCAAAAAAAAAAAAAAAGAAATGAGAGAAAATATTAAAATATTTGTAGACTACACAGCTGACAAGGGATTGATAAACAGAAACAAAAAACTCAATAGAAAATAATTAAATAATCCAATTTAAATATATGCAAAAATCTGAATAGGCTTTTCTCTAAAACATAAGAGGCCTAAATATAAAATCTAAAAGTTAGAGAAAAATGATTATAAAGCTGAAAAATATAGAAAAAAATCCCAGACTAATCACATTAAAATATAATTAGCAATGAAAATAAGAAAGTTCTACAACTTGAAAGTAGAAAAATTATAGATTAGAAACAAAAATGGGAGTAAAGTATGACTTTCTTCTCATTTTATGATTGATTATTACATAGGCATTTTCATTTTATTAAAATCCTCATATTTCTAGGCCTAGTTAATTCTTTGATATTTTATTTTTCAATCATTTTTATTTTATTTTATTTTTTTAATTTCTATTTTTTGTGGGTACATAGTTGGTTTATATATTTATGGGGTACATGAGATGTTTAGATACAGACATGAAATGCATAATAATTACATCATATAGAATGGGATATCCACATGATCAAGCATTTATTCTTTGTTTTAAAATCTGGTTATTCTCTCTTAGCTAGTTTAAAATGTACAATTACATTATTATTGACTATAATCATCTTGTTTTGCTATCAAATAGTGGTCTTATTTATTGTACCCATTAATGGTCCCCACCTTTCCTGCAGCCCCCTCTATTTTGCTTAGCCTCTGAAAACTATCTTTCTGTTCTCTAAACCCATGAATTCAATTGGTTTGATTTTTAGATCCCATGAAAAAGTGAGAACATGCAATGTTTGTCTTTCTGTGCCTGGCTTATTTCACTTAACATACTGTCATTCATGTTGTTGCAAAAGACAAAATCTTATTTTTATGGCTGAATACTACTTCATTGCATATATGTACTACTTTTTAAAAAATACATTTATTTGTAGACAGTTTGCTTTCAAATCTTAGCTATTGTAAACAGTGCAGCAACAAGTTGATTTTTGTTCTGTTGAGTATATACACAGACCTGGGATTGCTGGGTTATATGGTAGCTGTGGTAGCTCAATGTTTAGTTTTTTGAGGAATCTCCAAACTGTTTTGTATAGTGATTGTACTAATTTACATTCCCACCAAGGATGCACAAATGTTTTCTCCACATCCTCATCAGCATTTGTTATTCTCTGTCTTTTGGATATAAAACATTTTAACTGGGGTGAGATAATATCTTATTGTAGTTCTGATATGCATTTCTCTGAGGTTCAATGATGTTTAGCAATGATTATATGCCTGTTTGCTATTTGTATGTTTTCTTTAGAGAAATGCCTCCTCATGGCTGGACGTGGTGTCTCACACCTGTAATACCAGCACTTTGGGATGCCGAGGTGAGCAGATCACCTGAGGTCAGGAGTTCAAGACCAGCCTGGCCAACATGGTGAAACCCAATTTCTACTAAAAATGCAAAAATTATCCAGGCATGTGTTCTGTGTGGGAGAGGCACAAGGGAGAAAAAAAGGCACATGCAGTACTTTTAAGGGCAAGCAGCCTTTATCTCAAGTGTATGGCAATACAGATAGAATAAGCAAATAATATAATAAGTAAATTGATAAGAGATGGGGAAAGGGGAAAAATACACACACACACACACACACACACACACACACACACACACACACACCAGACTATGGAGGAAGCATCACCAGATAGAAAAGCAACAGCCTGGGCTCCAGAGTTAGACAGCCACCAGTGCACAGATGAGAAGAGATCTCATGAAGCTCTAGTGCTATCTGAGACCCTAGCTCTTTGTGTAACAAGCTGTTTGGCATGAGGCCCAGTAATAAGAGCCCTTTACTTCTGAGCTCTAAAAACACAGAAAGGTCAACTCTTTTTTGTGATTGTCTGTTGTTTTACAATAACTAACAAATATAAATAGATTGAAATAGAGATTTCTCCAAAACAGTGCTGAATGAATGCCTCAAGAAGCTCACACAACCTGTTCCGGGACTAGTGAGCATTGTTTATGTTCATGTTCAATTGAATTCAAATTTAATATTTAACTTTTCTTCCACAATTGGCCTCAATTTGATATTCGATTGTAGAAAAATGCCCTTAGAGATACATGGGGAAGTCATAGTTGATACAGATTACAGATACAGAGTAAGCACAGGAGAATTAAAAGAACAATTAATGAAAAATCACACCCACCATGGCTTTGCAAAAAGAGCAATATTGTGAAAATTGTCAGGTATATACACATAACATTCAGTGTGCAATAAGACACAGGGACAATTCTCCAAGGTAGCCAATTCCCATTCGCCTCTGGCAACTCCACGCATAGCCAACATTGACTGCAGTTGGCTTCTGTTGCAGTGGTGGCTACTCAGTTGGTGAATTTATTCTTGGCCTCAGACACAAAGACACAGGTTCTGACCATTAGCAGGCAGATTATTCTCTGTAATAACAGAAATGGAGGGGGACATGATATTGTTTTTCATCTTTAGGAAATTGTACTATACCTTCATTTTCTGCTCCCATAGCTACCAGGTCGCCAACTTTAACGGTGGGATCTGATGGATGTTGTGCCCATATTTTGGCTCCAGGATTTAAGCTACCTGTACCAGTGGATCTTAATTTCCTGGTTCTGTATGTAGACTCTGTTGGGGCAGAGATTTCCTCAGGGTTTAATTGTTGACAAGGTACTAAGGTGGGAAATTAAGGAAAGAAAGAAAGTTAAAATCAAAAAGAGAGAAACAAGTTCTCTGTATTAGGTTGATGACAGTCAACAGGTGAAGCCCAGGCCCAGAAAAAAACCTTGGTAACATTATCTGAGAAGCCAGAGCTGGGGGAAATGTACTTTGGAGACATTTCCTACACTCTCTCAACATAAGGTCGGAAACATAAATTTTCCTTGTACTCTTATCCTTATAGTATAAGTAAACTTAGAAATTTATAGGTATCTCTGTCCTGTATAAGCCAATTTTGTATCTAAGTGACACAGTGAAGGCCATGAGAAATGCCTAAGAAGGCCAGAACTACAGACACCAAGGCACCAGGGAAAAAGTCATGTGGTAAATCTATGTGAGGCTCTGCCAAACCTGCCTGAGCTGAGATAAGGGCCACCTGGCTTGCATACTAAGAGTCATATGTAAGCCTGTCACTGCCTTGATTAACAGCTTTTGTTTTCGCTTCTGTAAACTTGCTTCCTGCTTCTTGTTTTCATGTCCTTAGATGCATAAAAGGCACTTGCTCTCTTTGTCTGATGCTCAGTCTTTTGGATGTGAATCCACTGAACCAGTGCACACCTTAAACAGAATCCTTCTGTTCCACCCATTGGTCTCTCCAGTCTCATGATTATCCGCAACAGTACCACTAATAATTGAGCAACTTGCATCTGCAGTTTTATAGCAAAGAATCTGGAGTAGTATTTTATAAAATGACCTTTAATTCTCCTCAGGAATCACTATAAATTATATCACCATACATTATACTGCCTCTCATTGGAAGACCTGAATGTGTTGTAATCCACTCATCTGCATTCAAGTTTGCCATTATGGTGGAAATTTTGGCAGGTTGATCTGCCTGCTGATTAAATAGTCTGTCAAGAGAAAGCAGAGATGCATGAACATCAACATAAAAAACAGTGTTAATGGTAGTGTGAGCCAGGATTCAGAGATTTTTCCAGTATTGTTTTCCTCAAACCACTTCATTAATGAAACAAATTAATCATTTGTTTAATTGCCACTGGGTCATCCAGGTAGTAAGACCATTTGCTACTGACCAAGCATTGCTATACAACTGATGAAATCTCTTGCCTCCTCCTGAATAGATCAGAGGACCACTGCTAGTTTAGCCAGCTGGCTGCTCCCACCACTTCCTTCATCAGAAATGCTATTTTTTTTTTGACAGGATTATAAGTCACGGCCTTCCAGCATCAGGTGCCACCAATGTATTTGGTGGATCCATCAGTAAACCAAGCATGTTTCTGATCCTGTGGACTTAGTTCTTTAGAGTATTTGCCGCATTGGGTGGGGGAGGTTTTCTTCCCTATCTGCAGGACTTGCTCAGTGGTTTCCTCATGTAAAAATAATATCTCCTTTCGTCCTGGCTTAGCCTTGTTTTGTAGGTATCATTCCATTTTATGATGCTACTTTCTTTTTCATGCCCTACTCACTGAGTTTTGGGGGAATTCATGAACCAAGTGATAATAGGAATTTCAGGCCTTATAAAGACATTGTGGTTTAAGCAGATGTGCTCCCTTTCTAGCAAAGCCCAATAGCAAGGTAACAATTGTTTTCAAAAGGGATAGAAGCTTTTCAGGCCTCTGGTAGCTTCCAGGTCCATAACCTCAGAGGCACCCTCTTTTCATCTTATTTCTGACAGAGGCTCCAATTAGCATGTTGATGAAGGACAGTTACTTGCAGCTCTACTGGCCCATCCTGTATGGGCCATAGATCCAGGGCCAGCTGCACTGCTTGTTTAGCTTGTTCAAAAGCCATGCTCTCTTTCTGTCCCCAGTGAAAGTCATAGTGTTTTCTAGTGACCACATGCAGAGGTTGTAAAATATTACCCAAGTGGGAAATATGATGTCTCCAGAATCCACACAAGTAAATACATTCCTGGCCCTCTTTTTTAGTGGTATGTGTTTAATTTAATTAGAATGTGTAAAATTCTAGTATTTTAGCCTCAACCTTTGGTAAAATGGACTATTTCTCTACATTCCATAGGATGCAGAGGAATTCTACTGTTTGTGCAGGTCCTTGAATTTTACTAGGGTTAGTTTCCCATCCTTGAGATAAAAGCTGGGTTTTTACCTGCCCCAAGCCCTGGCTGGTTAGTTCTTCAGTTTTACCCTGACTGGGCCACTTGGACAGCTTTTTTTTTTTTTTTTTCCTTAGTCATAGACTGATAGCTTTGAGCCCGATCAGTCAAGACATAGGCCTGGCACTGGGCCAGGGCCATTCTCAACATCAGATTAGCATTTTTATTTTCCAGCTTACATTTCTCTTGTAGTAACCAGTCTTTATCTTGATACATTAACTTATAAGTAGTAAGCAAGCACCATTCATCGTGGGAAATTCCTCAGCATTCCCTTTACCAATGAGGAGTCCCTGCAGTGCTTCATGCACAGCCAATTGTTCAAAATGCACTAATTTAGATTCCTAATTCTCACAAAGGCCAGTTCCCTTGGACCACTCAATGGCCACAGATGAGAACTGGGGGAGCTCCCCTCCCTGGATATGAAAAGTCCCTGAGCTCCCAGTCCAGTCCTGCAGCTAGAAAATGACATGCTTTCGCTTTCAGATCCTGTTTGTAATGCCAAAATTGTTCTGCGTGGGAAAGTCGTGACTGGGGAAGAAAAGACACACAAGGCTTTTAAGGGTCAACAGCCTTTATCCCAAGTATATGGCAATACAGATATAATAAGAAAATGATATAATAAGCAAACAATATAATAACCAAATTGATATGGGAAGGGGAAAAGGGGAAATATATATAACTGTCCATGCACAGATGAGGAGAGGTCTCAAGAAGCTTCGGCACAGTCTGGGACCCTAGCTCTTTTTGTAACAAGTTCCTTTCATGAGGCCCAGTCACGAGGGCCCTTCAATATTGGACTCAAGGAACACAAAATGGTCAACTTGCTCTGGCAATTGTCTGTTGTTTTTTAATAACCAACATATCAGAATTGATTGAAATACAGATTTCTCTGAAACAGAGCTGGATGAAAGCCTAATGGGATTCACTCAACCTGTTCCAGGACTTGGTGACCATTATTTCTGTCCCTGTTCCATTAAGTTCAAATTTACAATTTACTTTTTCTCTACAGCATGGTGATGGGCGTCTATAATCATAGCTACTTTGGAGGCTGAGGCAGAAGAATTGATTGAACCCAGCAGGCAGAGGCTGCAGTGAGCTGAGATCCCACCACTGCACTCCAGCTTGGGCTAGAAGAATTCAGCTTTATTCTTCTGCATATGGATATCTAGTTTTCCCAGCACCATTTATTGAGGAGACTGTCTTTTCCCCAGTGTATGTTCTTGACACCTTTGTCAAAAATGAGTTTTCTTGCCAGGTGCAGTGACTCACACCTGTGAGGCATCCCAGCACTCTGGGAGTCTGAGGCAGGTGGATCACAAGGACAAGAGATGGAGACAATCCTGACCAATGTGGTAACACCTTGTCTCTACTAAAAGTACACAATTAATTTTTCTGTGTACTTACTGTTACCAGCAACTATATGGTTTAAATAATTCCTCTATCAGCAGGTGTAGCTGAGTTTTGTCTGTTTTTTCTTTCTGTTGTAATAGAACAGCACTGAGTCCAATGCCTCACAATGGCTGCACTCTCACTCTCTTTACCATGCCACCATTGTTGGGGGATACAGGAGAAATGGTGTAAGATATTCAAGACCATTTTCCCCATCTGTTTTGTGCCTCTTTCAGCAATATGAAGTTAAAACCAGGTACTCTGTGTGCTCACCTAATTTTTGGTTTTCATGAAGGTGCTTTTAAATGTAGGTAGTTGTTAAATTGGTGTTTTTGCAGAGGTGGTGGTTGGTGAAGTCTTCTATTCTGCCATCTTGCTGTACCTATGAGCCTTCCATGACATTTTAAATTAATTAATTTAAAGCCACATACCTATATAAGTTTTC
Source organism: Cebus imitator (assembly GCF_001604975.1). NCBI lineage: Eukaryota > Metazoa > Chordata > Mammalia > Primates > Cebidae > Cebus > Cebus imitator. The sequence goes on from NW_016107662.1 coordinate 35,320, forward strand.
CATTCTCTCTAAACTATTAGACTTATAATAAATTTTTGTCCTCTAAATTTCTTTATTATAATATTTAGTAAATGAAAAATTATCAAAGACCTTTGCAAAATATTTAGTCTGTAACTGCGATTGCTACCATAAAAATCCCATGAGGGCAGAGACTCAGTCTGTGATTTACAGGTCTCTGATATGCGACTGCTCTTTGTGGTAATTAAACCTTTGCAAAAAATAATAAATAAATGTCTGCACATTATTGAAAAATTCACATAGAAGGTAGATCTATCTTACTATCTTAGGAAACTTAGAATTTCTTCCACAGCAGGAAGACGTGATTCTGGATATCCTGGGGTCATGGCTTATGGGAACAACGGGCCTGACTATAGAAAAACAAGCAGTGATTAGTTTAGAGTTGTTCATCACCCAACAACTGGGACTATAAAAAAGAACTACATTGGCAGGGCATGGTGGCTTATGCCTGTAATTCCAGCACTTTAGGAAGTTGAGATGGATGGATCACCTGAGTTGGGAGTTCAAGGCCAGCCTGACCAACATGGAGAATCCTCATTTCTACAAAAAATACAAAATTATCCTGGCATTGTGGTTCATGCCTGTAATCCCAGCTACTTGGAAGACTGAGTCAGAAGAACCACTTGAATCTGGGAGGCGGAGGTTGCGGTGAGCCAAGATCACACTATTGCACTCCAGCCTGGGAAACAAGAGTGAAACTCCAACTCAAGAAGAAAAAAAAAAATCCCCCCAAACCCAAAACCCATATATATTGTAAAGATGTAGGAGAGAGTATGAAATGATACACAAGTGTTCCTCAGGACAAAGATGCCTTGGTTGACTGTGGACTCAGGTGAGAATTTAGGAGTGCTGTTGGACCATGAATGTGTTGGACCCACCACCTGTGTTGAACAGAGTAAAAGTCATGGAGCTTCTGTGCCAGGTTATAAGTTCCAAACACAAAACGTTAAAAAATGATAAAAACATAGCATGTGATAAATGTGGAATTCTGTTATTAGCTACTCCCAACAGTTTTTAAAATAATTTTTGTGTTGCTTGTGGTGTTCCACTTGCCAGTAACATACATAGGAATAATGATATTTACAAGCATTTTCAGAATTCAGCACAGAATTAGGATATTAGATAATCAAGTATATTTGGAAGCATGTAGTTTAAGCTCTGCCCATCTGATGTTTTGGGGCTGATGGTGATGGCTTGGGAGATATTCAAGCGGGAGATGGTATCAATGCAGATGCTCTGGCCCACTCTGTGAGCAGAAAAACAACTTTCCATCTAATATAACTGAAAAAATAGATAAACTCTAAAGCAGTCCTTGTCTAAAGACCTTTTTTTTTTTTTTTTTTTTTTTTTTTTTTTAGGTGTTTTTTTTTTTTTTTTTTTTTTTTGAGACGGAGTTTCACTCTTGTTACCCAGGCTGGAGTGCAAGGCCCGATCTCGGCTCACCGCAACCTCTGCCTCCTGGGTTCAGGCAATTCTCCTGCCTCAGCCTCCTGAGTAGCTGGGATTACAGGCACACGCCACCATGCCCAGCTAATTTTTTGTATTTTTAGTAGAGACGGGGTTTCACCATGTTGACCAGGATGGTCTCGATCTCTTGACCTCGTGATCCACCCACCTCGGCCTGCCAAAGTGCTGGGATTGAGCATAGTGAGGTGATTGAGAATCAAATGTGTGCATCGTAATGTGCATCTCATAAATAAAGAAAACTGTGATGTCAAGAAGAAAATTTCAGCTATTTAATTATCATCTGGGATAAGAAGATCATTTTTACTGCTATAATACTGGAGACAATTTGTTATTTGCAAGTAATTGATAATTTCATTCCAAGTGAGGAGATTTTTCATGAACACATCAGGTCTGTTTTATGGGGGAAATCAAAATACCCTCTTGTGTGCTTGCTATTATTTCTAGCCCAGACATTTTATTGAACTTCATTTTTCTTTTGATAAAAGTTTTGCTCCAAAAAGAAAAACATATATTCTCACTATGATGTAGTACTACTCTAGAATATTATAACAGTGTTTTACATGAATTTTTATAAGAAATCTATAAAGTGCTTTATTGTTTCCTTTTCACAGGTGAGGAGATATTAAACATAAAAAGACTGAATGACATTTCTGATATAATTTGGCTGTGTCCCCACTCAAATCTCAATTTGAATTGTATCTCCCAGAATTCCCATGTGTTGTGGGAGGGACCCAGAGGGAGGTAGTTTAATCATGGGGGCCAGTCTTTGCTAGTCTCATGATAGCAGATAAGTCTTATGAGATCTGATGGGTTTATCAAGGGTTTCTGCTTCTGTTTCCTCATCATTTTTCTCTTGCCACCATTATGAAAGAAGTGACTTTCACCTCCTACCATAATTCTGCAGCCTCTTTAGCCATGTGGAACTGTAAGTCTAGTTAAACCTCTTTTTGTTTCCAGTTTCAGGTATTTTTTTTGTCAGCAGCATGAAAATGAGCTAATACAGTAAATTGGTACCAGTGGAATCGGGCATTCTGGAAAGATACCCAAAAATATGAAAGCAATTTTGAAATTGGGTAACAGGCAGAGGTTGGAAAAATTTGGAAGGCTCAGAAGAACACACAAAAATGTGGGAAAGTTTGGAACCTCCTAGAGGTTTGTTGAGTGGCTTTGACAAAAATGCTGACAGTGATAGGAACAATAATGTTCAGGCTGAGGCAGTCTCAGATAGATGAGGAACTTCTTGGGAACTGGAACACAGGTAACTCTTGTTATGTTTTAGCAGAGGAACTGGTGGCATTTTGCTCCTGCCCTAGAGATTTGTGAAACTGAAATTGAGAGAGGTGATTTACAGTGTCTGGTGGAAATAATTTCTAAGCAACAAAGCATTTAAACCGTGACTAGGGTGCTGTTAGAAGCATTCTGTTTTAAAAAGGAAACAGAGCACAAAATTTCAGAAAATTTGCAGTAGAAAGGAAAATCACAGACAGGTGTGGTGGCTCACACCTGTCATCCCAGCACTTTGGGAGGCCAAGGCAGGCAGATCACCTGAGGTTGGGAGTTCAGTATCAGCCTGGGAAACATGGAGAAACCCCACCTGTGTTGAAAGTACAAAATTAGCCGGGTGTGGTGGTGTGCTCCTGTAATCCCAGCTACATGGAAGGCTGAGACAGGAGGGAAGGAGAACTGCTTGAACCTGGGAGACAAAGGTTGTGAGCTGAGAATGTGCCATTGCACTCCAGCCTGGCAACAAGAGTGAGACTCCATCTCAAAAAAAAAAAAAAAAGGAAAAGGAAAACCCATTTTTTTGTGGGGAAATTAAAGCCAGCTGCAGAAATTTTCATAAGTAGCGAGGAGCTGAATACTAATCCCCAAGATTATGGGATAAACGTCTCCAGGCCATTTCACAGACCTTCATGACAGCCCCTCCCTTCACATGCGCAGGAGGAAAGTGTGGTTCTCTTGGCCAGGCCCAAGGTCTCCATGCTGTGTGCAGCCTAGGGATTTGGTGCCCTGTGTCCCGGTTGCTCCATCCGTGGCTGACAGAGGCCAATGTAGACCTCAGATTGTGGCTTCAGAGAGTGGAAGGGCCATGACTTGGCAGCTACCAATTGGTGTTGAGCCTGTGGGTGCACAGAGATCAAGAATTGGGGTTTGGGAACCTCTGCCTAGATTTCAGAAGATGTGTAGACATGGCTGGATGCTCAGGCAAAATTTGTTGCAGGTGCAGGCCTCCTGCAAGGGCAGTGCAGAAGAGAAATGTGGGGTTGAAGCCCCGGCACAGAGTCCCTACTGTGGCACTGCCTAGTGGAGTTGTGAGAAGAGAGCCACCATCCTCTGGACCCCAGAATGCTTGATCCACCGACGGCTTACACCATGCACCTGGAAAATCTGCAGACACACAACACCAACCCACGAAAGTAGCCAGGAGAAAGGCTGTACTCTGAAGAGCCACAGGGTTGGAGCTTCCCAAGACCATGGAAACCCACCTTTTGAATCAGGGTGACCTAAGTGTGACACCTGGAGTCAAAAAATTTATTGTGGAGCTTTAAAATTTGATTGTCTCATGGATTTTGGACTTGAATGGGCCCTGTAACTTTTGTTTTGGCCAAATTTTCCCATTTGGAATGGCCATATTTACCCAATACCTATACCCCCATTGTATCTAGAAAGTAATTAGCTTGCTTTCGATTTTACAGACTCATAGGCAAAAGAAACTTGCCTTGTCTCAGATGAGACTTTGAACTGTGGACTTTTGGGTTAATGCTGAAATGAGTTAAGACTTTGGGGAACTGTTGGGAAGCCATGATTGTTTTTGAGATGTGAGGACATGAGATATGGAAGGGCCGGGGCTGAATGATATGATTCAGTTCTGTCCACGCCCAAATATCAACTTGGATTGTATCTCCCAGAATTCTCACATATTGTGAAAGAAACCCAAAAGAAGGTAATTGAATCATGGGCACCAGTCTTTCCTGTGCTATTCTCATGATTGTGAATAAGTCTCATGAGATGTGATGGGTATGTCAGGTATTTCTTTATCAGCTGCATGAAAACAAACTAATACAACTTCTAAAGTCACCTTGTTGTAAAAAGAAAATTTCAGAGTAGACAACGTGCTTAACCACCACTGTGTATCTCAATCTTATAGACATAGATATACTTTAATATGTCACATATTTTTAATTTTGTGTATCTTGTCAGTTGTAAAACATGGTTGTACTTTTTTTTTTTGAGATGGAGTCTTGCTATTGCTCAGGCTGGAGTGCAGTGGCATAATCTCAACTCACTGCAAACTCCACTCCTCAGGTTCAAGCAATTCTCTTGTCTCAGCCTCGCAAGAAGATGGGACTACAGGTGCCTGCCACCAAGCCAGGCTAATTTTTGAATTTTTAATAGACATGAGGTCTCACCATATTGGTCAGGCTGGTCTCGAACTCCTGACTTCAGGTTATCCACTCTTCTTGGACTCCCAAAGTGCTGAGATTACAGATGTGAGCCACCACACCTGGCCGTATGGTTGTACTTTCCAAAAAGTTTTCATTGTGACAATTTCTCATTTAAATTTAATTAAATTAAATCTAACAATTAATAATAAGAAAAATTAGATTTTAAATAAATAAAAACATCAAATGAAGTTATTTTTGTTTTGGAACTATTGAATATATTAAAACAAAAATCAATTTTGAATAGGGAACCTGAAAACAAAAACAATTATTTACTGAACTAATTTAAATAGATGAATATTAAGCCTGGCAATGGTGTTAGAATATTCTTAAACTTAGAAGCAATGTAACAAACTATTAAATTCTGAAAACTACTGAGAATTACATTATTTTAAATTAGGATGAGTTAGGAACTGGCTTATATTCTTGGTATTATATTCTGTCCACGATTTCAGCTCATGAATAAGTAATTATTTCTCATCTCCTGCCTGGCTTTGGTATTAGTCAGTTTCCAGAAGAGTTTCTTTTCCAGACAAGGGTACAAATTACTACAAATTTAATTTAAAGATGGAATTGTCTTTTATTTGTGATTGTAGAATTTTATGGATTCTATTTAGAGGCTCAAACAACACTGATTCACTTGATTTAGCTTCAAATGAGTAATGAAGTCTAGCTTAGCAGGTTTTTAGTTGTTAATATTCTTTGTCTAAGATTCCACAGCTCTTCCTGGATGTTAATACACTATTATGTGTGCAGTTTCTTTGATTTCAGTCCAAAGAAAACAGAGGTACATCCATTTATTTTCATCCTAAACAACCCCACTTACTGCAGAGCCCACTCCCTGTCTTCAACCCAGGTCTGGGGTGAAGATCTGCCCAGGACAATCTCCCATACAGAGCATTTTTACAAGTGCCATTTCATAAAATGACAGTTTATTTGGAAGAAGACTGAATAGGATCCTGAGTGAGTGCAAGCCAATGTGTCAGATAGAAGACTGAAGAGTCAGAGGTTAGTGAGTGCTAAATCCATCTGCAGTAAGGAAATAGAGCAATCAACTGAAAATGATTATCACCTGGGTTGATGGCACCATTTTTGACTTCTCTTTCTTTTCTGTTTTTCTCCAGACTTGTTTCTTAGATAAGATCAGTACTGAGAAGTCACTTCACAGTGTATAGTATGACAACTAGAGTTTCACATATACCTTTTTCTTTGGTGTCACAATCCTGTAATTCGGAAATAACTGACATGTTGAAAAAAGGTTCTATGCTGACCACTGGAAGAGAAAAAAATTCAGAGTAAAACCTCTCATTTGGAGGCCAGGTGCAGTGGCTCATGTCTGTATCCCAGCGCTTTGGGAGGCCAAGGCAGGTGGAACAACTGAGCTCAAGAGTTTGAGACAGCCTGGCCAACATGGTGAGACCCCCATCTCAACTAAGAACACAAAAATTAACTGGGTGCAGTGGCATGTGCCTATAATCCTAGCTACTCAGGAGGCTGAGGTAGGGGAATCACTTGAGCCCCAGAGGCAGAAGCTGCAGTTTGCTAAGATTGCATGATTGCACTCTAGCATGAGTGACAGAGTGAGACCTTTGTCAAACAAACAAAAACACCAAAAACAAACAAAAAACACCAAAAAGTGAGATATTTCTACTCTTTCTCCCAAATTACTATCTCATTTTAGTGAAGACTACACATTATGTGAGAGCCAGGGGTATATGGCTGGACTCATCCTCCCCTTCAAGTCACATACCCCTCAGTCTCTGCTAGTCCCTGGTGAGCACAGGGTCACCAATGGAGACATAGGTCACCAGGGTCACGCAGCTTTTTCTTTCTCCTGCTCCTGAGCTTCCAAGTCTTCCTCCTATTTCTGAGCCCTAACCACCAAGCTTCAATCTGCCTCCTCTGAGACCTCTTCCCAGAGCCAGTGTTTCCTTCTCATTACAGAGATGCCTCTCTTCTGTGCTGAGTTTAAAGCCTGGGCTTTCCTCTCCTCAGCTGCCTTGTGACTCTGAAAGTGTGTGTTGGGGAAGGCAGGGATGAAAAGACAGGCCAGTAGAGAGTCACCAGCACTGGCTCAAGGTCTCAGACCATATTTTATACCCTTGATCAGGAGAGACAGCTCTGTGATTCTAATCACATTAATTTCAAGCATTTTTTTTGTTTGTTTGAGAAATCACATTGAACTCCCCAAATTATAAAATTGAAAAGATGTAATAATTGACCATTGGAAACATGAAAGAGGGTTGGCTATAAAATTAACTCAGGACAATGTATTCATCATAAACAGATAGCTTTGATGAAAGAAAGTTCCATATCCATCTAGCACCTTCTTCAATTCTGCTAAGAATGAGAAAAGGAAACTAGAAGAGAACATGGACTTAGAAATTTCATCTTACGGTGCATTAATTTCCCAAACCACATGGGAAAAAGAAGCTGTTGCATATTAGACTAACTAGTTTTACTGAATGTTGTCTGTTAATTTAAAAATTAATATTTTTAGGCCGGGCGAGGTGGCTCAAGCCTGTAATCCCAGCACTTTGGGAGGCCAAGGCGGGTGGATCATGAGGTCAAGAGATCGAGACTATCCTGGTCAACATGGTGAAACCCCATCTCTACTAAAAATACAAAACATTAGCTGGGCATGGTGGCACGTGCCTGTAATCCCAGCTACTCAGGAAGCTGAGGCAGGAGAATTGCCTGAACCCAGGAGGCGGAGGTTGCGGTGAGCTGAGATCGGGCCATTGCACTCCAGCATGGGTAACAAGAGCAAAACTCCGTCTCAAAAAAAAGAAAAAAAAATTAATATTTTTAGCAAGGGCATATTTAAATTCTGAAAGTTATTCACTAAACACCAAAGAATATTTTTGTATACAAGAAGATTTTTAAAAACATTGACACTTAACTAAATATCACACAAATTTAAAAGAAAAAGTACCTAGAAAATAAAAGAAGCATCTGACAAGTATGTGATGCACCCTCTGTTGTGCCAACTGCTCCTGTTTGTTGAGAGTCCCCTCCTCTGTTCTGCCTCCTCCATTTCATTGCTGATTCCTTTTTGTCTATTTTAATTTCTCTATTCCATTCTCAGTTCACCATCTCTCACTCTTTGTGTCTTTTTATGTCCAATCTCACCCACACCACCTTCATTCTTTATTTTGCCCTCTCTAGTTCTTCCCAACTCTATTTATTTATTCATTTTTTAGACAGAGTCTTGCCTGGTTAAGCCACTGCACCTGGCTTTCCTACTCTTCTTTACATACTGTTTCTCTCGGTCTTCCTCTTTGTGGCTGTCTTCTCATCCTTCTAACCTTGATATTCACAGAAATAGAAGAGACTGGTCCCTGCCCAGGAATGGCACATGCGAGGTATTTAAACACATCCTGGCAGGCACAGTCTGTGGAGTGTAACTGAGGACAAAAGAAGATGAGATGTCATAGGACAGAACAGTCACTTTCCCCAGCTGAGGCTCAGGTGCCTACCTGGGCAGTGACTGAGAAAGCGTATCCTGGAAAGCAGCACTGTATGGCCTCAGGGGACTCTCAGGGGAGAGCAGAGGTCTCTCTAACTTTACAGTATGTTTTTATCATTTTACATTTAACTTTTATTTCTAAATTTTCTATATGTCTTGTGTGGGGTGTGAAGACTGAGGCTTATAAAATGTGTACTTGTTAGGAGATACATAGATTCACCTTTTGCATAACATTTTTTAAATGGTATTTTTTAAATGCATTTTAGGTTTTGGGTTACATGTGAAGAACATATAAGATTGCTACATAGGAACACACATGGCAGTGTGATTTGCTGCCTTCCTCCCCATCACCTATATCTGGTACTTCTCTCCATGTTATCCCTACCCAACTCCCCACCCCCCGCTGTCCCTCCCCTATCTCCCCCCAACAGACCCCAGTGTGTGATGCTCCCCTCTCTGTGTCCATGTGTTCTCATTGTTCAACACCTGCCTATGAGTGAGAACATGCAGTGTTTTGTTTTCTGTTCTTGTGTCAGTTTGTTGAGAATGATGGTTTCCAGGTTCATCCATGTCCCTCCAAAGGACACAAACTCATCATTATTTATGGCTGCATAGTATTACATGGTGTATGTGTGCCACATTTTCCCTGTCCAGTCTATTATCGATGGCCATTTGGGTTGGTTCCAGGTCTTTGCTATTGTAAACTGTGCTACAATGAACATTCGTGTGCATGTGTCCTTATAGTAGAACGATTTGTAATCCTTTAGATATATACTCAGTAATGGGATTGCTGGGTCAAATGGAATGTCTATTTCTAGGTCCTTGAGGAATCGCCACACTGTCTTCCACAATGGTTGAACTAATTTACACTCCCACCGATGGCGTAAAACTATTCCTATTTCTCCACATCCTCTCCAGCATCTGTTGTCACCAGATTTTTTAATGATTGCCATTCTAACTGGCATGAGATAGTATCTCAATGTAGTTTTGATTT
>NW_016107662.1:44935-64981 GCF_001604975.1 Cebus imitator
TTTAGTTCTTTGTAAATTCTGGATATCAACCCTTTGTTAGATGGATGGACTGCAAAAATTTTTTCCCATTCTGTTGGTTGCTGATTTGCTGTAATGACTGTTTGTTTTGCCGTGCAGAAACTGTGGAGTTTTATTAGGTCCCATTTGTCTATTTTGGCTTTTGTTGCCAATGCTTTTGCTGTTTTGGTCATGAAGTCCTTGCCTATGTCTATGTCCTGAATGGTTTTCCCTAGATTTTCGTCTAGGGTTTTTATGGTGTTAGGTCTTATGTTTAAGTCTTTAATCCATCTGGAGTTAATTTTAGTGTAAGGTGTCAGGAAGGGGTCCAGTTTGTGCTTTCTGCACATGGCTAGGCAGTTTTCCCAACACCATTTATTAAACAGGGAATCCTTTCCCCATTGCATGTTTTTGTGAGGTTTGTCAAACATTGGATGGTTGTAGATATGTTGTGTCACCTCCGAGGTCTCTGTTCTGTTCCATTGGTCTATATCTCTGTTTTGGTACGAGTACCATGCTGTTTTGATTACTGTAGCCTTGTATTACAGTTTGAAGTCTGGTAGTGTGATGCCTCCCACTTTGTTCTTTTTGCTTGGAATTGACTTGATTAAGCGGGCTCTCTTTTGGTTCCATATGAAGTTTGAAGTGTTTTTTTCCAGTTTTGTGAAGAAGGTCATTGGTAGCTAGATGGGGATAGCATTGAATCTGTAAATTACTTTGGGCAGTATGGCCATTTTCACGATATTGTTTCTTCATAACGATGAACATGGAATGTTTCTCCCCCTGATTGTATCCTCTCTTATTTCGTTGAGCAGTGGCTTTTTGTTCTCCTTGAAGAGGTTTTTTATGTTCCTTGTTAGTTGTATTCCTAGGTATTTTATTCTCATGTAGCAATTGTGAATGGCAGTTCGTTCTTGATGTGGCTCTCTTTAAGTCTGTTATTGGCGTATAGGAATGCTTGTGATTTTTGCACAGTGATTTTGTATCCTGAGACTTTGCTGAAGTTGCTTATCAATTTCAGGAAATTTTGGGCTGAGACAATGGGGTCTTCTAAATATACAATCATTTCATCTTCAAATAGAGATAGTTTGACTTCCTCCTTTCCTATTCGAATAGCCTTTATTTCTTTTGCTTGCCTGATTGCTCTGGCTAGAACTTCCAGTACTATATTGAATAGGAGTGGTGAGAGAGGGCATCCTTGTCTAGTGCCAGATTTCAAAGGGAATGCTTCCAGTTTGTGCCCATTCAATGTAATATTGGCTGTTGGTTTGTCTTAAATAGCTTTTATTATTAGCATAAAGGCTGTTGAATTTTGTCAAAGGCCTTCTTTGCATTAATTGAGATAATCATGTGGTTTTTGTCTTTGGTTCTGTTTATGTGGTGAATCAGGTTTACAGACTTGCATATGTTGAACAAGCCTTGCATCCTGGGATGAAGCCTACTTGATCATGGTGGGTAAGTTTTTTGATGTACTGTTGCAATTGCCTTGCCAGTATTTTATTGAAGATAATTGCATCTATGTTCATCATGGATATTGGCCTGAAGTTTTCTTTTCTTGCTGAGTCGCTGCTGGGTTTTGGTATCAGGATGATGTTGGCCTCATAAAATGATTTGGGAAGGATTCCCTCTTTTTGGACTATTTGGAATAGTTTCAGAAGGAATGGTACCAGCTCCTCTTTTTATGTCTGGTAGAATTCGGTTGTGAATCCATCTGGACCTGGGCTTTTTTTGGGTGGTGGGCTTTTTTTGGGTGGTAGGCTCTTAATTGTTGCCTCAACTCCAGACCTTGTTACTGGTCTATTCAGAGTTTCAACTTCTTCGTGGTTTAGGCTTGGGAGGATGCAAGCGTCCAGGAATTAATCCATTTCTTCCAAGTTTACTAGTTTATGTGCATAGAGTTGATTGCAATAATCTCTGACGATGGTTTGAATTTCTGTGGAATCTGTGGTGATATCCCCTTTATCGTTTTTTTATTGCATCTATTTGATTATTCTCACTTTTGTTTTTTATTAATCTGGCTAGCAGTCTGTCTATTTTGTTGATCTTTTCAAAAAACCAGCTCCTGGATTTATTGATTTTTTGAAGTTTTTTTGTATCTCCATATCCTTCAGTTCTGCTCTGATCTCAGTTATTTCTTGTCTTCTGCTAGGTTTTGAGTGTTTTTGATCTTGCTTCTCTAGTTCCTTCAATTTTGATGATAGGGTGTCAATTTTAGATCTCTCATTGTTTCTCATATGGACATTTATTGCTATACATTTTCCTCTAGAGACTGCTTTAAATGTGTCCCTTCAATTCTGGTATTTCATGTCTTCATTCTCGTTGGTTTCAAAGAACATCTTTATTTTTGCCTTCATTTCATTGTTTATGGAGTCAACATTCAAGAGCCAGTTGTTCAGTTTCCATGAAGCTGTGCAGTTCTGAGTTAGTTTCTGAATTCTGAGTTCTAACTTGATTGCACTGTGGTCTAAGAGACTGTTATGATTTCCGTTTTTCTGCATTTGCTGAGGAGTGATTTACTTCCAAATATGTGGTCAATTTTAGAATAGGTGAGATGTGGTGCTAAGAAGAATGTATATTCTGTGGATTTGGGGTGGAGAGTTCTGTAAATGTCTATTAGGATTGCTTGGTCCAGGTCTGAGCTCAAGTCCTAGATATTCTTGTTAGTTTTCTGTCTCGTTAATCTGTGTAATACTGACAATGGGGTGTTAAAGTCTCCCGCTATTATTGTGTGGGAGTCTAAGTCTCTTTGTAAGTCATTAAGAACTTGCCTTATGTATCTGGATGCTCCTGTATTGGGTACATATATATTTAGAATCGTTAGCTCTTCCTGTTGTATGGATCCTTTTACCATTATGTAATGTCCTTCTTTGTCTCTTTGGATCTTTATTGCTTTAAAGTCTATTTTATCAGAGATTAGAATTGCAATTGCTGCTTTTTTTTTTTCACTCTCCATTTGCTTGATAAATCTTCCTCCATCCCTTTATTTTGAGCCTTTGTGTATCCTTGCACGTGAGATGGGTTTCCTGGATACAGCACAACAATGGGTTTTGGCTTTTTATCCAAATCGCCAGTCTGTTTCTTTTGATTGGAGCATTTAGCCCATTTACATTTAGGGTTAATATTGTTACGTGTGAATTTGATTCTGCCATTTTCATGCTAGCTGGCTGTCTTGCCCGTTAGTTGATGTAGTTTCTTCATTGTGTTGATGCTCTTTACCGTTTGGTATGTTTTTGGAGTGGCTGGTACTGGTTGTTCCTTTCTATGTTTAGTGCCTCTTTCAAGAGCTCTTGTAAAGCAGGTCTGGTGGTGATGAAATCTCTGAGTACTTGCTTGTTTGCAAATAATTTTGTTTTTCCTTCACTTATGAAGCTTAGTTTGGGTGGGTATGAAATTCTGGGTTGAAAGTTCTTTTCTTTAAGGATGTTGAATATTGGCCCCCACTCTTCTGGCTTGTAGGGTTTCTGCTCAGAGATCTGCTGTGAGTGTGATGGGCTTCCCTTTGTGGGTAACCCGACCTTTCTCTCTGGCTGCCCTTAGCATTTTCTCCTTCATTTCAACCCTGGTGAATCTGACGATTATGTGCCTTGGGGTTGCTCTTCCTGAGGAATATCTTTGTGGTGTTATCTGTATTTCCTGGAGTTGAATATTGGCCTGCCTTGCTAGGTTGGGGAAGTTTTTCTGGATAATATCCTGAAGAGTATTTTCCAGCTTGGATTCATTCTCTCCGTCACATTCAGGTACACCTATCAAAAGTAGAGTAGGTCTTTTCACATAGTCCCATGTTTCTTGGAGACTTTGTTTGTTCCTTTTTGCCCTTTTTTCTCTAATCTTGCCTTCTTGTTTTAATTCATTGTGTTGATCTTTGATCTCTGATATCCTTTCTTCTGCTTGGTCAGTTTGGCTGTTGAAACTTGTATATGCTTCATGAAGTTCTTGTGTTGTGTTTTTCAGCTCCATGAATTCACTTATATTCGTGTCTAAGTTGTCTATTCTTGTTAGCATTTTGTCAAATCTTTTTTCAAAGCTCTTAGTTTCTTTGCATTTGCTTAGAACATGTTCTTTTAGGTCACAGAAGTTTCTTATTTCACACCTTCTGAAGCCTGATTCTGTTAATTCATTACACTAATTCTCCATCCAGCCTTGTTCCCTTGCTGGTGAGGAGTTGTGATTCCTTGGAGGAGGAGAGGCATTCTGGTTTCGGGTGTTTTCATCCTTTTTATGCTGGTTTCTTTACATCTTTGTGGACTTATCCACCTGTCGTCTTTGTGGTTGTTGACTTTCAGCTTGGGTCTCTGAGTGGACATCCAGTTTGTTGATGATGAAGTATTTTCTTTCTGTTTCTTCGTTTTTCTTCTACCAGTCAGGCCCCTCTGCTGTAGGACTGCTGAGGTCCACTCCAGGCCCTGCTTGCCTGGGGATCACCTGCAGCAGCTGCAGACCAGTAAGGGTTGCTGCCAGTTTCTTCTCCTGCTATCTTTGTCCCAGAAGGATACCCGCCTGATATCAGTCTAAGCTCTCCTTTATGAGGTGACTCTTTTCATATATCGGTGTCAGAGAGCTGCTTGAGGAGACAGTTTGTCCTTTATAGGAGCTCAAGTGCTGAGCTGTGAGCTCCGTTGTTCATTCAGAGCTGCTGGGCAGGTACGTTTAAGCGTGCTGCAGCAGAACTCATAAACCTTTTTTTTTTTTTTTTCCAGGTGCTCTGTCCCGGGGACTAGGGCTTTATTTATGGGTTTCCATTGTGCTGCTGTCTTTTTGTCAGGGATGCCCTGCCCAGCAAGGAGGCAGCCTAGTTAGTCTTCCTGCAGATTCTTTGCTGAGCTGCTTTGGGCTCCACCCAGCTGCCTTGTGAACTTCCCTGCAGTCCTGTTTATATGGGTGTAGTTAGAACTGCCTGGGCAATGGTGGCCCACCTCTGTAATGGCAGACTCTCTCTATAATGGTGGATTGCCTTGGCAATGGCGGACTACCTCTGTATTGGTGGACTGCCTTGGTCATGGTGGATGCCCCTCCCCCACAGAGCTATACTATCCCAGATTCTGCTGTGCTTGCTGTGAAACTCTCAACCCAGAGTTTTTCCAATTGCTGTTTTTTTGTGGGGGTGGGACCAGCAGAGCCTGATCACCTGGCTCCCTGCCTCAGTCTTTTTTTAAAGTTTAACAGTCAACTCTCACCCAGGTGTTCCAGTCTCCTGTTGAAAAGGCACCAGGATCTGTGTGATTTTCCATGCGGTGACCCACTATACCAGCTGAAACAGCGTGCCGTGATTCATGGCGCTTTTTTGCCGGGGAATCTCCTGGCCTGGCTCCCTGTTTCAGTCCCCTTTTTAATCAGAAGAATGGGCGACTCTGCCTTCTTGGAGCTCCAATCACCGGCTAAAATGGCTCCCAGACCTGTGTATTTTGTATGGAGAACTGCCATGCCGGGGCACTGGCCCAAACAGCCACGCCATCCAAAACAGCCACGCTCACCAAACCAGCCACAGTGGCGACCCGTGGGGCTCCTCTGCCTGGGAATCTCTTGATCTGTGGCCAATAAAAATCCATCTGGAAATGCAGTGCCCACTCACCCTCTGTGCTTTCACTGGGAGCTGCAATCCTGAGCTGCTCCTAATCTACCATCTTGGATCTCTCTGCACATTGATTTTGTATTCTGATACTTTGCTGAAGTTGCTTATTACCTTAAGGAGATTTTGGGGTGAGATGATGGGGTCTTCTAAATATACAATCATGTCATCTGCAAATAGAGACAATTTGATTTCTGCTTTTCCCTATTGAATACAGTTTATTTCTTTTTCTTTCCTGATTGCTGTGGCTAGAATTTCCAATACTATGTTGACTAGAAATGGTGAGAGTGGGCATCAATGTCTAGAGCCAGTTTTCAAAGGGAATGCTTCTAGTTTTTGTCAGTTCAGTATGATATTGACTGTGGGTTTGTCATAAATAGCTTTTATTATTTTGAGATACGTTCCTTTGATACCCAGTTTGTTAAGAGTTTTTAGCATAAAGGCTGTTGAATTTTGATAAAGGCCTCCTCCGCATCTATTGAGACAATCATGTGGTTTTTGTCTTTGGTTCTGTTCATGTGATGGATTATGTTTATAGATTTGTGTATGTTGAACCATACTTGCATCCCTGGGATGAAAACTACTTGATCATGATGGATAAGCTTTTTGATACGCTGTTGCATTTGGTTTGCCAGTATTTTCCTGAAGATTTTTGCATCAATGTTAATCATGGATATTGGCTCAAAATTTTCTTTTTAGTTGACTCTCTGACATGTTTTGGTATCAGGATGACATTTGTCTCATAAAATGAGTTAGTGGGAATTCCCTCTTCTTTTATTGTTTGGAATAGTTTCAGAAGAATTGGTACCACATCCTCTTTGTGTGTCTGGTAGAGTTAGACTGTGAACCCATCTGGACCTGGATTTTTTTTGGCTGGTAGGTTATTAATTCCTGCCTCAACTTCTTTGTGGTTTAGTCTTGGGAGGGTGTAAGTGTCCAGGAATTTAACCATTTCTTCTAGATTTACTGATTTACATGCATAGAGTTGTTTGTAGTAATCTCTGATGGTGGTTTGTATTTCTGTGGAATTGGTGGTGATATCCCTTTTATCATTTTTTATTGCATCTATTCAATTCTTCTCTCTTTTCTTTTTTATTTATCTGGCTAGCAGTCTGTCTATTTTGTTGATCTTTTCAAAAAACCAGCCCCTGGATTTATTGATTTTTTGAAGGGTGTTTTATGTGTCTATCTACTTCAGTTATTCTCTGATCTTGGTTATTTCTTGCCTTCTTATAGCTTTTGAATTTTTTGATCTTGCTTCTCTAGCTCATTTAATTGTGATGATAGGGTGTCGATTTTAGATCTTTCCTCACTTCTCATGTGGGTATTTAGTGCTACAAATTTCCTTCTAGACATTGCTTTAAACGTGTCTCACAGATTCTGGTACATTGTGTCTTCATTCTCATTGGTTTTGAAGAACATTTTTATTTCTGCCTTCGTTTCATTATTTATCCAGTAGTAATTCAGTAGCAGGTTGTTCAGTTTTCATGTAGTTGTGTGGTTTTGAGTGTTTCTGAATCCTGAGTTCTAATTTGGTTGCACTGTGTTCTGAGGGACTCTTTGTTATGATATCTGTTCTTTTGCATTTGTTGAAGTTGATTTACTTTCAATTATGTGGTCAATTTTAAAGTAAGTGTGATATGGTGCTTTGAAGAATGTATATTCTGTGGATTTGGTGTGGAGAGTTCTGTGGACATCTATTAGTTCCTCTTGGTCCAGATCTGAGTTCAAGTCCTGGATATTCTTATTAATTTTCTGTCTCATTGATATGTCTAATATCAACAATGGAGTGTTAAAGTCTCCCATTATTATTGTGTGGGAGTCTAAGTCTCTTTGTAGATATTTAAGAACTTGCTTAAGTACCTGGGTCCTCCTGCATTGGGTGCATATATATTTGGGATAGCTAGCTCTTCTTGTTGCATTGATCCTTTTACCATTATGCAGTGCCCTTCTTTGTCTCTTTTGATCTTTGTTGGTTTAAAGTCCGTTTTATCAGAGACTAGGATCACAGCCAACCCCTGTTTGTTTTTGCTCTCCATTTGCTTGATAAATTTTCCTCCATTCCTTTATTTTGAGTCTATGTGTGTCTTTGCAAGTGAGATGAGTCTCCTGAATAGAACACACAGATGGGTCTTGACTTTTTATTCAATTTGCCAGTCTATATCTTTTGATTGGGGTTTAGCACGTTTACACTTAAGGTTAATGTTGTTATGTGTGAACTTGATCCTGCCATTTTGATACTAGCTGGTGGTTTTACCCATTAGTTGACTCAGTTTCCTCATTATGTCAATGGTCTTTACCATTTGCTACATTTTTGCAGTGGCTGGTACTGGTTGTTTCTTTCCATGGTTAGTGCTTCCTTCAGGTGCTCTTGTAACGCAGGTCTGGTGGTGATGCAATCTCTCAGAAATTGCTTGTCTGTAAAGGATTTTATTTTTCCTTCACCTATGAAGCTTAGTTTGGCTGAATATAAAATTCTGGGTTTAATGTTCTTTGTTTTAAGGATGTCAAATGTTGGCCCCACTGTCTTCTGGCTTGTAGGATTTCTGCCAAGAGATCCACTGTGAGTCTGATGGGCTTCCTTTTGTGGGTAACCCGACCTTTCTCTCTGACTGCACTTAGCATTTTTCTTCTTTTCAACCCTGTTGAGTCTGATGATTATGTGCCTTGGGGTTGCACTTCCTGAGGAATATCTTTGTTGTGTTCTCTGTATTTCCTGGATTTAAATGTTGGCCTGCCTTTCTAGGTTGGGGAAGTTCTCCTGGATAATATTCTGGAGAGTGTTTTCCAGCTTTGATTCATTCTCCCCATCACATTTAGTTACACTCATCAAACATAGATTAGGTCTTTTCACATAATCCCAGATTTTTGGAGGTTTTGTTCATTTCATTCCTTTTTTTCTCTAATCTTACCTTCTAGTTTTATTTTATTTACTTGATCTTCAATCTGATATCCTTTCTTCTGCTTGTTCAATTCAGCTATTGAAATTTGTGTATGCTTCATGAAGTTCTCATGCTGTGTTTTTCAGCTCCATCAAGTTGCTTATGTTCTTCTCTAAGCTGGTTATTCTAGTTAGCATTTTGTTTAACTTTTTTTTCAAGGTTCTTAGTTTCTTTGCATTGGGTTAGAACATGTACCTTTAGCTCAGAGAAGTTTGTTATTATCCACCTTTTGAAGCCTGCTTCTGTCAATTTATCAAACTCATTCTCCATTCAATTTTGTTCCCTCTCTGGTGAGGAGTTGTGATCTCTTGGAGGAGAAGAGGTGTTTTTGTTTTTGGTGATTTCAAAATTTTTGCTCTGGTTTCTTCCCATCTTTGTGGACTTATCTACATTTTGTCTTTGAAGTTGTTGACTTTCAGATGGGGTCTCTGAGTAGATGTCCTTTCTGTTGATGCTGAAACTATTTCCTTCTTTTTTAAAATTTTCTAACAGTCAGGCCTCTCTGCTGCAGGACTACTGGAGGTTCACTCCAGACCCTACTTGCCTGGGAATCACATGAGGGGGTCTGCAGAACAGCAAGGATAGCTGCCTGTTCCTTCCTCTAGTATCTTCATCCCAAAAGGGTACTCACCAGATGTAAGTCAGAGCTCTCTTGTATGAGGTGTCTCTTTGGCTATATGGGATTCGGGGAGCTGATTGAAGATGCAGTGTGTCCCTTATCACAGCTCAAGTGCTGTGCTGGGAGCTCCATTGCTCCCTTAAAAGCTGCTGGGTAGGGATATTTAAGTATGCTGCAGTGGAAGTCACAACTGCTGCTTTTCCCAGGTGCTCTGTCCCAGGAAGGTAGGGCTTCATTTATAAGTCCCTGGTGCTGCTGCCTTTTTCCAGAGATGCTCTGCCCAGCAAGGAAGGAGTCTAGTCACAGTCTTCCAGCACAGGCATTGCTGAGCTTCCATGGGTTCTTCCCAGCTGCTGTGTAAGCTTCCTTGCAATTTTACACAAGTAAGGTTAGAACTGCCTCAGTAGTGGGGGACTACCTCGGTAATGGGAAACTGCCTTGGTAATGGCCAGACTACCTCAGTAATCATGGATGCCCTTCCACTCACCAAGCTCCACCATCCTGGGTGGAGCTCACACTATTTTGCTGGCTTGTGAAACTCTCAATCCGGTGGGTTTCAGTTTGCTGGTCTTTGTGGGGTGGGACCCACAGAGCCAGATCACTTGGCTCCCTGCCTTCAGCCCTTTCTTTCTTCAGGGAAATGAGCGGCTCTGACTCACAGGTGTTTCAGATGCCAGTCAAAACAGCCCCCCAGGTTTGTACAGGAAACCTGAGGCACTGGCTGAAGTGGCCACCCAGAGTTGTGCTGGAAACTCACGGCCCTTGTAGACCCAGCAGTAATCTCCTGGTGTGTGGGCTGTAAAGACCATGGGAGAAGCGCAATATCTGAACTGGAGTGCCGGAGTGGCCAGAAAAGTCCCAGATGGCCTCCATTGGGTAGGGGGGTGGTCCTCTGGCCCATTGCACTTCCTGGGTGAGGCAGCACCCCATCCTTCCTTGGTTTGCCCTCCTTGGGCTACACCAACTGTCCAACCAGTCCCATTGAGATGAACCTGGTACCTCTGTTGGAAATTAGGAGATGACTCATCTTCTGTGTTACTCTTGCTGGGAACTGCATTCCAGAGCTCTTCCTATTCAGCCATCTTGGCAGAAGTTGCCCTTTATCATCTACAGTGACTTTTTAATCTTGAAATCTATTTTGTTTGGTATAAGTATAGTGACTTCTGCTCTTCTTTGGTTTCCATTGGCATGAAGTATCTTGTTCTGTATTTTTATTATTAGCCTATGTATATCTTTTCAAATAATGCATGTTTCTTGTAGGCAACAGATCAATGAGTCTTGTTTTTGCATCCATTCTTTTTACTTTCTGTCTTGATTGGAGGGTTTAGTTCATTTACATATAATGTTATTATTAATAAGTAAGGACTTACTCTTGCCATACTGTTATTTGCTTTCTTGTTTTTTGTTTTTCTTCTTGTCTTCTATTAGTGAAGGTGATTTTCTCTAGTGATATAATTTAGTTTCTAGGTTTTAATCTTTTGTGTGTCCATTGTAGGTTTTTGGATATAAGGTTGCCATGAGATTTGGGAATACTATTTTATGACCTAGTTTTTAACCTGGTAACAATTTAATACTATTCACTAGTGACAGTGAGTTTTATACTTTCAGGTGATTTTGTGTTGCTCATTAATGCCCTTTTCTTTCTGATTGAAATACTTTCTACAGCATTTGTTGTATGACAGGTCTGGTATTGATGAAATCCCTCAGCTTTTGTTTGTCTGGAAAAGTCTTTATTTCTCCTTCATGTTTGAAGAATATTTTCACTGCTATACTGTTCTAGGGTAAAACTTTTTTTTTCTTTAGCACTTTAAATATGTCATTTAATTATCTCTTGGCCTTTAATATTTTCACTGAAATTTCTGCTGCCAAAAATACCGGAGCTTCTTTGTATGTTGTTTCCTTTTTCTTGTTACTTTTAGAATCTTTTCTTTATCTTTCATATTTTGGAGTTTGATAATTCAATGTCTTGAGGTAGTCTTCTTTGAGTTAAATTTTCTTGCGGTTCTAGAACTTTCTTGGACTTGGATATTAATTCTTTTATAGTTTTGACAAGGTCTCTGTTATTATCCATTTGTATAAAGTTTCTACCACTATCATTTTCTCTACTTTCTTTTTAAGGCAAAAAACTCTTAGATTGTTCTTTTGAGAATATTTGTAGATTCTGTAGGCATACTTTTTTTTTTTATTTTTGTGCGTGTGTGTTCTCTGACTGTGTATTTTCAAGTAGCCTGTCTGAAGGTCACAGATTCTTTTTCTGTTTGATCAATTCTGCTATTAAAGGACTCTGGTGTATTCTTTAGTGTCAATTATATTTCTTAGCTCCAGGATTTCTGCTTGATTCTTCTTTATTATTTCAATCTGTTTGTTAAATTTATCTGATAGAATTACAAATTCCATCTCTGTGTTATCTTGAATTTATTTGAGTTTTATCACCACAACTATTTTGAATTCTCTGTATTAAAATTCATGTATCTCTGTTTCTCCAGGATTGGACTTTTGTGCCTTATTTTGTTGATTTGGTGAGGTAATGTTTTCCTGAAATGTATTGATGTTAGTAAATGTTCTTTGGTGTCTGGGAATTGAAGAGTTAGGCACTTATTGTAGTCTTTACTGTCTGTGCTTATTTGCAGTTGTCCCTCTAAGGAAGGCTTTACAGATATTTGACAAGTCTTGGGAGTTGTGATCTAAATCATATCTGCCTTAGGGAGCAAACAAAGTGTAATAATGCTGTGGTTCTTTCAGCCTGGTAAGGTATTGACTTGGTTGTCTTATTACTTTGATGGTATTATCCTGACAATATCTGGGAGATGTCTGTGTATTACCCATCACAGGTTCTTGTAGTCTTCCCTTACTTTTTTCCATACATACAAATTCCATCTCTCTGTTCTGAGCCAACCAGAGCTGTGGGTGCAGTGACAAAAGCACTTCTGTGTCCATCACCACTATAACTGCACTGGATCAGATCTGAAGCCAGCACAGCACTGGGTTTTGCCCCAAACCTGTATTAATCACTCTTTGGCTACTGCCTATGTTCATTCAAAGTCTTGGAGCATTACAATTAGCAAGTGGCAAAAACAGCCAGGCCTGTGATTTTCCCTTCAGATCAATGAGGTCCCCCAGGATCTGTGCATGTCCTGAAGTGCCATCAAGAAGTCAGGTTCCAGAGTTCAAGACTACCTGGTGTTCTTTTGTACTGTGGCTGAAATGACATTCAGATTGCAAGATGCAGATCTTTTCACTCTTCCCTCCCCTTTCCAAAAGCAGTAGAGCCTGATTCCAAAGCCACCACCATCTCTGGCCATGATGAGCATTGCCAGACTACTGCTGATGTTCCCTTAAGACCCATGGTCTTTTAAATCAGCTCTTGGTAAACGCTGCCTGGCCTGGGACTCACCTTTCATGGCAATGAGCTCCCCTCTGGCTTATGACAAATACACAAATGCCATCCAAGTGTTAAGTCCTGGAATTGTGGACTTCAAGAGCCTTTTTGATGCACTACCTAAAGCCACAAAGTCTCAAAGTCTCCCTGAAGGTGCTTAATGTAGTTCCTGGGTAACACTGCTGGTTATTCTGGTCTGAAGGGTTCTTCAGTTAGCAAGTGATAAATGCTGGATTTTTTCTTCAAGGCAATGGGTTTACTTCTGGCCCAGTATGTGTCTAGAGATGCTTTCTGGGAGCTAGGGCCTGAAATGGGGGCCTCATGACTCTGTCTATGCTGCTGTGGCTGAGCTGGTGCTCTGATTTTTGGTTCTTTTAAAGGTGTTTTTTATTTGTACACAGTTGTTAACTTGTGGTTTTCTTGTGTGTGGGGGGGCAATTGAAGTTTTCTATTCCATAATCTTGCTCCTACCCTGTCATAGGATTTCATCATCTTGTTCCTTTCCTGTGATAGAAACGTCATCAATTGTTTACTCTTTGTCTTTTGGAACACCAAAAATTCCAATATTCCTCTATCTTTCTCTCTATCTATCTATCTATCTATCTTTAGTGAGAGTCTCACTCTGCCTCCCAGGCCGGAGTGCACTGGTGCTATCTCAGCTCACTGTAACATCCACCTCTGGGTTCAAGCAGTTCTTGTGCTTCAGCCTCCCAGGTATCTGGGATTACAGGCATTCACCACCACGGCTGGCTAATTTGTGTGTTTTCAGTAGAGGCAGGGTTTCTCTATTTTCTGCAGGTTGGACTTAAACTCCCAAGCTCAAACGAGCCACTCACATTGGCTTTCAAAAGTGCTGGGATTACAGGCATGAGCCACTACATCCGGCCTGTCTTTACATAGTTTCTTTCTCTGAAAGAGTATCAGTGGTGTCTGTAACTTCCTCAGTGGCTTGGGGTATTGTTAGCGGAGGCTGTGGTAAAGTTTTGCTGGGGTTAGGGACACCAAAGCTTCAGTCATTGGGCCGCAGTGATGGCAGTGGTAGGCTTAGCATGCCTGGTTTGAGGCTGGCAGCAGTGTTAGGTTCCGGCAGACTAATTATTTGACCTCCACGTGACTTGTTCAGGTGCTAGCAGTGAGCAATGTGGGTGGACAGCTTATTGGGCCCCTGGGCAGTCGTTATGGCATGGATGATGGCAGTGGCAATAAGAAAAACCTTTGGTTGCCAAGCGTTCCATGCTGGTGTCAGTGGTGTCTGAGACGGGCTGGGCAGGCCAGTCTCCAGGACCACAGGTGGTGCATGTGTGTGGATATCAGCTGTGGTAGTAGCTTCAAGTTGAGTGAGTTTATCCTCAGGTCACAGAGAAGAGTGCTCAGGTGCCAATGGTGTTAGACTTGGCTGAACAAAAGTCCTCATTTTAAGCACTATCTGGTTCCACACACTCAATGGCTTTTCTTATCATCACTCTGAGCCCATTAACCCTGCAGAAGAAAAGCATCAGGAAAGTTTTAAATATTTCTTCTTTGGGGCACAGTTTGCAAGGAAAGGAAGTGTATTGAGATGATGTAAGTACTCTTATTATAAAAAGAAGCTCCTTGTGGCCAGAAGCTGACCAGTGCTCAAGCCATGCAGAAGGGAGAAAATAATTACCAGGTCATGGGATAAAATTGTAGAGAGGGACTAAAGTTTCAAGATTATAAGCCAGACTTTACCTGCTCCTAATTTAATTTAATGCAATCCTCACTGTTTGTCATTGTTTGTTTTTGATGTATAAAGCCATGGGATCTCTTTATTGTATGTTCTCTGGTATAATTTGAAATTAATCTACCAGCTCTTTTTTCTCATCCCAGTTGGTGGCTTGTCAACTCCTCTTCACTAACTGTTGCTTGTTTTCTGACAGTCAAGCACTATGTTCTCATGAGTTGTGACCCTGGGGTAACCAGGCTCCATTCTGCCTGCCATGGAAAACCTGCACAGTTTTCAGAGCTGGTCATGTATCTCTACATTTTATGTACCTTGTCTTTTAAAGCAATGTTAAGACATTTATATATTCTTTCTTGCTGATGTTTAAGCACCACAAGGAGCAGTCATATAATGGAGAAATTGTGAACAACAGAGTGAATCTCTGCCATAATTGGATTTATTATATTTTAAAACCAGCAGTTACATACTAAATGTTTTACAAAGTGTTTTTTATAATTTTTATTTTATTAAATAGTGCAATTTGGAAAATTTAGAGGTTAAACATTTGTTTAAAATTTATCTCTTGTAATTTGTAAAAAATGGAAAGCTTATGTGAGTATCTATTTTTAAACCAATTAATTAAAAATTCCCTGGGGTTAACTGGGCAGCAAAGTATAAGAAAATTTTAGTTTAGTGAAAAAGTCTAAGTAATGACAAATTAAGAAAATAAAAATGAAATTATACTTTTATCTCCTTTTCCCCCTATTGCTCTATTTTTTTGGTCAAGTTGTACAACTTTATTTTTGTCCTTGATAATTATACATTATTTTAATGTGACTAGATTTTGTATCACTCCAGGATGGAGTACAGTGACATGATTATAGTTCACTGTAACCTCAAGTTCCTGAGCTCACGTGATCCTCCTGCCTCAGTCTTCAAAGCAGTTGAGACTACAGGTGCATGCCACAGTGCCAAAAAAATTAAAAAAAAAATTTAGTGACAAGTGTCTTGTTCAGGCTGGTCTCAGGCTGATCTCAAGCTTCTGGCCTCAATTGATCCTCTGGCCTCAGTTCCCAAGTAGATAATATTACAAGTGGGAGCCACTGAGCCCAGCTCTCTGTATATACATTTTTAAATTAATTTATTTATTTAACTTTAGGTGCATACTATATCTGGCATTTCTGCCCATGTTATTCCTCCCACCCTCCCCTCCCTCCCCAATCCCCACTGTCTCTCCCCTACCCTCCCCCTGAACTGTGCTCAATGTGTAATCCTCCTCTCCCTGAGACCACATGTTCTCATTGTTCAGCACACACCTATGAGTGAGAACATGTGGTGTTTGGCTTTCTGTTCTTGTGTCAGTTTGCTAAAATGATGGTTTCCAGATTCATCCAAGTCCCCACAAATGACAAACTCATCGTTTTTTATGGCTGCATAGTATTCCATGGTGTATATGTACCACATTTTCTTTGTCCAGTCTATCATTGATAGGTATTTGTGTTGGTTCCAAGTATTTGCTATTGTAAACAGTGCTGCAGTGAACATACGTGTGCATGTGTCTTTATAGTAGAATGATTTATAGTTCTTTGGGTATATGCCCAGTAATGGGATTGCTGGGTCAAATCGAATTTTTATTCCTAGATCCTTGAGAAATCACCACACTGTTGTCCACAGTGGTTGAACTAATTTACACTCCCACCAACTGTGTAAGAGTGTTCCTATTTCTCCACATCCTCTCCAGCATCTGTCGTCTCCAGATTTTTTAATGATCGCTATTCTAACTGGCATGGGATGATATCTCAATGTGGTATTGATTTGCATTCCTCTAATGACCAGTGATGATGAGCATTTTTTCATATGTTTTTTGGCCTCATATATGTCTTCTTTTGTAAAGTGTTCATATCCTTCACCCACTTTTGAATGGGGCTGTTTGTTTGTCTCTTGTAAATCTGCTTTAGTTCTTTGTAGATTCTGGATATTAGCCCTTTGTCATACGGGTAGATTGCAAAAATTTTTTCCCATTCTGTTGGTTGCTGATTTGCTCTAATGATGGTTTCTTTTGCTGTACAGAAGCTCCAAATTTTAATTATATCCCATTTGTCTATCTTGGCTTTTATTGCCACTGCTTTTGGTTTTTTAGTCATGAACTCCTTGCTTATCCCTATGTCCCAGATGGTTTTGCATATATTTTCTTCTAGGGTTTTTATGGTGTTAGGTTTTATGTTTAAATCTTTAATATGCCTGGAGTTAATTTTAGTGTAAGGTTACAGGTAGCAGTCCAGTTTCTTCCTTCTGCACATTGCTAGCCAGTTTTCCCAACATCATTTATTAAACATGGAGTCCTTTTCCCATAACTTGTTTTTACTGGGTTTGTCAAATATCAGATGGTTGCAAATGTGTGGTGTTTATTCTGGGGCCTCTGTTCTGTTCCATTGGTCTATGTCTCTGTTTTGGTACCAGTACCATGCTTTTTTGATTACTGTAGCCTTGTAGTATAGTTTAAAGTCCAGCAGTGTGATGCCTCTCGCTTTGTTCTTTTTGCTTTGAATTGGCTTGGCTATGCAGGCGCTCTTGTGATTCCATATGAAGTTTAAAGTGGTTTTTTCCCATTCTGTGAAGAAGGTCATTGGTAGCTTGATGGGGATAGCATTAAATCTTTAGGTTACTTTGGGCAGTATGGCCATTTTCATGATATTAATTCTTCCTAACCATGAGCATGGAATGTTTTTCCATGTTTGTGTCCTCTCTTATTTCATTGAGCAGTGATTTGTAGTTCTCCTTGAAGAGGTCCTTTACATCCTTTGTTAGTTGTATTCCTGGGTATTTTATTCTCTTTTTAGCAATTGTGAATGGGAGTTCGCTCATGATTTGGCTCTCTGTTTTTCTGTTATTGGTATATAGGAATGCTTGTGATTTCTGCACATTGATTTTGTATCCTGAGACTTTGCAGAAGTTGCTTATCGGTTTGAGAAGATTTTGGGCTGAGACGATAGGGTCTTCTAGATATACAATCATGTCATCTGCAAATAGAGACAATTTGACTTCCTCCTTTCCTAACTGAATACGCTTTATTTCTTTTTCTTGCCTGATTGCTCTGGCTAGAACTTCCAATACTATATTGAATAGGAGTGGTGAGAGAGGGCATCCTTGTCTAGTGCCTGATTTCAAAGGGAATTCTTCCAGCTTTTGCCTGTTCAGTATGATATTGGCTGTAGGTTTGTCATATATAACTTTTATCATTTTATGATACATTTCATCAATACCTAGTTTATTGAGAATTTTTAGCATGAATGGCTGTTGAAGTTTGTCGAAAGACTTCTCTGCATCTATTGTGATATACATGTGGTTTTTGTCTTTGGTTCCATTTATGTGATGGATTACATTTATGGATTTGCGTATGTTGAACCAGCTTTGCATCCCTGGGATGAAGCCTACTTGATCGTGATGGATAACCTTCTTCATTGCTGTTGCAATCTGTTTGTCAGTATTTTATTGAAGATTTTTGTGTCGAAGTTCATCATGGATATTGACCTGAAGTTTTCTTTTTTAGTTGAGTCTCGGCCTGGTGTTAGTATCAGGATGATGTTTATCTCATAAAATGAGTTAGGGAGGATTCCCTCCTTTTGTATTGTTTGATACAGTTTCAGAAGCAATGGAACCAGCTCCTCTTTGTACATCTGGTAGAATTCGGCTGTGAACCTGTCTGGACCTGGACTTTTTTGATTGGTAGACTATTGATTGCTGCCTCTACTTCAGCCCTTGTTATTGGTCGAATCAGGGTTTCAACTTCCTCCTGGTTTAGTATTGGTAGCATACAAGTGTCTAGAAATTTGTCCATTTCTTCCTGGTTTACTGGTTCATGTGCATAGAGCTGTTTGTAGTCATCTCTGATGGTAGTTTGTATTTCTGTGGGACTAATGGTGATATCCCCTTTATAGTTTTTTATTGTATCTATTTGATTCTTCTCCCTTTTCTTTTTTATTAAATTGGCTAGTCGTCTGTCTATTTTGTCAATATTTTCAAAAAACCAGCTCCTGGATTTATTAATTTTTTGAAGGGTTTTTTTTGTGTGTGTGTCTCTCTCTCCTTGAGTTCTGCTCTGGTCTTAGTTATTTCTTGCCTTCTGGTAGCTTTTGAATTTTTTTGATCTTCCTCTTCTAGCTCTTCCAATTTTGATGATAGGGTGTCAATTTTAGATCTTTCCTCTCTTCTCTGGTGGGCATTTATTGCTATAAATTTCCCTCTTGACACGGCTTTAAAGATGTCCCAGAGATTCTGGTAAGTTGTGTCTTCATTCTGATTGGTTTCAAAGAACATCTTTATTTCTGCCTTCATTTCGTTGTTTATCCAGTTGACACTCAAAAGTAAGTTGTTCAGTTTCCAAGTGATTGTGTGGTTTTGAGTGTGTTTCTTGATCCTGAGTTCTAGTCTGATTGAGCTGTGATCTATAGACTGTTTGTTATGATTTCTGTTCTTTTGCATTTGCTGGGGAGTGATTTGCTTCCAATGATGTGGTCAATTTTAGAGTAAGTGCAATGTGGTGCTGAGAAGAATGTATATTCTGTGGATTTGGGGTGGAGTGTTCTGCATATGTCTATTAGATCTGCTTGGTCCAGCTCTGCATTCAAGTCCTGAATATCCTTGTTAATCTTCTGTCCCATTGATCTGTCTAATATTGACAGTGGAGTGTTGAAGTCTCTCACTATTATTGTGTGGGAGTCTAAATCTCATTTTAGGTTGTTAAGAACTTGCTTTATGTATCTGGGTGCTCCCGTATTGTGTGCATATATATTTAGGATAGTTAGCTCTTCTTGTTTGATTGATCCTTTTATCATTATGTAGTGTCCTTCTTTGTCTCTTTTAATCTTTCTTGGTTTGAAGTCCATTTTATCAGAGTCTAGGATTGCAACCCCTGCTTTTTGTTGTTGTTCTCCATTTGCTTGGTAAATCTTCTTCCATCCCTTTATTTTGAGTCTATGTGTGTCTTTGTATGTGAGATAGGTTTCCTAAATACAGCACACTGATGGGTTTTGGCTTTTTATCCAGGTTGCCAGTGTGTGTCTTTTGATTGGGGCGTTTAGGTTGTTTACATTCAATGTTACTATTGTTATGTGTGAATTTGATTCTGCCATTTTGTTACTGGCTGGTTTTCTTTCCCATTAGTTGACCCATTTTCTTCATTGCATTTTTGGTCTTTGCCCACTGGTTTACTTTTGCAGTGACTGGTACTTGTTCCTTTCTGGGCTTATTGTTTCTTTCAGGAGTTCTTGTAGCGCAGGTCTGGTGGTGACAAAATCTCTCAATAATTGCTTGTCCATAAAGGATTTTATTTCTCCTTCACTTACGAAGCTTAGTTTGTCTGGACATGAGATTCTGGGTTGAAAGTTCTTTTCTTTTAAGATGTCGAATATTGGCCCCCACTCTCATCTGGCCTGTAGGGTTTCTGCTGAAAGATCTGCTGTGAGTCTAATTGGCTTCCCTTTGTGGGTGACCTGACCTTCCCTTCTGGCTGCCTTAGCATTTTTTCCTTCATTTCAACCCTGGTGAATCTGACGATTATGCAACTTGCGGTTGCTCTTCTTGAGGAACATCTTTGTGGGGTTCTCTGTGTTTCAAGAATTTGAAATCTGGACTGCCTTGCTAGGCTTGGGAAGTTCTCCTGCATAATATCTTGGAGTGTGTTTTCCAGCTTGGATTCATTCTTCCCATTATATTCAGGTACACCAATCAAATGTAGGTTAGGTCTTGTCACATAATCCCATATTTCTTTGAGGCTTTGTTCATTTCTTTTCACTCTTTTTTCTCTTGTCTTGCCTTCTCTTTTTATTTCATTGAGTTGATCTTCCATCTCTGATATCCTTT